>NC_137459.1:197101665-197592764 GCF_964235325.1 Thermobia domestica | reverse complement strand
AACCCATAAGGGCGACAAGGATTTATTAATCGCATCTTTCTTAGACGACAGAATATGAGAGCGATACAGCACTTTATCCCCTTCTGAAAAAGTTACTGGAGTTACTCGTTTATTATAAATACGTCTTCGTTCATTCCATACTTTTTCCATATTGTGAAATACCTTAGACCAAATATCCTTGGCCTCTTGAGCTACAATATCATTATCAGAAATATCCCACCTAGCCATCAAGGGATCAATGGGTTCTCTTCCCATATACAAACGAAACGGGCTATATTTAAGTTCTGAATGAACTGCAGCATTAATGCCAAATTGTAATTCCTTTAAATAACTCGACCACTTGTCTTATTTGTCATGAAAATAACTTCTGATAGCCGTTTTCAAAACCTGCACGTATCGTTCCACGGCGTTTCCACCAGGAAAATAGGGTGAACTACATATATGCTTAATACCTAAGCCATGCAGGAAAGACCTGAAGGTATAACTTGTGAAATAAGAAGCCCTGTCTGTAGTGAGAGAAAACGCGAAACCAAATTTACAAAAAATATTATATAATTCGCGTGTAATTGTAGTGCTATTGGCCTTCCGCAATGGAATTAAATGCAAAAAACGTGTACAGTTATCAAGTACCAATAACACATAAGAATAGCCAGAACTAGTGGGGAGAGGACCAGCCAAATCGGCAAATAGATCCCCATTAGGAATCTTATTATATTTAGATATTAATTCCCCTTGTGGTTTGGCTAGTCTAGGTTTCGAAATTTGACAAGTATGGCAAGTGGTTACAAAAGACTTGATATCAGCCATCATATTCGGCCAAGTGAAAAGCCTACGAATTTTACATAAAGTTTTAAAATAACCAATATGATTGCCCGTTAGCTGAAATTCGTGATAGTAACTCATGATCATATTTCTCAAACACAAGGGTAACAATACTTTATAGTGAACATTACGAGCTTTAGTTCGCTGGTAAAGAATACCATTTTCTATTCTATAATCACCCAACTTATTTCCATTATTAGCCACTTGTTGATATAAGTCTTTCGTATCAGATTCAGTTTTTTGATAATTCCTAATATCGCCATAGGCTAGAGGCAAATCTCGCAAACTACATATAAAATTCTTAGCATAAACATCTTCATCCAGTGGTTCATCTAACACATCATACAAATTGGTGTCATATATACGGGTGAGAAAATCAGGTATTAAATTCTGTCCCGAGGTAATATGTTCAATTTTAAAATTGAACTCAAAAAGTCTCTGAATTATGTTACCATAACGAGATACCTTCTTAGGATTGCGTAACATATGTACCAAACTCATATTGTCAGTAAGGATAGTAAATTCATTTACCAAGAACTGCTGAAATCTAATCACTGCATTAAAGATACAAAGCAGTTCCATTTCAAAGATTGTACGATTAGCGTCAGTCTCCTTTAATCGTTTAGAGTAGAAAGCAATAGGGAGCATTGAACCATCAGTTGTCTTTTGTGAGATTGTCGCAGCCAGGCATTTTAGAGATGCATCTGCCTGAAGATAAAATCTCTTATTAAAGTCTGGAACCTTTAATATTATATTTTCTTCAAAGGCTTCCATTATTCTTTTAAAGGCATCAGCCTGCCTAGGCCCCCACTCAAATTTTTTCTTAGGAGATTTTAACTCCGTAATAGGAGACATTATTTCCGCATAATTAGGACAATGTTTCGCATAATACCCCAGAGCTCCCAATAATTTCTGAACCCCTCTTCTACAACGGGGGGTGGCAATCGACGGATCGCCTCAATACGCTCAGGGAGTAATGAAACATTACCATCAGAAAACAAAAAACCCAAATACTGAATAGAAGTTTGAAACAGCTTACACTTTTGAGGCGAGACCGTTATCCCTCTAGAACGCAATCTAGAAAATACCTCAAGCAACAAATTCTTGTGAGATTCTACATCTGAAGAAGTTAGGACAATATCGTCAATATAGAAATCAACACCCTTTCCTTTTAAATCACCCAGCACATAATACAAAACACGAGTAATTGCTTGACTTCCTATCTTTATTCCCATAGGGATTCTATTCCACACATAGGTTTTTCCCTCAAAAGCAAAGGCCGTTTAGGCCCTACTACTTTCTGCAAGGACAATTTGATGAAAACTCCGTTTGGCATCAATATGTGATATTATCTTAGCGTTAGCTAGTGAAGCCATACTCTCTTCTACATTAGGACAGATCATATTGTCACCCATTAAATGCTCATTTAATTTTGCGTAATTTAAAACTACTCTCCCTTCACCCTTGGAATTTTTTACAATGAAACAAGGAGATCGGTAATCAGAATTCGCTTCCTGAATGACCCCATTACGCTTATATTCTTCTATAAATTTTCTCATCTCATTTCTGTGAGCTTTCGACAGCAGATACAGTTTTTCACAAACAACAGATTTATCCTTTAATTTTAAGTGATATTCAAAATTGGTAACCTTACCTATTTTATCTGTAAGAACTTCTTTAAATTCATCACACATATACTGAACAAACGAACTTAATGTAGGATTTGAAACAAGCAACTTTTTATTAACACCATTTATAATACTATTCATATCAACACTAGGAGCCAAAGTGGCTGCATTATCAACACTACAACAGTACATTTCATATTCCACTGGTTGAATGTCTGGAACAAACAGGTGTATAGGAAAACAGCTGTTATTTTTCTTTTGTCTTTTTGTTGATAAACATTCATTTTTCGCTGGCAAATGATAAGCACTCGCTGAACGTGTGGACTCTCGATTCTCATAATTATTAATAGATAAAGACCTCACCTGCTGTTTTTGAATGTCAGTGGCGTATCTTACCGGAACATCCACCTCACCAGAAACACCAGGAATCAGGTTCCCCTCAGATAGCCGAGAATGTGAATCCTTCCACTGTGCCCCAGCAACAAAATAAGCTGTTGTAGCCTTAGATCGACGATCCTCTGCATTGTTAAATATTCGAACAGCGCAGGAAGTATCTGAGGTGACAGCATCCCCAAAAAGAGCGTGTATTGGGTGCCCTTCATCGACAGACTTCCTGCAAGTAGAATCAAAGGCACCAGTATCCAAGTTGGAAAAAGATCCAGGGGAGGGTGGGAGGAGTTGAGTTGTTATTCCCGTGAGAAGGGGAATAGACAGTTGATAACGTTGAAGTTTTAAAGATTTACTCTTAAAGTCCATGTAGCACTGAGCATCATTCAAAAATTCCAAACCCAATAAAACAGGAAATTCAAGTTCTGGATAGACAAATGAGCGCACACTAATAAGTTTGTTTTGTATTTTAAAACTGAATCGTACACACTTGTCTAACACAAGTTCGGTATTATTAACTGCCTTTCCTTTAAATGTTTTAGGAATAATTTTTAAGTTCATTTTTGTTTTCAAAAACTGAAACACCTCATTATTTATTAAATTGATTGAAGATGCTGAGTCTATACAAGCATGATATTGTTTACTAAACAGCTTAATTAACACATAAACACCTCTATTAGTCTCTTGTGAAATGGTACTGAAGCGTCCCTGGCCTTCGGCATTATACGAATGCCCTTTTGTGTTCATAGAATTAAAGGAAGACGAAGGCAAGTGCGCAGCACTATTTTTATTGTGAAAACTTCTACCACCTTTTGGAGAAAAATAATGCCCCGATCTAGATTTATGAAACGAGGGGGAAGCACTATCAGTAGCAGTTCTCGTAGAAGAAGATGTGGGTTGAAACGAATTATTGAATTGCAGAGAATAAAGTTCATGCTTCATATACTGTTCCAATAATTGTTCAAAGTCTCTCATAGATTTAGGCATTCCAGCATAGAATAATTTCTCCCTAACACTGGGAGTAACACCCGAAGCAATTGCACGCAATATACTTTCTTCACCCACTGTAAGATCTAAAATTTTTACACTAGTACACACCCTCTTTACATAATCCTTAATACGTTCACGTGGAGCTTGGGGACGATAAAAGTTAGTAACCATAAGGTGATGTTGAGCACAGTCAGAAATTAACTGCCGAACAACGTGCTTACATACAGGGTCCCAAGCGCTAGCTAAAGAACAGACTTCCGTAAAAATATCACTAAGAGGATTTCTCATCCTGGATCTCACTGCCAACATTAAACATTCGAAAGGAAAAATGTCCAACTCGTCCAATTCACTCAATTGGACTAAAAAGGTATACAATTGGTCGGGCACTGTACCATCGCACATCGGAAGTTGATTCACATACATATCAATAAGCTTCAATTGTACATTTTGTTCTAATTTGCTATGAGGGATTGAACCCGAACTCTCATTCATATGAGGTAGCGTTTGTCCGCCTTTCATATGTTTACTAGTCCCACTATCACCTCCTGACACAAAATCGGTTTGAGTAACTTGTGACTTCGCCTCGGGTTTTGGACCCCATACCTTTCCGGAACGAGTAAGGTGCAAGTCCTTATCTTCTTCAGATTCTGACATTATGAATTATTACAAATATTTATTGGCAAAACAAATAAATGAAGCTTGTAAGACCTTAACAGAATATAGCTGTCGTTTTTTGTTTTTTTTTCTATTAAATAATAACACGTACCTGTATTCGTAAGTTCAAGGCTACACACCAGCAATCTACACCTGTTGTTTATAATCCAATTGATAACACAAGAAACAGACAGGTTTCTTTCACTATCAAACAAATACAAGTAATAGCAAAGACTACATGCCCCCGAGCTACTTCGATTAAAGGCCAGAAACAAAAACATACGAGAGTGAGTTGACGTAATCTATTATATGTAACCATTTCCTCTCTCCGTCCCCACAACCCACCCAAGACAACATTGAATAAATCCAAACATGTATTGGAAAGCAGGCCGTAAGGCCAGAGAGACAAAACCACAACACATCTGGATGAGTTATTTAACTTCCCGAAAATCTAATTTGGTTTCTGGCCAAAATACATACATGAATTTTATATACTATAGAGGTTATACTGCTGATTTTTAGAAATATTAAAAAAAGTCAAAAATTAACAATTATATATATATATATATATATATATATATATATATATATATATATATATATATATATATATTCTTTAATTATCAAAAATATTCAACAAGAAACTAAACGCAGTTTAGTTATGTCAACTCTAAGTTGTGGATATGTAATATTTTCAGTTTTGTTCAAAATTACCTTAACCACGAGGACACAATAGTCCTCCTTCTTTTTGTTACAAAAATGGCGTCAGCCAAAAGATAAAAAAATGATAAATAAATTATAATTATTATGTATGAAAAATGTATGAACTATTACTCGTAAGATTCACATAAATATATAGGTATATATAAACTTATTTGCAATACGTATATTACTGGCAAGACTAATTATACTGTCACAAAACTATAGATAATTGATGAGCTATAAAAAAATGAAGTTAACTCACCAGGCAATTACGTCAACTGAAGCATCTGAGAATTTTTACATGGCGAGCCAGCAAACTCCCAGCATGCTCCAGTTAATAACAAATGAAAAATTAAATTCGTAAAACATAACTACAATGCCGTGAAGTAAAAATAATAACCAAAGCAAGGGAACAATAACATAATAATAATAATAATAATAATAATAATAATAATAATAATAATAATAATAATAATAATAATAATATTTTATAAATGACTAGATTCTGAATACATTACAGCTTCCTGTGGAAGCGATCCATTAAAAAATTAGAAGAATATAAATAAGAACGAGTTTGTGCAACAATTTTTCTTCTTTCGCAAATGAAATTTGCTCTTCTGAGTTTTCATAAATGAAAACGAATTTATGAAAAGTTCACAAATGAAATTTGTTCCGACTAATTTATTAGGAGAATATACATAAGATTGAATTTCCAAACGAAAATATAAACAAGATGAGCTTCTAATGAAGCGATCCAGCAAGATACAAGAATTTTAATATGCTCGCAACTCTGTTGCTATGAGTTTGCACAGCAAAGGATAGAAAAAATAATCACATTGTATGTGTTGTTATGAGCTTGTACGTGTACAAGAAGCGTACCAACTAAAATTACACACCAAACGAACGAATAAAACGTCAAAATCGAAGACTTTTCATCAATTTTTTAATAGGTTTACAAAAAAAATTGACGAGTTTCCATGGGAAAGTTCACACCGTAAGTGTCCTTAGCACTTTACGTAGTAATTATTTAACAGTACACAACTATGTTCCTGTAAGAGTATTACTGTAAATAATACGAAATAATAAAATAAGAAGAAAACCACAAAAATTGAAACTGATCTATTAATTTTTTATAAAGCTCTGTAATGTTATAGTATGATTTTTATTTTATATACTTACCTTATAAAATGAAAAAAGTTTTTCACATGCATGCAATATAAAATGGAGAAACTGTTTTCACAAACGTGAATCATAAAAATGCACAAACTGATTTTACATAAGCGAATCATAAAATGCAGAATATTTTTGTTATGAAAATGCCAAAATGTTTTCACATACATGCCATATAAAATGCAAAAAGTTTTTTTATATTATAAAATGCACAAATTGATTTAACATATGCGGATCAAAAAATGCAGAAATTTTTTTTCACGCTAAAAATGCAAAAAAATATTCACATGTACGCATTATAAAATGCAGGATGTGTTTTTACATAGGATAATCATAACATGCAGAATTTCTTTACGTTATAAAAATGCAGAAAGTTATTTTTTATATGCAAGCATTATAAAATGGAGAAAGTTGTTTTTCATATGCACATGGTAAAGTTTTTAATTGCATGAAATATTTTTTTCACAGATTCTTTTAAGTACGATGCTGTAAAACGTATTTACACATAAGAAAAAAATAAAAGCATACATGTAAGGAAATAATAAAGACAAGTAATATGAAGTGATAAAAATGTTATTTAGAAATTTCAATATGATATATTTTTACTTACAAATACATTAGTGATTTTAAAATGTTAACATTCCTTGAAATATTGTTTAATACAATCAATATTTATATTAGTATATGTACAATTACATGATGGCCAATTTAATGCCGAAAGTCTGTTATCACTTGTTTTTGTAATTTACACACTTTGTTTTTATTATTTTGTAATTGATTAAAAGAAGAGTTTTTATTTTCCGTTATTATTATTTTACAAGTTTGAAAGTGCATATTATATTGTAAATATTTTTGTAAGAATAACGGTAATTAACTGAATATTGTCTTTGTTCCAACAATATGTTATATAATGCATATGTAAATGTCCAATCATCAATTTCAATATCAATATGTACTGATACAAATTCTTCATATAAGTCATCAAAGGTTTGCACATTAACCATAGCACGCCAGGCATTATAGCATATCATATAGTCTAAAGTAATACACTCATGTTCTTCTAAATTACTGCGATTTTCAAAACATCCGTAACACAAAAGTTTATGCTGTGGTTTCCATCGTGCAATACACAGTAACACACATTGTTCATTCACAGAAAAAGAAGAACACTGATATACGCAATGGTCGTACACATTTAGGGAAACAGGGAAACACACTGGTACCCATACTGACGACTGTTGAAACACATACTTATCCTGTTCAAGATATTCTTCCTTAAATCAGAAATATGATAATCATTAAATGTAATCTTCTGATATGTATAGTTAAATTTGTTTATAAGATGTGAAATAATGTTTGCATCTATATTTTCAAACGAATTTTTAGATATTGTTTTAATATTTCTTCACGTGTTGATTTCTTAATTAGGAAACTCCACACAATAGTATTTAATTCTTCATCACTTTCACTTATACATTTATGCACAGTTTCTTTCTCACTACGAATTGCACAACTTTCACAAAGTAATGGTTCAGAGAGTTTATATTTTCTAGTAACTGTTTTACACAAACTTCACTTACATCAATAAGAGTACAACGACACTTCACATGATTGAATATCAGAATGTCATTAGAAATTGGATTTTGATCTACTACTACTTCCTCTTTAAAGGTTTTTCATTTGGAAATCTGAAATCTCATCTATACACAGCATCACGTATTATATCTTGTGGGGGGAAATAATCTTATATGCTTCACCTTCTTCTTGAGGAATGTCAGGATCATGTGGATGTACAAGAATAATCTTGTTTCGTTTTTCAAGTTCAAAACGTTTTTCACATGGTGAAATATATTTAGACTTTACGTTCTACTTTGCGATAAGGAAAGATTGGTTTCAATTTCACCTTTCCTTTTCTTGTTATGAGAAGAAGAATATGTTCTTACATGTTTAAACATTATGCAAGTCTTTATTTATTTTTCGTTTTGCAACCGCTGAAACAGCTCCCATTTGACTGTACATCTTAACACCGTATCACTCACTTTATTTGTGCTAGTACAAGTACACGCATGCGCGGGATCTATAGTGCAAGGTTAGGGGCTGCGCTAAAAAATGCACAGAAAATAAGTATGAATGTATTAAAAGTTTACGTATTCAATTACATTCCATGTATTTTAAATAACAAAAATATTTAGTTCGATACGTCAGAATAACTTCACTTTTATTTTTTTATTCTGACTGAATATAATAATTTAAGAATCACATTAATTACATACATGATCATATCAAAATATACTGTGAGAAAACATGAATTTTTATTCATACAAATGTAATTGGCTGATAATTCAATACTTGGATGATACAGCACCATATCCATTAGTAATGTTTCATAATACAATACATATACACAAAGTAAAGAAATATACATATAACAGTAGACATGTACGTGTTTTGTTGTGGATGAAAGTAATATTAATAAATGCAGATATTGTGATACCATCACTAACACTTACTGTATGCTAAAGCTTTCTCGCATTCCGACAACAAGCGATATATTAAGAAAAATTTAATTATCACAGAAAACGAAAACTTCAAAGATGGGAATTTGAACTGTTCGGCTCGGTGGACCGTAATGCTGGTAGTTTGTTTCGCAACTACGTGAAATATTTCCTCTAAATGAAGCAGCAATCTTCAGGATTTCCTGCATGGTCAAAACTAAAGAAGATTAAGAAAAATACATTAAAGAGTATCATGAAGATGAAGGCATACAATTGAATTACAATAACATTAGGACGAACCCTGGTTTGAGATACATTGCAAAAACATTCTAGCATTCAATATACGGAAAATGAACACAACGATCAGACTTACTGCAGAGAAAAATTTTGAATTACTCTTAACGCAATACAACATGCAAACAGCAGTGCACCTTTGGTGACGAATATTAGATTGTCACATACATGGACATCGAAAAGAAAAATAATTCGTTACAGTTTGAAAGGAAATGGTAAGGATATTGGTAATGCTAAAGGTTTATAATATATTGACAACAGTGGGATTTAATGTAATATTACACGGACGATATTATGTCTGCAAAGTTTAAAGTTACATTTGTGTGTTTACTTAGGAGAACTAACTAGTGAAGTTCAGGTAGGGTGAAAAGTTAACGTTTATTACAAGGATATAAATTTATTACAAGTGTTATGCATGGAATTGGTCAAAGAACCTGATGAGCTTATTGATTTGCTTCATCTCTTTGGTTATGATGCTCCAGAGGTAGTGTATTATACCTGGAAACGCCTGGTGCATACTTATCATGCCAAGGAAATACGTGTAGCCAACGAAAAATATAAACATTTGTTGATCGAATTATATACACATTTAAGGGTGGACAGGATATTATTATTATGTTAGCAGAATGTAAATTAATATTTGATATCACTGATCTTTATCATGATATTGGTAAACTTTTAAAAAGAAAAGGTTCAATCAATTGATATTTCTAGGTAAAACTTATGAACTTAACAATATCAGGACACGTCAAAAACAATATATGGCACCATAGTTTGAAATAGTGAAGACAACATTTGTAATTATACGTACAGTGTGCTAAAGGGAAAAGAAATAAGTATTAAGTGTACAAGTGAAAATTAAATAAAAACCCTGAATCCTATATCCGGGCACTATTTGATTTTGTAATACGATATTCGTTCAAATACATTGATAAGAACACTGTTGTAGGAATAACAATTGGGAGCTCAATTTCATAGCTGAACAACCCTCTATATGTTTCATGCAAGGATAAATCGGAATTGAACTCGGAGTTCCTCTTTTCCGTAGTAGAGAACACCCTCAATTCCAATGAGGATTATTTATTCGGAGGTAGTGTGACTTTTAAGGTCCATTATGTCAACCTTCGCAAAAGAAAAGGTAAGAATCGAGCCCGTGGATCGGTCAAGTATGAAGATTATACCACTCTTTTGGAAAAGTGTACTATCCCGATGGAAAGAAATATCTATTGTCTTCCTAAGGCTATCATCCTCGGTAAGGCTAGGACCGATCAAAATTATAGACAAGTATATAAGTTGAAAATCATCCTTAGCGATTATTAAAGCAGACCAAGGATTTGTGCGATGATGCTGTTGTTACCATTGAGCATCAAAATGTTTGTACTATTGTTGATGCGAAAAAGTTCCAAAACAAACTAACCCCGGAATACCAGATCGTCATCTGTGAGAAGAACAAAATGAGTCGGTAATATAATATAATGTATCCGTGAATTAAAGCTGGCAAACAAAATTTACATATTGTATTAGGACAACTATTGCCAATTGATAACTAACATAGGTAAACTTTTGGGAACCGATGGTTTTTGTGATCATTGTAGGAGAACAATAAATCTGAAATTTATTACTATTATTATTTTAGTGAATATCTTACTATCACTTATTTAGTAAAATTGTTCATTCATTCTCACATTATGAAACTTTCAAGAGACACTAACATCTCCTCAAGACCTATAAACACTTATTTGCTATAATAACAATTGTACCAAAGGAGTATCTTTCAATATTTTAAATTAGTTTGTACGTAGTTTTAATTTTGTAATGGTGTTAATCAGTTCTTCTTTTGCAATATTTACCACTTCCTTCGCCTCATTATCAAAAGAAATGTTTAAAATTTTTGCACTGCACTGCACTACACAGTAACTATTTTCAACTTTCTTAGACAATTACAACCGCAAGATTCATTTGTTATAAGTTTTTACGCCCACAGAAAAAATCAAGTCATACCATTCCTTTTTTTACACTTTGTATGTGTAATACACCTACAGAACACCGACAAGAGCATTCAATGAAACACAGTTCTATCAACCACGAACACAATTCAAAGTTTTCCTATTCACAATAATGTTCTTAAGTTAAAATGTTTGTGCGAGAATATTCTTATCAGTTCTTTAAGAAATGTGTCATTATGAACTGCTTCATAAAGTACGGTCATAATCTTCTGGAACTAATGCAGCATTTCATCTTGTATGTCTATATCAGTAATAATACTTATCACATTTGTCTTCAATATATTTTTATCTAACAGAATGCAGTTATGGTTTATTTTGCCCTCTTGTACATCCACTGCAAAGATGCAAACTTCTTCTTTTAGATTCCCACATTTGAAACGTGTTTATTAAACATTAAATGCTTATGTGAATGTAATTGCAGTAACAGACGCACACTTGTTCACTCCTATTTTCATTAGACATTTTGACTTCTAATCTTCAGCACCGACAAAAACAAGAAGTAGAAGATCCCTCTATCCAAACACTTTTGAAAATATTATCTTTTTATGTATATATGTAAAACAATACGAAGAGAGATTAGCAGAGTGCATGAAATAGTCACACATTGATTTATCCTTTCCTAACTGTGGTATTTATAGTTTTTAGTGACCTCATTGTACAACTTTCATCAGATCCTTTATTGTTTTATTTGGAAGACCTACCTAAAACAGGTTTGAACAAGCATGACTCGGTAAATGACCCTGAAACTTCCAGTTTCTATTTTTTATTATCAATAGGCTACATTCCTTCATGATTATGGAGTGTACTTGTATTCGTATATTTAGATTAAGACTACTTTTCTAAGTTCAATGAAACATTTTGCAACAGAATACTCACATTTTCGCTTTCACAGGTTTCAAAACTGTTTACTGTATCCACATTTTTCAATGTATATGTGCTCACAGGACGAATTCACATTACATGGTGAACCAGTAATATAATATTTTAATTTGTTTTCGTTTTAATAAAGACTATCATACATATAGTGTAATATAAAACATTTAGAAGTTAAACGAGAAGTTTTAACATTGTCCGTCTACTAGATTCTCCTATACTTAGGTCTTTGTATTGGTCATTTTCCCACTTTCATTATCGTAAGCTGCACCTATTCATCATTTTCTTACTTTTGACCATACTTTGGTCTCTCTAATGCCGAGTTTCCTACTTTGTCCAAAGTCATCCCATCCTAATAGTTATTTTTCTACTTTGAGCATCTTACATTTATGCCTTAGCGGTTTACTCCCTTTTCTGTTTGCTTTTGGCATTCCTTGCAATACAATATATATTCACACACTATTTCCAGCGTAAAATTCAGCAGAGTTGTCACAAGGAAGCAATAGCAATTCCACTATCGCAGAAAATTATGTACACAGATAACTACAATAAACAATACCTGAAAATAATACTCTTCAAACGCAATAGGCAAGATCAAATGGTAACAATAACTCGTTTAAGGGTTAAGGAGCACGACAATGTTTGTTGGCATTCTATAATATAGGTTAAAAATATATGTTGCAGTTGCTGCCCAAACCAACTATTTTGCCTTTGCTACAAACACATGCAAATTCTCATGTTCACTTGATAAATCGTCCAATACTAATATTAATCCCAACACAGTACACTTTTTATCGATAAATAGATACTGAAACCTTCATAGCTAACATATCCTTAAATTCTGGTAAGCTCAAAGAAAGAAAAAATCTAATTCCTAACAATATTTATAGTAAACTGTGCAAATTATAAAGTTTCCAACATTACCATCTACCTCTTTCTGACGTCCGAATAATTATTTCATGAAATTGGAATTTATTTTTTACGGATAAAGGGTGGTATATCTCCTGTTTATCTGTTTTCTCAAACATATATGTTGTATATTCAAACAACAAATACTTATTCAAATACCTGTATTCAAATACATATTCATTGTATACAAATATATGTATTCAAACACATATACATGTTCAAATATATGTATACGTAATAGGATACACATCTCTCATGTGATGGTTTCTGATTCGACCCCCTACAGTCATGTCTTGCTTCTTGTATTATTTTATATTATATTATTATAATTATTAAAATATAATAATATATTATTATTATATAAAATTCAATATCTTCTTGTGACAAACACAAAAATCCAAAAGAGAAACACGATGAAAAACAGACACACAAATTTTTTAGACCGCGATAGCCACCAGTTAACCGTCTTGCAAGAGCGAACTTAGTTTAGAAATTGGTGCAGTGGATTTATATACATATAACATATTTATTAACATAAGAGGGGTGGGATATAGCAAGCGCAATTTTTCCTTTGTAATGACGCTTGGGTTCAATTCTTTCAGTGTACAAAGACGAAAAGGAAGGAATATTTCGTTTGCAGACATGTTGTCGGATGTATAATGACCTGTTCAAAGAATACATTTCTTTCGTTTCTATGGAGGTAGCTGCTCAAAGAATATCAATATCTTCAAAGTAGTAACGGTTATCAGACACTTCCATACTGTGCCTAAACTTTGTAGTCACTAGATTTTATTTTGTAGTTCCCAGTATATCTGGAATCGTAGCAACGAGGTCTGTTATAGTCGAGACGTTCTATTGGTCCCCAACCGGCTTCCTTTGTACTCAGGCAGAAAATTTGCGCTGTCCGCCTTCATAAATAACACTCCAAATAAGCTATAAACGTCACGTGTGTTTTGTCGAGGTTTTCTGTTGTTGACATCGCTAAACTTCTATTAACGGTGGATATATAATTCCTATGTAATAATAATAATAATAATAATAATAATAATAATAATAATAATATCACTAACATAACAATCATTAAAGGAATCCTATGTAGTAGTATGAACAGGAGCGGTTCAAGGATGGACTTCTAGGGGTGACAACGAAAGATTGTATTTTTCTTATCGGGCTTTTGCAGGAATGGTGCATGTACATTGGGGGGGCAACTTAACATATTTGGTTCTTACAAACGTTATCGTTATGGAAGTTATACGACATTAACAATATTCTATATCTATTAAGAGTAAAATAAGCACATATCATGAAACTAATGATTGATTTCTTTTTTCATTACTTCATATGCAAATTGAATTGAAATGAAATGTTTCAGTTTAACGTTCCACAATTATGTACTCTAAGCTAAGGGAGACAGAATATTAAGGCAAGTGAATGATAATGGAATAATTGGTGGAATGGGAATGTGGGAAAAACAAGAGTATTCTGAAAAACCCGACAACACGATGTTGTCTACCAAAAACTTGCTTGGCCATGGGTCGAATCAGGGACGCCACACACCAAAGGCAAGCGCTCTACCACTTTTTTTAAAAAAAAATCAACCGATCATGCCTCAGTTTCCTGAGCAACACGAGTTTCCTCGTATACAAGGCCACTTTGACCTTTACTAAATTTGTCAGGATCACGAACATATACATATCCAGGACAGTTAAAAATCCAAAGGCTCTTCCACCATGAATCGAACCCGGAACCCAGTGCACTAAAGGCGCACGTGTTA
Organism: Thermobia domestica; assembly: GCF_964235325.1. NCBI lineage: Eukaryota > Metazoa > Arthropoda > Insecta > Zygentoma > Lepismatidae > Thermobia > Thermobia domestica. The sequence goes on along the minus strand of NC_137459.1, from coordinate 197,578,060 downwards.
GTCACTAGACCAGCGGGGAGGGCTACCTACCACAGAGCCACCGTGTCACCTATATGCAAATTGAAACCAAGACACAATATAGTAACTAAATATTTTCAAAGGACACTGGCACTAGATTTAAAACTTCTACTAATATCCATAGAAATAAACTGACTTACCTTTACTCATCGTCGTCACTGTCCCCTACATGAATTGCAAATCTCTCCTGACTGCTGTCTCTATCATGGTTCATGTATTTCTCTTCTATTTTCATTGTATGATTGATGCACGAGGCCCAAAGCTGAGAGTCATTTTTTCTGTTCCATCCCTCAATAACTGACACAGAGTGGCACTCAACGTGTTGGACGTGCTATTCTTTCTCACAAAAGATTTCAGGAGAGCCCATGCGTGTTAAATGGGGTTTATCGCACAGTGGTAGGGAGGGAGGAATAACAATTCATGTCCATACGAGGCTGCAAGTTCATCTACCACGTATTTTTTGGATATATTTTTCGATTTTAATGCATCTAACAACACGGCTTTTATGGGGACCGGGTTCGGTACAGGATGTTGTGTTGTTTTATGAAGGAAAGAATATCTTGTAATTTGGTCTTCGTTGATGGAATTTTCACCAATAGACGCGAATGATAACTGGCGTTGTCTATGACAATTGCACACTTCTTATTTAGATTTTTTAAAAAACAATTTTCGAACCAATTTTCGAAGACCTGTGCTGTCATTTCATCATGACTATCGGCTTTGCAGTCACCAATGTTCTTAGCCGATAGATAAAGACAACTTGGGACCCACCCTTCACTAGTTCCCGCGTGGAGCACCATGATAAGATTCCCTCACGCTGACGGAGATTACAAGATACAATTACAATTGCCGTCATTCCAACCCTTCCGAACGACGTCATAGGTGTCATACCAGGTCTCATCCAGGAAAACAATACCATAGCCTCCTGATCGAAGTTCACGTAGTCTGTGCAGATACCGGTACCGCCAAGCAACAATCCTAACCGATTCCATCACTAGATTCCTCTTTTTAAGGCGGCGAAAACAAAACCCAAGTTTTTTCAGAAGCTCTCGGAGCGTTGTTTTCTTGTAGGGAAAGCTAGATACTGCTTTCAAATATTTCAATAGCTCACTCACAGTTGGCGATTGTCCCTTGTTATAAAATTGATAAAAGTAAAATCACACGTAAAATCATCCAGCTGATTAAATTTCACTTTTCCGTTCCCGTTCTTCTTTGGCTTGACTGGTCCACTCTGTATAATTTTTCTCACCGTTTTTCTGTCTAATTTAAGCCTTTTTGCTGTTTCTGAAATTGGTCTTTTTTCCCAAATTATTATTTTTAACATAGTCATGAACATTGCAGCCAAATGCTTGACTTTGTTTGTTTAAAGTCCGTGCTGTTCTTTTGTTCAACTCTCCGGAAGTGCTGGTACTGGGCTGTTCGGGATCCAAAGCATCACGCGCAGCAAAATCTGCAGGAGGAATTATTTCGTTTGTATACCACGGCCTCCATATGTTTTCTAAAATAGCAGCCAGCTATCAATAAAATAACGAAAACACACGCACACACACACAATAAAACGTGAACAAAAGTAACGGAAACAAAAACAACGAATAATTAGAAGAACGAAACCAAAAGTAACGAAAAAACTAGGTATAATAGGACTTGAAAATTAAATAGCAGACACGCACTGTCTTTCTGCCAAAACTACACTGAAGAATCAGTAAGCAAGAGGGTGAAAATGGCAACATCGCTTTCTTTTTCAGCAGGTCAACTGGTGGGCCACCCTGAACTGGAAGCAATTGTTGAATTATCCCTCCCATGTCACAAAGAAACATGTGGTTTTCTTCAATGTTGTTCCGCTTTCTTTGATGCCGCCTGGGGACGATTTGAGCGATTTACTATAACAGGAGACATTCTGGCAAGTTTTAATAACATACGTAGCGTCAGCAGACATCCGAACTGATATCTACAAAGACAGCGAAAACTCATTTAGCGATTGTTCCCTCATGAAGGAAAATTCTTGAGGCGGAATGTTAGTCCCAATTTTCATAGTAATTTAATTTTAATGATCCATACATTTCAATGAAAAATGAAAACCGATGTCAGTTTTATTGATGGTACCAACGGATCTTGTATTTTTTGCCGAAAAGAAAAGAGCATCCATTTTTGTTTCAGGATACACAAAGACCAATATCCTATGGCCAATAAACAATTCAGCCAGGGATAATGCTGCCTCACATAGCGTTCATTGCCAATTGGTCGCCCCGGAAGGCAGGTGCAAAGAACCCAAGCATTTATCCATGTTATTGGCATGAGAGAGAGACAAAGCTAGTCACTCAGCAGGGGTGGGTGGGGAGTGAGATAATGCTTCCAGTCGGGTTGTTCAGTCACAAATGCACTTCGTCAACCATTGAGAAAGAGAGGAGGGAGGAGAGGAGCTTCAAGTTGCAGAATGGCTTGTCGGGAGACAGAGAAGTAGACAAAGAGTGGGAAAAAATGCATTCATTCATTCGCAACAAGAAATGTGTGCTCACCCAACGTTAAATAGGAGAGAGGGAAAACAATATAGCTGGTCAATGATCGCGGGGGAAGGGATGGGGTTTACCTGTTCACTCACAACTACAGAAACTGTTTCTATTAAGGGGAAAGTGATTGACAAGTGTCTACCTTAGCATCGGATAATGGTGGGAGGTGGAGCTAAACTTGGGAGAGCTGAGCTGAACGGGGGATAAATGTATCTTCGTTTCTGCAGCGGAGAACTGTCATTTGAGAGCCGAGTTGGAAGGAAAACGAAGTTTGCTTCACAGTGAAACAAATGAAAAATAAATAAACAAATAAATAAATAAATATTCATTCCTTTCCTTTACTTTCCTGGATATTTTATTTCTATTATGATCTGTTCTGTTTTTTAATATTTTCAGAAAAAGTTTTCTAAGTTCACAACAACTTAACAGCCAAATTATTTGTAGAATCATCGCAAGCTCTTCCTATAAGTTTCACTGGATTTTTTTTCTAAGTTAGCGTAGTTCATCTTAGGACTTTACGTAGTAAAACGAGTCAAAACAATCCGTTAAAATTCATATTTTTTAAATATTTTCGAAACAATTTTAGCACGTTCACACAACTGTGCGAGTAATTTATTATAAGATAAATAAATTTAATGAAAACGAATTAAATTAAAATGAATTTATCATAATTAAATATTTTAGTAGGATCATAATTAAGTGAATGGTATAAAAGCTTGTGGGAGCTAGAGATCGCGTTTCAAGGCTTATACTGAAGTTCTAATGATCTGAAACACATTTTAATTTTAATTTGATTATAATTTTTAAAATGTCGATTAAAGATTCGTGTAGGATCATGTTTTAAACAGCAAAAAAGGCCATTCCACTTTCCAGGACCACCTCAACCTCTTCTATAGTCAGGGTAATAAATCTTCCTCCCCCACGGACCTACCCACGGCCTGTGCGGCCCCACTGACATGGAAGTGGTTAAATAATTAATCAATTAATCAAACAATAGCTCTATTGTCTACCACTTTCCTAGATATTCCTACTCTTGACTATCTGTCGTCCTGGATTTTTCGAGCCTGAGCATGAGAAATATTGACAGAAATTCATTGTGTTACTTATGTTGTTATTTCGAAACTTCAGCTTTTTCTTTCCAATAACCTCACATGAAATAATTTTCTAAGTATACAAACGTAAGTTTATTTATATTCTTTCTCCCGTTCAGATACGCCAGTATCCAGGAGAAGCAGCCCTCCTAAATTTTTACTGCCCCCTAAAATTTCCAAGATAGGCTTGCAAATAAACTATAATATGGTTGGATTTGCCGTGGCTACATTTTTGGGGTGGCCACAAGCCTGCCCTCAGCCTTGAGATGATTAATGTTTGGTATATGGTGGTACATTTGCAAAAGATTATATCGTGAAAGGATTGCGTTTTTTTTTTCTGAGGTCCACAAGTTAAAAAAATCATAAAAGCAAACGTTTGAAGAGTTCAGGCTTTGATAAGTTTCGTCCAGTAGATTGAATTATTTTATATGGTTTCACTCACTGGAACAGAATATTGTGTTCATTACTCGTCATGACATATCACAACCATTCATTATCAAAGGCCAGTGGATCAATAGTGGAGCGTTCACCTCTAGTGTGAGGGGTACCTGGTTCGAATTCAAGCCATATAAATATGTGGTGGACAACATCGTGTCCGAGGGTTTTCTCGCGATTCAAACGTTTCCTCCCACATTGCCATTCCGCCGATTCTTTTATAATCATTCACCCTTATTAATGATCCGTCTCCCTTTGCCTACAGGACATATTCGTGGAGCATAAAAATAGAAGTTTCATTTTATTTTATTCAGTAAAAGCCACTGTAACTAGTTTATCATTACTGTGAGACCACATCTGTTTATTTGTTGGTCTAAATGTAAACTCATGTGCTCAAAACACTTCAGCCAATTTGTAAATGTTCACATGGACTAACATAAACGATTTACGAGTATGTTCTATGGGCTAAAGAAAACGACAGTAAGCGCGAAAATATTATGATGAAATAATAGTGCGAATGTTAAAGTAATTCGATACTAATACTGGTAAATTATCAGAATGCTCATGAATATAATTATCATCGTAAGTTTGTGCGTCCTTGTGTTGAACTCAATAAAGAATTTAGTTTATTTTTACTTGGAAATTTTTTTTCACGTATTAATTTCCTTGGGCTTCTCCCTGAGCGCATAACTATCGAATCCACGATGAACTTGCATATAGGAAATTAGCACTCTACTATCAAATAACTATGCTTTTATATTGTTGATTTTTTCTTAAGAATGAATAAAATTTCCTTCGCAAGTTCGGTTGGTGACCGAAACATGAGAATATTAATTAGTTTCTTACCTCAGGCTGCAAACAATATCAATAATATAGAAAATTAGTACAAACATTGTCCTAAGATGTTCAAGTCTATTAAAATAATTGGTAATACATAAATAAATAGCTTGCGTTTTAAATAAACCTTAAATTCTGTTACTTTTCTTATTCTCTGTGTTATTAGCAACGTCGTACACATTTGAAAAACATGCATCGTATCTTTCGCTAAGCTGTTTCCCTAGTAAGCGGCGCAGACCTTTTCCCCTGTACCGACTTGTGACGTACAAACATGGTGGTCGTTGTTTTAAACGCACGAGTAGCAGACCGAAATTCAGTCGCAAATTTCGACTAGTTAGAATCGTCGCATGTGCCAAAGGAAGTGTTCTCCGTAATCGGGTAGCTCTGAAGTTTTTTTAAAGAGCAATAACAAAAAATCAGTAGAAATGCCCATTACTCCCCCAAAATGTGTTAAATCATTTATATGCCTAATGTGTTTGTATTAAAGTGAGTCTAAAATACACTTTAAACAAGTTTAAAAATGTACCCCATGGTGGGCGCGAACTACAACTTTTGGATCACTAGTCGTATGCTCTTCCGACTTGGCCACGGAGGCGATGAAGAGACCGTCGCTTGTATAGGGACAAATTGTTGAGTCTTTTGAATTTGGCTAATCAAAGTGCTTCTTTAACCGCATATATTCGGTAATAGCCATTTGGGATCAGACAAAATCTGCTCGCCATATAATTTTATAACAAAATGATGAGTGTCTATGTACTTTATTTCATGGTTCTTCCATATTCACTTTTAAATGATCGGCGACAGTTGCCATCTAATAAAGTTGACGCGTTTGATGCTTCTAACACACAATCGCGTAGAAAAAGAAGCAACAAATGCATCAGATGTGGGAGATGAATTTAGAACACCTAAATGGCGCATGCAGGATATCTGAAATAGTATGTGCCTAGAGGACGTACCTAGAACATGACAGATATATAAATGTTAAATTTGTGGTACATAGTTGCAAATATGAACTAGGTGTAATAAGTACCTAAAATTGTAGGTAGCTGAAGTACATACTTAGCACATAAATATCATATGTGCCAAGTGTCGGGTACCTAAAAAGTAGCCGGGACACCTAAATGGCACATGCCCTTGTGCTGTTAGGGACAGTGGTCTGAAAACGGTATTTAGCCGGACAAAAATATTTGCTTTAGAACTGATGCTACGAGAGCATTGAAAATATTACAAAAACTTAAAGCAAACATTGCCCGTAATTTAATTTAGACCGAAATAATTAATATACTGTAATGTTCGTTTGCTGTACTTATACGCAAACCATAAATATAGCGACAAAGGAATCAAATAAGTTCTTCTACTGACTTCCTTAAATTTAATCTACGTCAAGTTGGGCATTGTCTAGTGCAATTTTTTTAGAAGACAATAACGAGGATATCATTAAAGAACTATAATTTTCCGACAATTGTTTCAAGTGCTGTGCCTAAACTTGACCTGCACATAAAATACAGCGTTACTACACTGTGTAGAAATACTCTGTCGGCGGATATTAATATCTAATACAGTCCTCATTCGTATATGGTTGCTCATTGTAACCGTAAAATTATTATTTTTATGACGGACTATTCTTTATCTGTACCAAAATTTACTTTTCTCCATAATAAATAAACTGTACGGGCCTTATGCAGAGTCGTTTTGACGTATGATTAGCATCATACTAAAGGCCAGACTACTGCAGGAAACATATGTTAATCGAACTCTATAGTATGGCACTAATCATTCGGCAGAACGACTCTGCATAAGGCCCTACGAGGCTTGGTTGAGGTTCATGTCATGGGTCAAAATATTCTAGTTCGGAGTTTTCTCGAAAGCTTGAAAATGAAAAAAAAAAAAACCTCATACCGTAGGAAATTTCTTCTAGGAAATACGAACATTACTGAAACGGGTCGAGTTTACGGTTTGAAAAAATGATAAACCTGGATAAGCCACTTCAATAATTAAGTATTCAATCAAAAACAAGGAGATAATCCGCTTTATGCAGAGTCATATTGATGCATGATTAGCGTCATGCTAAAGGTCTGACTACTGCAGGAAACATATGTTAGTCAAACTCTTTAGTATGGCACTAATCACACGTGAAAATGACTCTGCATAAGGACTAATATATTTTCTAGTAAAATTGCCATGCATTCACTAATAAAACAATTAATAATCTCATAATTTATATAGACCAATTGCCTAATCTGTTCTTCGTATTTCAGCAAAAAATATACTTGTGTCTATATATTTGTAGTGATGTAACGAACTGAAAAGTATCGAGAAGAATGGGGAATTTATAATTTTACGTAATTTGCTTTATTAAGCGCATATCTTTCCAAGAGTGGTATTTCCACTTACTACTTCTGTACATGGAGGCGTTTGTTTCCTGTTCTTCTCGATCGTTCAATGTTTTAACCCGAGATGGCAGTAGTTGCATTGTGATGCTAAACAGGAGATGGAAGGCTATTACGATGGTGGAAAAACAAGCTGGCGAATACAAAATAGGTGTTTGATGGGATTAAAAATTCATCGTAGTATACGCGTTGTTGCATTTAGTGCAGAAGAACGGATAAACCATAAAAATGAAGGTAAAAGTATATTTATTCAATCTCTTATAAAAGACCACAATGTGCACGTCACTTTCTTTTCGGTAGAAGGTAGATGTATGATGGGATTGTTTTGTTTTGTAATAGTTCTTGGGTAATGTTTTCTATATATATATTTATTCAAGATTGAACAATTTAGGAGCGCCTCGAACTCATTTGTGATAAATTTGAATGAACTTCAATGTAAAGAATGAAGTAAAACTACTGTCAAGTTGCGAAACCTAATTTTCATGCTCTCTGTGGGAGAAACTTGAAAAATGGTGTCGAACGGAATAGATTAGTTGTCGGTTTTATAATACGAAGATTACATATCCAATTATCAGTGTGTTTCAAACTTAACTGTAAATTTTGTATAGTGATTTAGTTTTCACGTGGATGTATATTAAAATGAGTAGATGATGTTGGTAAAGTTACAGCTCAGGCTTGCCAACTATGCGATAATAGGTGAATATACAATATTTTAGAACGTACATTTTTTTTTTTTAGTTTTTAAATGTGCAGATAAATTGTAAATATGCATTAAATAATTATAAAACGCACACATTGAGATTTTTAATAGTCATTCCCGATAAATCAATAACGATTTGGGAAATGACAAGTGGCAACCCTGCATCCACTCTTAAATTCAGTTACGTTTACGAGGGTGTGAAAAAATTGCTATTATTTAGAGTAATACTAATAAGGATAAAAAATGGTGAGGACGGTGATGTCGATTGAGAGTTCGAAACTGAAAATTACTAGATAACTTTATTACGTGTTATTGTTATTATTGGTAGTTTTATAGTTGTTTCTACAATTGTCATGTGCTGCATAACGAATATACGATGATTTTAAAGACGAAAGTGGAAGGGTTCTAGGACACTGAGTCGTAATAAAGTAAGTAATCATTCTGGCTCGTAACTCAACTTCATATGTGCGTGCCAGAATTCTAGAATCTTCCCGGTCGAAAATTTTGTTCTATATGGTTGGCAACTCTGTTACAGCTTTTTTTTTTTTAACGGTTTTCTACAGTAAGTGGTGATAGTGGTGTATGAGTGGGTTTGAAATCTACACTTAAATGTACGTTGCAAACTGTTACTGGCTGTTATGAAAGCTATAAAGCTGAAACACGTATATCTTCGAAAGTAAGTAAAGTTGTGATCGTACCTTAGTGCTTTGTAATAGCATAAAGACCATGATCAGAAAATCACGTTGGATGATACCCAAAACATGCTAAACAAAATGTAGAAAGCTGCTGATTGGTTCTGGGTGCCAATATTTTAAAAATGTACGGTAAGATCTATCATTTCAGAAAAAAAGGAATATCCAAGTGGACGCCATACTTTTTAAGTAATACGGTAGAAGTAAATGATGCAGTCCGTGATTATCATGTAATCTTCTGTAAGAAAAGCACTTGCATAAACATTTGAGTAGGGTTTTATGTGTCGGAGGTTAAGGGGTTAAGTGTCGGATAGTATGTCCAAAAGGCATTTATTCCAAAGTTGGTCGTTCGCTTGGTTTACAACAGAAAACGCAATAACAACAACGAAGATATAAGAATCATCAATTTTTAGGACCGCTTTAAAGAGTATAATAGAGTAAGGTAGGGTTGAGTAGAGTAAGGTTGGGAGGGATAATTAGTGTAGGGTAGGGTCAGGTTAGCTTAGAGAAGTTTGGACCCATTTTGTTAAGATTAAAAGAGTGAGAGTTCTCGTCTCTTGTGTAAGGATGCCAACTGGAATGTCTGTACACCTGTAGCCATGTTCAGAATACAAATGCTCGTTGGTTTCCCACGGTCCAACCATGCGGGAACCTTGCGTGAAGTAGTTTCATCCGCTTGCCTAATATTTCCACGATTTTATCCGCTAATATAAGATAAATAAATAAACAAAACTTCTGTTCTATTTACATATCAAGCACACAACTGAGTGATTTATTTATTTATTTGCGGTAAATTTTCTCAATTTTTCTAGAAACGGACGATCAACTTTGGAACTTAACCTCTCCAAAAATATTTAAAAATACGTACAGAAAAGAAAATGGTGAATCCTTTTTTTTGGGGGGGGGGCTAATTGTTAGCAGAAGGGGTTCAACAATTGTTTCTAAAAAAGGGTTAAATTCCAAAGTTGGGCGTCCGTTTCCAGCAAAATTTTTAAAATTTACAGGAAAGATATGGATAATTTGATCGTTTGTGTGCTTGATAATATATAAGTGTCTCGAAAAATCTGTTTATTTGTTATATATAAGCGGTTGTAAACATGGGACTATACTGCGAGCGGAGGGAACTATTTGGCGCAAGGTAACAAAGCAGTTGCATTGTGGGAAAGAAACGAGCATATATGTTATCAACATGGCGAATGTACAAGGGCATTGAAGTAACAGTTTTAACATTTGTGAAGCAATACGTTGATAACGAACAAGATCTTCTAAAAGTTTGTGAAGAGCACGGATTAATGAACCTAGTTAACAAATTGCAGAAAGTGTGCAAAAGTGATAACAGCGAAAAAACTTGGCGGAAGCGGACGCCCAACTTCGGAATAAATGCCCTAAAAAATGTTACAATTTCGGTAATTTCTGTTTACATTAGGTTAGTTTAGTTTATGTTAGATTATATTAGTGTAATTCTTTAATTTAAAAAAAAAAAAATGGAGTTTCGCTTACTTCTGCGTATAATAGGTTAGTTTGGATTAGGTTAGATTTGGTTGCGTTATGTTAGGTCTAAGTATTTGTATCATTCATTTCTCCTGTAGGGGGGCACGGTGGCTCAGTGGTAGAGCGTTCACCTCCGGTGCTTGGGGTCCCTAGTTCGATTCCGGCTCGCGCCGTGTGGACCTTGTGGTGGACAAATACCATGCTCGTGGGTTTTCTCGGGGTTCTCCCGTTTCCTCCCACTTCCTTCATTCCACCATTTCATTCATTCACATTTAGGGGTCCCGGGTTCGATCCCAGCCCCCGCCAAGTGAACTTTCTGGTGGACAAACACCGTGTTCGTGGGTTTTCCCGGGGTTCTCCCGTTTCCTCCCACTTTCTTCATTCCACCAATTTCATTCATCACTCATCATCACCGTCTCCTTTAGCCTAACCGGCATAACCGTGGGACGTAAAACTTAAAATATTTCATTTCATTTTTCCATTTCTCCTGTAAAATTTGTGGTTTTTACGTGCTTCTGGACCCCATCTGCTAAAAATAACCTTTTAAAAAAAAGTAAATTCATAGAAAATAAAATAAAAGATAATGGGTTATTTTGAAATGTTAAAGGCTGCGCCTTGTTGGTAATATTTTAAGTGCAAGCGTGGTGACGTCAGATATTAGAGTGTAATGAGGCAATTAGTATCCCCCAATGGAAGATGACAGTTTCATGTGATGGATGTGACATTTAGATTTTCAATTTTATAACGTATGTTGGTGAGAAATATGAGTTATTACGTTTCGTAGAGAGGCACGGATTATTGAAACAGCAAAAAGAGTGGTAAATATAGGAAGACATTAAAAATACAGAAGTGGATAAACAGTTACACATTTAAATGTGAAAGTAGTTGCAATGAATGCATTATGAAGGCAATTGCTCTAACCTAGTCTTTGTGGGTTAATTTCCGTTAATCGCCATGATAACTGAACTTGGACAAAATTACTGGATAGTATTGGTGACTGTGGTTGCTATAGAGTGTGATAGGATAAAAAAGGGTAGAAATTCGTGTTTATTTATGAATATTGCTAATAGTGAAGACTGATCTATTTTGCATTGGCCGAATGTTTTCCCCATTATGGAGGGAGTACGTTGAGAGCATTATGAACGTGTGTGCGGGTTGTGATTTAACAAGTGTTTATTTTTGTGCAGTTAAATACCAAAATTGAGTTAAATCTGTTGAAATTGTGCGAAAGACAAGGATTAATGAATGTAAGGACGCAATGTTGAAGGTGTAGAAAAATATTAAGATAAGGAAAATTAAAGCAAGGTATGTTTTCAACTGTAATGCAAGAGTGAATAGTGTGAAATGTTATTGGTGAAAAGTGGCATCATAGAGGACATTTTTCGAGCGTGCTGAATTGTTAGTGGAAAAGCTTCCGTATTTTACTCCATAAGGAAGACATGATGAAGTGAAGTGATAAGTGAAGGGAGTGTACGAAGTGACCGTAGAAGTGTCACACGCGATGCATGTGTTTTATGCCATATGAAGTGTTTCTCCAGTATCATCACAAACGTGCCTGCTTCTTACGGGCGCACCCCTTCGCTACTGCCCAGGCCACCCCTGTCCTAACTGGGTTAAGTACTCGTGCTTTCTAGTGGTCCTCCCAAAGTCAATCTATACCCAGTAATACAACACCTACCTTCAGATACATTTTCTAAGGCAGTAAGGATGCATTTCGTTCTAAGAGAAGATAATATTTCATGAATGCCATTGTGCTGCACTAAAATGGGATAATACCATGAACTAAACGTAATCGTAACCTTAGCAAACTTATCGGTCGAAACTGGTAATTCCTTCGGCAGACGATCTTTGATCAGTTGATTCTGTTCGTTAGTTGCTGGGGCTTAACAGAATAAATGCTGTTTGCTAGTGACATTCTTGTTGGGGCGTTTAACACCATCGATGCATCTCCGTGCGACTGCGCGTGTCCACCAGCTTCGCCCACTGTGACTCGGTTATCAGCATTCGTGCTTTGTAGTGTCAACTCAACACACCTTTGTTTGTGTGTTTTTACACAAGTGTTTATAGCATATGCCCGGACAGAGTATTTATTCGTAAAACGGTGATGCCCTTTTAAAGTGAATCTACGCCGAGGAGTGAAACGTCTTTCTTGAGTAAAACTTCGTAAGGTACCGTAAAACGGGGCTACTTTGACATTTAGGGTTACTTTGACATAGAGTGGGGCTACTTTGACAGATGAGCAATTCGTGCTTCCTGTGAGAATTGTTGCATATACTTTCATAGATAAAGGCTGATATAGTGTCCACGGTGCGAATTGCCGGAGGGGATGATGGATTTCTCCCATTGTATTTTTACCCCCTCTCAATATCCTTCCTGTCCCCCAATATATAATATAAGGACTTCTAGATTCGCCACTGTTTATTCCCTCGCAAAATGAATAATCTAATTCTCACTCTGACGATATAGAGAGTGGATTCAATGTGTCCTGTGCAAAAAATGGGTGTATGGGTTTTGTAATGTTTGATCAAAAATTCCTCAACATGCTTGTTACGACTGTGATGTTGACGAATAAGGTTTTTCTTTCCATTGTTACATGTAAAGATAACATACCGATACATATGTAATTATGTTAAAAGTAAAGTAACGTAAAAAAAAGAGTAAAAAATAAAGTAACAATGTAAGGTAAAGCACCGTGTATGTTCAAAGTAAAAGATGTTAAAAGTAAAGCTTTAGAAAAACTTGTATAGTGGTGTATAATGATGTACCACAACAAAATAAAGATTTCGTGCTTATCAAGTATACAGCATACCGTACTTTACACATGACCAAAACAGTGTTTTATACACTTTACATAAATTCCATGTCAAAATAACTCCATACGTTGAGTAACTTTGACCTTATGCAGCAAATACATAAGATGTCAAAGTAGCCCCACCCCCGGGGCTACTTTGACCGGTATTTCTTAATTTCTTCCCGCCAAAACTTACTTGTAGAAACTTAGGTTTAGTAGTGGATGTGATAGTCTAGATACCTATTGTTATGATGAGAATAGTATCATTCATTGGTTGCAGAAAGTGTCCCGTGTACACATATAAACTAGTCCAAAACCTGTCAAAGTAGCCCCGTTTTACGGTAGCTGGTAATGCCACAGTTGAAAATCAGCAAGCTCATGATGTGTACATGGTAATACCGAGAAGTTTGCACGAGAGAAAGTGTCAGACTCGTAGCTTTGCCACTCAGTTTTTTGAAACACGTAAATCAAGCTGCTGAACAGAAAGATAAGTATCCGATAGTTAAACTGAGCATGGGCAGAATTCTTACAGTAACACAAAGAATTCTGAATCTGATCAATATATGCCTCCTGACCCTACTTGTATTTTAGAATTGAAGTTTTCTACTGAGTTTTAACTACAGTCATACTTCATGTTATGATGCAGTATTATCCAGATTCAAAAACCAAGCGCCTGAATCCAGAACCTAGAATTGGGTACCAGATTCCACTATAACCCGGCTATTTCAAGATCTGGCTCTGGTCATCCATAATCTTTAGAAGTTTGTGCCTGCCAAAACTTCAGCATTAAGAAGTTTGTTGCTTTTAGTTCTTCTTAAAGAGAAATCTCACTGGAGGAAATACTTAGGGTTGTGAAGGGGAGAAGGAAGCAGATTTTCAATATTGTTGATTGTCCAACCTGGCACCATATGAGTACAAGTAAGAAATGATCTAATGTGCTTGTGGGTAATTCAACCCTGTGTACAAAGGCATTAGCAAGAACTTCTGAAACAACTCCTGACGAGATAAAGATAAGTACGTAACACTTATTATTTTTCAATTGTTAAATTTCTACCCAGTTCCCACTGTTCCGTTATTATTATTATTATTATTATCTCGAAGTCAAACTTTACAATTACTGTTTTACTGCACGCATTTTTAACTATATCTGTGAATTATATTGGCTCATGATTTAAAGTTTTTGGAATTTGTGTGTAGCATGATTTAAATTATAGCACTTTGAAAATGTATTATTAAGCAATGCCTGAGTGAAAGTGATGATAACTATAGTTCATAGCATTTTGTAATATGTATAAACTATGCAGGTAGAGTGGTGGGTGCGAGGAGGCCTCTTAATACATTTGTGTGGGATTACGAATAATTAAAAGTTATTTGACTCCTATAGTTGTGCGCACACTTATGGCCACGCTGATAATCCCATTCGTGGCACCAGAAACAAATGCAAAACATGATAGAAAGATTGCAAAGAAAATGTGAGACCACCACTAGTTTCACCAACGATTTAGTGTAACATACTTTGAAATATCATTTACTTTTTAGTAAAGTTACCGATGGTAGTATATATAGAATAAGGTTAATTAGAATCCTAGTGTATACCTAGGTATATATAGTGAAGTATGAATTAAGCGTAAGATTGTGAAAATGGTGTTTATCAATTTGTGAATCAGCACATTTTCACTTCATTCGACAGCCGTTTGATACACGCTTGGGGGGAAATTGAAGAGTATGAAGCTAGAGCGCAAGAAATGTAGGTAAGACAGTGAACATTCCTTTGCTTAGGCGAGTATCCACCATTGCATGTACAAACGAATTGTCAGGCGGTGCTTTTCTGTCATGTTTTTAATAAGCTATTGTTCTAATGCGGATTATATGTTACAACGATATATTCTTGTTATAACGGTATTGTTAATCTGTACCTATTTTGTCAATACGTGATCAGAGGCGCAATAATCAAACATATAGCCTATATATAGTTAAAGAAAAAAAAACATTATTATTGACATGACATGTTGTCATGGTAAACATTATTATCTACATGATATACATGAAATAGATGGCTGTAGATGTAAATCAACGATAACTGGATACGAGTCAGGTGATTTCAAAGGATCAAATAAAAATGGTTAGTAGCTATTAAGTGATATGTTTATTGTAATAACTTGATATATCTGCGAATTAGGGCTAAAGTGGTTTTTTTATTCGCTTTATCTGGTGCCGTAAAACCGGGACCTTACCTCAAAGTTCTGAAAAGAAGTAAGGACGAGGTATATTTGCAAACGTATATCCTTTTTATGAATTTCACCGTTTTAAGAAGCGGAAAGAAAATACAAAGGATTAGAGATATGCAGAATCCTGACGTAATGGATGTACCGAGTACTTTAGTAGAAAACACACCTGAATATGGCCAGGCTAATCTTGTTAGTACGATTAGCCAACTGCTAACTGATAAGCTGGAACAAATGCAAAAGACGAATCAACAAATACAAAAATCGAACGATGAAAAGATGGAACAGATGCAAAAATGGATAGAACAAATACAAAAATCGAGCGATGAAAAGTTAGAACAAATACAAAAATCGAGCGATGAAAAGTTCGAACAATTATTGACTCAACACAAATCTCTTGCAGATAGAGTTCAGGGTATCCATGAAAATTTCGATCGGCTACAGCATAATTTGAAAGAGGATGTGCAAGTATTGATTGAAAAAGTGAATGGTACTGGTGCGAATATGAAAGTAGAACCGGAAGAAGGTCAGAAGAAGGTCGATGGACGAAATGAAAATATTGAAGAACAGGATGAAAATGAAACAACTGAACCCGTGGTGAATGGTGATGGGGAGGATGCTACAATTAAAGAAGAACCGTCATTTCCGGCCAAGGAGACCACTACCACCACTACTACTACAGGCGTATTCAAAATTGAAGTGAAAGGTCTGCCGAGATTATACAGGATAGGGGAATTGAAGAAATTGTTGACAGACGATTTGAAGTTGGAAAGCCATACTATTAGGTCACCGAAAAGAGCGAGTTCTTGGATTTATTTGATCTTCAAAACTGAAGAAGACCAACAGAAGGCAGTGAAGACCTTGAATGGATACAGTTGGAAGAAGCGAGTTCTTTCAGCCGAAGATGCCGAAACTGATCAACGTAAGCGAAAATTGGAAAAGTCTGATGATAAGGATTCTAAAAAGGCGAAAATTGAGTTACCTGTAGAAGATAGAATAAAACAGGCTACAATACCTTTGTGGGATGTTACTTATGGAGAACAGTTGAAGAAGAAGACTGAAGAAATAAAATTTTCACTCACGCGACTGACGGATTTGCTGCTGAGAAGAAATCTGGATTTAGCAGGTTGGACAGAAGAAAGAAAAGAGAAGAATGAAGGACTTGCAGATTTTCTGAGGCATTTGCCTATAGGAAAAATTAAGGATGATTTGAAAGATTATTATTCCCAAAACAGAGAAGGAAACTGTTTGAATGTAGCATCGCTCTATTTCCAGACATTCACTGAAAAGGAAGAAGGTGAGAAACCTCCATCACTGCAGCTGTTGTTCGGAAAAGAATATGTGAAAGAAACTATCTGTGACATGAGTTTCCGAGTATCTCCAGATTCTTATTTTCAAGTGAATACCTCGGGAGCCGAGCAGCTTTATACTTCCATTGCGGGAATGATTGAAGTTGACGAAGAAACTTCCTTGATAGATGTGTGTTGTGCCACTGAAGGAATTGGATTTTCTCTTGCTAAGAAATGTGCTCAAATTCTTGGCATAGAAATGTCGAGCCAGGCAGTTGAAGATGCAAGAGCCAATGCTGTAAAGAATGCCATCACAAACAGCGAGTATTTTGTTGGACGAGCTGAAGATATTTTGCCCACCATAGTGAAGAAAGTAGCTGGAAAGAAGATATTTGTTATTGTAGATCCACTTAGAGTTGGACTTCATCAGAAGTTTCAGCAACGTAATGAAAAGGTAGAGCAAGAACAGGAAAATAAGTATCAGATTAAAGTTGGAAATGGCTAAAACTAGTTGAAACTTTAGTCAACCCTGATATGATAACTAAATTAAACTTGGATAACAATTCTTAATTTATTCTCTTGTATGTTACGAGTTGTATTATGAATACTTCATTTGAATTTTATATATGCACAACATGTTATGATGTGATTAATTTATTTTATCTTTGCACTAATTTTAAGAGTTATGTTCATCTTTATTTTATCTTACGTGTTCAAAAGAGATTTGATTGTGTTAAATTGAAATCTATGACATTGATCTTAATTGAAGTTTCTAAATGTAATTATTGCCTTCTGATCTTGTTGATATTTGATGTGATGACGATCTTAATTGGAAAGAATGTTATTTGTATATGAATGTTATCGCTCGATGTAAAAAGGAATAATTAACTAGTAACTCTGCGTAAGTCATCAGTTAGTTATAATTTTGAATAGACCCATAAACAATATTTTTAATGAATCGACGTTTTTATGATATGTGATTTGTAATAAAATAAAATGTTATGAATGAATTAATATATATATATATGGAGAAAGAAGAGAAGTGAAAACTACTTATATTGATGTAATAATAATTAATACGAGGGCTATTCAAAAAGTGAATGTTTTGAAAATATCCAGGGTTCTTTCCTTCTCTGTAATACTGTTACGGAATTCCCGTTCTGGGCGACATTTTATACAACGATATATTCTTGTTATAACGGTATTGTTAATCTGTACCTATTTTGTCAATACGTGATCAGAGGCGCAATAATCAAACATATAGCCTATATATAGTTAAAGAAAAAAAAACATTATTATTGACATGACATGTTGTCATGGTAAACATTATTATCTACATGATATACATGAAATAGATGGCTGTAGATGTAAATCAACGATAACTGGATACGAGTCAGGTGATTTCAAAGGATCAAATAAAAATGGTTAGTAGCTATTAAGTGATATGTTTATTGTAATAACTTGATATATCTGCGAATTAGGGCTAAAGTGGTTTTTTTATTCGCTTTAATGTATACTGATTTTGAGCCATAATCATACAAGATGATACCATTGATACGCGCAGGATATCAGATTAGGGAAGCAACCACACATTGGTCAGGTTTGCGAGAAGTGGGGTAAATTGTATCTTGCTTTTCGTAAATACGTAAAGCAGGGCCTAGGAAAATTCAGAAAGACTGGGAGAGTGAGTCCATTGAATGTCTGCTTCCAAACCAATGTGAAAACATACGTGAAATAAAGTTTTCGTAGATATGAATTAATATTCACGTTCCCTAATTATATATTCAAATTATTGTAAATCAAATACTTTCTCTGTCTAATATTGAAGATTGCAGTAAAGTAACAATTGACTTAAAGTGCTGTGAATTAGAATAGGGTCTTTGGAAAATTGTTCATTAACTCGTTGAAAAGTAATCACTTAACTATAATATTTGTCTGTGTATATATATCTATATATATATATATTAATTGAAAATGAAAAATGAAATGAAATATTTAGTTTTACGTGCTACGATTATGCACCGAGGCCAAGGGAGATAGTGATGATGAAAAATCTAAGAAATGGTGGAATGAATAAAGTGGGAGGAAACTGGAGAACCAGAAGAAAACCCATGCATATGGTGCTTGTGTACCACAAAGCTCACTTGTCGCGAGCTGGGATCGAACCAGAAACCTCACGCACCAGAGGTGAACGCTCTACCACTGATCCACCGCGGCCCCTTTTTACAAATTGTTAATCCGTATAGGTGATATCTAGTAATCCAAATAGTTTGGGTATTGTTAAAATAATAATATGAAGTACATGGTCCTGAGTAATTTTAAAATCATATGTTATTTAAATTTGTGCCTCATTCTTCAAAATCTGTATCAGGATCTTCAAAATAGAAATTATTGAAGTGTCATACGAAAGTCTTCATGATAAGGCTCTTCGCTAAGCGCAGGCCCGCTTTTTAAAAATTTTATTGAAGTTTTATCTCTTGTACTTGTGATATATTACTACGGTATATATTAAAGAACATGTTTTTAAAGAAAATTACTAGTCATAATTTTTCAAAGTGGATGAAAGGTAAAGGATTCTATGATGTACGAATTTTATTTTTCCTTATCGAGATATGCAATTGAAAACATCGAACGCAATATATGTATAATAATGTCCAGTGTTCACTTTGGTTAAATTTTAAAATTTATTTATTTATTTAAGTTATATGTTCCAAAGCTACAATAAGCAGTATTTATACTTAGTATTTGTGTATTTTACCTAATTGACGGACGGACTATACCTAAATGGAATTGCTAGTGTTTACCTCATTTACTCCTTATATTGTAGGTTACTAAAACTGATAAACGAAATTAATATTTTTAGGATGTAAGTAGTTAAGAATATTTACTATATAATTAGATACAATGATGAAGATGGAGGAAATGAAAGCTTTGCTTTAAGCATTTGTATACATGAATTGATGATTTATTGTATTCTGTCTGCTGAAGTAAGTAATACTTGCAAAGATATTTCTATATCATTTCTTAATATCAACCAGATACAGTTAATATGGTCTGGCTTTTTTGCCCCCTTGTTTCTTATTACCTTCTTGGCGAGGAACTCGCTCAGGGAGGTGTGTTGTATGTGCAATAACTAATAATTGTGTCTGAGCAGTTATTGCATTTAGATTATTATTATTTTGGCAGACGTTTTTAATGTCACTTAATTGTGTTATGGTGCTATGCAGGACCGGATCCAGGATTTTCTGAAGGGGGTGCACCAACAACTATGAGTACATCTAAATCAACTTTAATTTTTTTTTTTTTAAATGCCTTTAGGCATCTGTGATGTGTATGAAGAACTGACTTAAACTATTGTGTTTAGCAAAACCGCTTTCTTTTAAGTCCGAAATGAAAACATGACATGAAATTTTACGAAAGTATTGGTATTTCCACTGCTAGTTTCTCACTTTAGATAGTGTATATTCGGAACGGAGGGGGTGCACGTGCTGCGGTGCGCACCCCTAAATCCGGCCCTGGTGCTATTCCTTTCGTGAATGAATGAATTTTATGACCATGAATGTTTCTGATTTGTTTGTTTCGAGTCATAGTTTGAGGTCAGACTTCAGTTCTGTGATTAATATGTAAGTTAGTTTGCAGTAGAATCTGCCTATATGGCGTCTTTTCAGTCCCTGATCTGTAAGCTCTCGAAGGAGGCGTAACTCATGAACATACGGTAATTGTGGAGTACTGTAAATCAAGAAAACCGGCTAAATGTAATGGCTGTGTTTCGAGAAATTTAATTTGCTTTAGGTATAATTATATATTATGTTCAGAAATAAAATCTTTTAGTTTTTACGTCCCACAGTTATGCCGGCTAGACTAAATGAAACTGATTATGAGAAATGAATGAAATGGTAATATGAAGAAAGTGGGAGGAAACGGGAGAACCCAGCACACGGTGTTTGTCCAACACAAAGTTCACTTGGCGCGAGCGAAAATCGAACGAGTAACACCACGCAACTTCCCTAACAGAGATTATTTTTCCGTCATTTAAGTTTTGAAACCCGTGCAGAAATAATTGTATGTGTGACCACAAAAATCCGTTCATTGTGTAATACACACCTCGTTTTGAAACCTCTTACCTGGAAGTAAGTGCTCCAAATGGCTAAATGGTTAAATTGGAAACAGGTTTTCTAAATATGAGGGAGATCCGTACTATCATATCTTACTTCTGTAATGTTAGGAACTTTGACACATGAGACAAGTGTTATCATGAAGTATAACAACACAACGGTTATTTGACAATGTTACTGTTGCTGGTTCAATTGTTGGCTAATAATTTGCAATTCAGCACGATAACTGTCCCAACTTCTGCTATCACTGTATCTGAGGACGATGGTTCCAGCTGAAGAACATTATACGTGGAAAAGCTCATTTTTGGGAATAGAGGGGTGGCTTTGGGAAATACTCTGGACGTTTAACATCCTACTGACTAGGGTTGGCAAAAACCATGGTATTTATTAAAAAAAAAAAAGTTTTTTTGGGTTTAAACCAGATTTTTATTTTATTTATTTATTTATTTTGTTTCAATGTATTTATATCACATATGAACAGAAATAAGCTTGTTTCGCCTTGGTGTTGGTATGCAACAACCGGGTTATGCTGGAAGGGGTCACATAAACTTAAAGCGGAATCCAAACCGCTTCTCGGCTTACATCCAAGAGAAATTGTCCTCCATTTGATCTCGAAACCGGGACTAATTGACCACAAATGCGATACGTTTGTCGACTCACTCACGTAGGACTCCTGATAAAAATACGTTGACTTGGTAATATAATCGTCAAAGGTCATTAGGACCGAAGGACAAAAATATAAACAATTGCACAATTGGAACCATTATACTGAATTACATGCACAATTTCAAAGTACTACAGAGTACAGAAGAATTAATTTAGTCCAAGTCAGTTTACTATGACTTTTATTAGTCCAAGTTAAAGAAATATAACGACTTACTTTGCATATCAGGTAGAAAAGTGAATAAAGATACGAATTATTTGAGTCCACTTTGGCTCTGACCCATTTATACATAAATAATTACCAAAGATTTTCGTTATTTCAATAATTGCCTCCAGTGGGTTTTGTATGACCCCTTCCCAAAAAAGTACGGCATTTCGATGTATTTTATCAATAGTAAACATTATTAAAACGAAACAATGTTTAGAATTTTCTATTTGTTGCATAACAATAATAACAAACTATAAAAAAAATCACAAAAGAAACATCCATAAAGTTACATAAAAAAAGTTGCTTTTGTAATATAATCTCTTTGAGTAAAGAATAGGGAATTTAGGTATGAATATAGTACGAATAATATATGGGAGTGAAATGTGATAACCCACAATTGTGTTCATCAAGATTTTACGAATAGTTACACTTTTACGAACATTTTTTGAAAAAAAAGTCACCTTGGTTTAAACCAGCCAACCCTGCTACTGACTTTATTTATCTCACGTTTGATGACTGGTGACAGCCTTACACTTAATCTCTTCCTAAGAATTAGTGCGAAGAAAATTTGGTGGTACGGCCTCTTGCATTTGAGCCTGGTCATGGGCGATCACATATCAAACTTGGACTTGCTTCCGCCTGTAAACACCATTATTAATTGCTCAAAGAAAGCTAAGTACATGTTACAGACTTCTTTTTAGTTTCGCACGACGAAAGCCGCGAAGAAAATATAGTGATCGTGAAGAAGATCAAATTCGAGATTTCGGCGTTTTACACGTTTCATAGCCCTTGCGTGACGAAAAGAAGATTTTTGTATCTGTTCTTTCGCCTCGGTGTATGTATACTCACCTGTTATCCATTTCATAAAGATAGGCCCCTGACTTCGCGGTGCTGCTCTAACGTTCACTCAAAACATACTACATTGTCGTATTTCGTTGGAAGTGCTGGAATGTTGTCTTTTCAATACTTAAGACATACAAATTTTCTTTGTACTATATAGTGAGGAAAATATAGAAATTAATGAAAAAAGTGGATATTTTATAGTACTTTTTTAATAAATTAATGTCCATAGGAATATATATCGGGAACGAGATCACATTAAATAATTTCCTGTGCACGATATGTGGATGCATCAATTAACTGTAAGTTCTGGAAAGTTCAATTTTCATCACTTGATACTTTTTGTGTAATTAAAATAAATGTATGGCACTCTGGTCTCCTTTACCGCGTAGGTAGAGAAACGTACAAAACACAGTTCGAAAATTTGGAACTATAGTGTTCCAAATATTCGAAACGATTAATGAAAAGGGTTTATTTGGTAGAGGCTTTATTTTTTAAAAAATGTTTATTCCAACATATTCTGTGCGGTAAGCGAAGAGCCATGTTGCAGGCCAGCCTTTAAATTCCCCGTGTTTATATGAAGAAACCGTATACAGTAACTGGAAGTGCGGCAGCGCTGTACTGATCACCCTCGTGCTGTGTTGTCGCGTTCAGGAAATTTGCAGCCTACAGTCTACTTCATAAGAATGTAATAGGAAAAAAGTATTTAAGATCTCCATGTTTCACAACATTTTAAAAATAATAACAATGGATGTATGTAACTCCATGTAAGATCGAAATAAAGCGTTGAAGTAACTCATCCACTAAACGATGGGCACTTTCTCAGCAACACATCTCTGTCGCACGACCACGATTAAAACACTCGTTGAGTCCAGGTGTTCTATATATTCAACGAGCTCTACACACACGTTGAGTCCGAACATTGTGTATATACACATGCAATGGGACATTTGAAAATAAAAGGGAAAAAGGACATGTAGTCTTGGCAATCACGTATTCACCAAAGTTGTTCTGCGATCAATTCCCCTGCCGAATGTAACAAGGAAATACAGGTTCTTTGTTTTCTTTCAACGAAAGAAAACAATATGCAATGTGTAGGTGAGGAGTGCTGTTTTTGTGTCTTATCACCTACTGTAAAGCAGGTCACACTGATAACGTTTCCAACACTTCACTTCGGTTCGTAGACGTCAAAAACTTACATGCACACTCGTGCTTTTTTTTATTGAAAAAAAAAAAAAATGGATATTCTTTCTATGAACGGCAGTATTACAGAAGGAAGAGGCAAAATTTTGAGCGATAATGAAATTGCAGAACTGATCAATGACTCCGATTCAGACGGTTATGAGTTAGATAGTAATGACACTGATTATTCTGTACTCAGTGGTGTATCCGGGAACGAACAAAATAGTAACTCAATTTTGAGTGAATCTGAGGTTGCGCCGGGAAAGAAAAATGCGTCGTTCCTATTTGAAGGCAGATTCTGATGTAGCTTAGAGCGATAAAATTCGAGTAAAAAGTAAATGCAAAACCCTGTTTAGTGGTGACCCGAGGATTGATCAAAACGCCGGGCTATCTACAGATCCCCATATAAAGTTTTTTTTTTTTTTTTTTTTTTTTTTCGATGTAGTTTAATAGTAGAAATCTGAAAACAGATTTTCTGTGAATTCAATATTACATATCAGCTACATATGTATCAATATTACATGCTTCTTTTCCCCAACAAGGTATTAATAATGCGATTGAGAAAATAAATACTGAGTTAAACAAAATCAGCGACTGGTCTACGGCTCATGGGTTAAAATTAAATGCAACAAAATCGCAGTGCATCTTAATTGGCTCCCCAAGAATTCTTTCTTCTATTAATATCTATCAGCTCCCAAATATAAAATTTTCCAATACTGTTATTCCATTCTCTACAACTGTCAAAAATTTGAGAGTCATAATAAATCAAAATCTCTCCTGGTCAGATCAAATAAATGGAGTTTGTAAGAGAGCATTTGGTGCCCTACATACGTTAAATCGACTAAGAAATTTCTTACCAATATCTTTGAAGATCAAACTTGTCAAGGTACTGGTGTTCCCACATCTTGACTATTGCGACTCAGTCTATTCTGACCTAACAGAAAATCAATCAAAGCGCTTGCAAAGAGTGCAAAATGCCTGCATTAGATTTATTTTCAATATAACTTACAGGGAACATCTGACATCTTTTAATAAAAAACTGTCATGGCTGACGTTAGTTGGAAGAAGAAATTTACATAATCTTACCCTATTGTACAAAATACTTACTACGTCAGAACCATCGTATCTAGCCCGTAGATTTTTATATTTATCAGACTTTCATACTAGAAGCACAAGATCACAAGATAATTTCTTGCTCTTCAGACCCAGTCACAATTCTGATTCATACTCAAAATCCTTCACAGTAAGTACTACACGCCTCTGGAACAGTTTACCTCAATTAATACACAACGTTTCCACAGTTGCCATATTTAAAAAATCTGTAAATTCCCTTCTCTTAAGTAAAGATAAGGATACTGGTAGCACATGAGGCATCTTCGTTTTACCAGATTATTAATACCCCACATATGAACACACAACCAATAGGTAACCCATGTTAATTTGTACAGCTTATATATTCATACTTCTAGTACCGCTATATGCAATATGCAATTTTAGGTTTCTCCATGTTATTTTTGTTTCCTCTATTGTATATTATTTTTCAATTTTTGTTTTTGAAGTGCTTAACCATTTTTTTTCACTTAAGTAGTATATTGTTTTTTTATGTGGTTCAATACTTTTCTTTTGTAATTGTTAATATTTTCTATATATTGGTGTTTTTTTTTTAAAAAAATATATATAATGTATGCACGTGGTTAAGTGCTCGGAGAAGGCTTCAGAGCCTTAACTTCGCCACGTAAAAGAAGTCATAAATAAATAAACTAAGATTGAATCATATAATAAACTTTGTGAGTATATTTGTTTCTGTGCAAGTGTATTTGGTACTGCGTGCACTAAGTGAAAAAAATAACTGGCAAAAAGCAACAAGCTTTCGAGGACCATCACATGCAATCCGAACAAGATAAACAGTTCGTTTTTCTAATTTTAAACTATTGTTACGTTTACTGTATATCCTGTTAATTTCTAAGAAATTGGTTAAAAATCTGTGGAGATATGACATTTTAAAAATACTCTAAAAAGTGCCGGACACTGTGCGTGACAAGTTTAAATACCCGACGGGCTGTGTGTTGCGCCAGGAAAATGTGGCAACTTAGCACTCCATATAAACTGCGATAGCGAAAGACGAAGAGCAGGAAAAATCATAATGTCATATTTGTCATTGTTTACCTTTTTTAAAAAAAAATCGAAACAGTGGTTGTAAAAGGTACTTTATGATTTTTTTTTTCTTTCTTCAGATTGATATTACACCGCAGCAATTCAGAGATAATGATGTCTCACTTTCTACTGAATAACAAGAAAATTACTAAGTGTTGAGTAATGAAATGTTCAGAATTTACAGGAAATAGATGCACCTACATATTATGCATAGGAAGCTATTTCACGTGATCTCGATTCCAATATATAGTCCTATAAACATTGATCAATCAAAAATGTACGATAAAATACGCACTTTTTCATTATTTTTTTCTCTACACAGTACAAAGAAAATTCGTATGTCTTAAGTATTGGAAAGACAACATTCCAGCAATTCCAACGAGGTAAGATAATGCAATGTGAGTTTTTTTGAGTGAACATGAGGGCAGCACCTCGAAGTCAGAGGCCTATCTTTTTGAAATGGATGTAGAGGCCATATCGTTCAATGTATCGAAACCAAACTTGAGCTTTTTTATGATTTTCCTATGGGTGTTTTCGAATTGTTTTTTCCCCTTAAATAATGGTAGTTTACGGAAGGATGAAAATAAAAAATTCCAGTTTTATCGAATGGCTCTAACGGTTTTCATATTTCATAAATCGATGTTCCACTAATAACTTTATAATATGATTTAAATAATTCTTCTGGGAAACATCCAGAAGGAGTGGCTTACTCGTATGATTTTTGGCCAATTTTCACAAATACGACTCGGGCAAGTTCGTTCATACTAGCAGTATTTACTAATTAAAGCTATAGGGTAATATTTACATAACTATTAGTAGGACCTACCATTGAACCATGGAGAATATCCTAATATCCTATTTTTCGCGAACTATCTCGATCAGCTTTGTGATTTTGGTCACCACATCATTCGCTTCTAAAAATTGATATTCAGTTTTAGTCATTATTGATCTTGTTGCCCTGTATTCTTACATTTATTTTACAGGGTAAACCTCTCAGCGTCATTGGAACGAGGGTAGAGTGAGAAAAATGTTCCACCGGACGCGTGCTGGCCTGTTCGGTGCAGACACCTTACCGACTGGGCTACTGCGGCTGTTATTTCTCAGAGATCCATCATAATATTGGCCTCCCGTCTGCGCCCAGGTTTTCCAAATTGTCTTTCTTCCGATTGGACTTGGAGTTAAAACTTTGAAAGCGTTTCTACTTTCTTCTATTCGGGAGCATTACCTGCCCACCTGAACCTCTTAGACGTAATGATCCTAACGATGTTAGGTAAACGGCATAAATTATAAGGTTCTTCATTATGAAATTTTATCATTTCCGTCCTTCTTCGGGCCAAGTATTCGCCTCGGGATTTTATTTTCAAATATTTTCAGTCTTTCCCCAAAGTAAGTGACCATGTTTCGCAACAATACAGCACAACAGTTATAATTACCGTTCTATATACGAAGCATTCGGAGTAATAAGAACGAAATTTTGTTTCCTGAAAATCCCTCTTATTAGTGCACTCTGAATGAGCGAAATCGCATTTATTTTGGAACTATATTTCCTAAGAGGAAGACGGAAGGACTTCCACAATCTATAAATATAGATAAGAAAACTACAGTTCGGTATTATTACTCGAACACTTAATATATTATAATGTCCTAGCATTAAGATTGCACGTATCGTTTGTTGAATCACCCGTACATCTGGATCGCCTCATGTGTATATGTGTAAGGGTACAAAAAGAAGAAAAAAGCCCCCCTTCCTTAAAATTAACCATATGAACGTCCATGATTGTTGATAAATGTTCGGAAGCAGTTAAGTTTTTGGCATTCCGCGAGTTTTCTGTTCTTTGCGGTTCTTTTGTGCTAAAATCCCATTCTAGTAGTTTTCTAGTACTTTATTTTTTGGAGAAAATATTTATGGTAAAGCGATCCCTCTTGGATTAGGGTTACATTCTATCCTTTGGTGCGCAAGGCCTGTCTTCTGTTTGCAGTTGGGAACCAATGTGATTAGAATTTTACATTAAATTGTGGGGCCACATCCCATATAACCTGCTTGGGGAAAAGCAACATATAAGTGCTAAAGAGAATACGAAAACTTACGATACAATAACTGATATGTAAAAGATTCCGATCATATTTTAATTTTCAGAAAAGAGAAAAAAAACAATGATATCATATATTTCTTGTATAGTACATATTTCAAGTCGGAACAAAATTGTGCAGTAATTTATGACTAGTAATTTTCACATGTAAAGAAGTTTCGGAAAAATATTTTCATTCTTCTAGATTACACTGAATGTGGCAGTTTAAATTTCAAAGTTGTTATTTATCCGATCCAATCCATGATATACGTTGTGCGAACGTGTGAAGATTCGTTGTTGCTGTGTGAAACTTACTGAGCTACAAACCCGAGTAGTGGCTGACATTCCGCTGTAATAGTAGGCCCTGCCTTTCATGTGTTCTGCATGGTACCAAAATTACTTAATTATATATTTCTTCTGGCCTCCGTAATATGCAGGTTTTACGAAAGGCTTCTGAAATTTTAAGAATTCGAGAATTGAGTGAATTTTTAAAGATATTAATAACTTGAACTTCGTTTGAACTAGAATCGGATGATTTGATTTGATTCCCAGTTCAACGTCCCTTTCAGCAGCGAGTCTATGTGAGACGTGGATCTATAGCTTAACGTGGGATCCGAACCACATGAGCTCCCGCGGGAGTCGAACCTGGGTCTCCCACACCATACAACCGGATAACAATCATATTGAAAGTATTCCTATGAAGTTGGTTATTTTGCCGAGTTTTAGCGAATTATAAAACTCAGTGCCATGATACAATTGATTTACATGAAATAATTGGGAACAGATTTGAGAACTCGGAGCGTCAATTCGTAGTACAAACTATGGTATTTCAAATCAGCGAAAGGACCACGGTGGCTCAGTGGTAGAGCGTTCACCTCTGGTGTATGGGTTCCCGGGTTCAAACCCTGCTCCCGCCAAGTGAACTTTGTGGTGGGCACACACCGTGTGCGTGGGTTTCTTCGGGGTTCTCCCGTTTCCTCTCACTTTCTTCATTCCACCATTTCATTCATTGCTCATCATCACCGTCTCCTTTAGCCTAGCCGGCATAATCGTGGGATGTAAAACTCGAAAATTTCATTTCATTTCATTTCAAATTAGCGAAATGAGGTTTGTTACAGACAGACTATAGTAAACTGGAACTTCCAGTGTGTGGTGTGAAATTTTGGGTAATGGGATGAAGCATATGACCTTGCAGTAAACCTTATACACGCACAATTGGTCTACAGTTATCCAGATGGCACAGAGCAGGCTCATACTATTTTACATCTTACGAATGAATCCTGCTCCAGCGAACTATCCCGCTGAACAGAGTTGGCAAAAACCATGTTTTTTATTGAGGAAAAAAAAACTTTTTTTGTTTAAATATTTTGCTCTATGTATTTATATCACATATGGACAGAAATAAGTTTGTTTCACCTTGGTGTTATGCAACAACCGGGTTATGCTGGAAGGGGTTACATACGCTTAAAGCGGAGTTCAAATCGTTTCTCGACTGACATCCGAAACAAATTGTCCTCCATTTGAACTCGAAACCGGGACTAATTGTCCACAAATGCGATACGTCTGCCGACTCACTCACGAAGGACTCCTGATACGCTGTACTGATCTTTACATACTTTTAATATAATTGTCTAATTGTCAAGAGTCATTTCAGAAGGACAAAAAGATAAACAGTTGCACAAGTGAAACCATTATACAGAATTACATATGGACAATTTCAAAATACTGCAGAGTACAGAAGAACTAATTAAGTCCAAGTTAGTTCATTACGACTTTTATTAGTCCAAGTTAAAGAAATACGACGACTTCATTTGCATATCAGTAAGGAAAATGGATAAAAAATACGAATTATTTGAATCCACTTTGGCTCTGACCCATTTATACATAAATAGATACCAAAGACACTTCTGATTTCAATAAATGCCTATCGTGGGGTTTGTATGTCCCCCTCCCTCAAAAAAGTACGGCATTTCGATATATTTTAGCAATAGTAAACATTATTAAAACGAAACAATATTTAGAATTTTTCTTTGATTGCAATTGCATAACAATAATAAACTATATAAAAAATCACAAAAGAAACATTCATAAACTTATAAAAATTACAAAAGTTGCTTTGGTAGTATAATCTCTTTGAGTAATGAATGGGGAATTTAGGTCTGAATATAATACGAATAATATACGGGAGTGGAACGTGATAACCCACAAATGTGTGTTCATCAAAATTTTACAAACACACACTTTTCCGAACATTTTTCGTTTTTTTGGTTTAAACCAGTTTTTCTTTCTTTCTTTCTTTCAAGAAACAACTGGTTTAAACCAGCCAAGCCTGCCGATAAATATTACTACTTTAGATACACTGCTGAAAATTCATTTTAAAACTACCCTCTACACACCATCTGATTCGAACTAATTTTCCACCACAGGTTTATATTTATAAATGAAATGCGACAGGTTAGTAATGTTTGCAGAGGAGATGCTGCTGGCAGTTTTTAGATTGTCATACAACACGACAAATATTACCTGGATCAAAGCCTGTGTCTGCAATCCAGGACAACGCCAGTGACTTCCTATTGTGCAATTCTCTTCGACCGTGGCCATATTACAGTGTTCGCTAGTCGTTCAAAATTGTCACTCGAGTGTGTTGTGGCGTACGAGTGGTTCATCGGTGGTGGTCAATCTGGAGTACACGTACCTCTAGGAACACTCGATTTCTTAGAGAGTACATAGAATTCGATAACTAATAACTTAGTTTATTAATATAACATTTATTCCATGCAAATTTTAACATAGTTCTGTTAAATTTATAGCATGAAACTCTCATTTGTAGTATAACTTGATTATTTACTTAATGAATGTAAATTCTATAATTTGTTTTTGATACAGTTACCTATAATTTGAATTAAAGGTAACTTAAATTCTGTACACGCTTGAAAGTATCTAGGAGTACACGGAAAGGAAGATTGAATACCACTAGTGTACACGATGTGAGGGAGTCTGCATTGGCGAAGGGAGTGAAGGACTGGGCGGTAGCATTCAGAAATCAGAATGTTTTTGTCTCGGATATAGTTATGGACGTGCAGGTGACCGGGAAAACTTAGCATATGTTAGAACTCACTCTACAGAATCTACACCTAGTCTTGTATGGGGGACCGAATTTCACATCTTACTCGCGTCTAGTCTTCATTCTCAGGGAAGTAACACTAGTGTCTCGTATATTCATGACGTTTTCAATCTTGTCCTCACCTTATCTTTGTGTGACCCGAATGCCCCTATACTGCCAAGGTAACCCTCTGAATTCTATTTTGTATATGTCTTCTACCGTGATGCCATTTTGGAATCAGTATCACCTACAATTACCTTCATTCTTCTCAGATCTGTAAGTTTCGTGGTGGCGTTTTTAATGCGTTTTCATCAGTGTATTTCCCTTGTTCAAGATGATTAATGAGAAGTGCATTTAATGTTTTGTATCGTTAAAAGGTGCTTTCTTGTGGTGAGATTAGTGTTCGTGTTACCAGTAATTTTTTTCTAATGTAATGTTGTAACGAATTTCATTTTTGCATTTCAGGTTCTGACCAGTCCATAGTGTGACGCATTCTGCTTGTGGTAGTGTTTGCTGCCGTTTTAGTTGGTAAAGCGAAATCAGGGTCTATAGAAAAATGTGTTGTCTGTCAGTGAACCAGGGATACAGTTTGGTAATGTATTTACGTATTCAGTTTCATCTACAATATGCATAATGTCTTCATAGTTAATAAAATGTATGCTAAACGAATAGTATATGCAAATGGTATCAAAATAATGGAAACACCTGTGGTTTGCAATGCGTAAGATGGATGAAGGGATAACGCTGAGGATGCGTGTGCAGCATTTGGATCGTTTATAGTGCGTGAGGTATGGTAGAATGGAGGCATGTGTTTAAGCAAGCAGACAGTGGTGCTGACAAATGGGACATATCCCTTGAGTTCAAAAGAGGTTAAATTATGGATGCACGATTAGTTGACGCAAGTATATCTAAGGCGCTTAATGTGTAGTATGTTGCGAGAAATAGTGTGCAACATGGTGATGTCCTACAGAACTCATGGGAAGACAGCATCATCGACGAATAGTAAAATATATATATATATATATATATATATATATATATATATATATATATATATATATATACATATATATACTAGCTGAACCTGCGCTCTTTACAAAGCGCATCATTGATATATGAGCATGAATCTCCTTGTTATTCCTCACATCTGTACATGTCCCTTTGCAGACACAAGTGAAAGAAGTCTTGGTAAAAATCGGCAAGAGATACCGTAAAGGGGAGATTTTTTTCGATTACTTTTTCAATATGTCGTACCGTTTGCAAGATTTGAGCCTACTTCCGGTTGCAGTTTTTAATTCATGTATGATCTGTGTTTTCTTTCTTCTTGCATGTAGTATGTAATAAGCAAATACATAAACTAAGCAACTATGGCCTATGGAACCAGGAGGTTCAATGCCGCGTTCACAAAAGCTCTCCACTGACTTCTATCCTTAGCCAATTGGATCCAGTTTCTACTTTGTATTCATATTTCTGCGAGATCCATCTTAATATTGTCCTCCCATCTGCGCCTACGTCTTCCTAATGGTCGTTTTCCGATTGGTCTTCCAGTTAATATTTTGAAAGTGTTCGTTCTTTCTTCCATCCTGGCTACATGAACTGCCCACCTGAGCCTCCTAGATTTGATGACCCTAACAATGTTTGGTGAACCGTATAAATTATGTAGTTCCTCGTTATTAAGATTCCGTCATTCCTTATTCCCATTACTCTTGGGTCCGAATATTCGTCTCACGATCTTGTTCTCAAATACTTTCAATCTATGTTCTTCGTTCCGAGTAAGAGACAGTATTTCGCAACCATACAGAACAACAGGCATGATTATCGTTTTATACACTTTAAAATAAGCTAATACATTACTCATACAGTCAATTATAATGCCAGTGATATATGTTTTTTTTAATATTGAGTTAGAACTGGACAATCTACGCAAAATTTGCAATCGATCAGTGAAAACGTCATCTTTCTAGAGCCTATAGTTTCCGAGATCTCACTGTCGAAAGGATTTGCCACAAACACATAAACATCCACAAACGTATAGTTTAAAATACTCTAGAGATGGCAGTACAATTCATTTGCATTTTATTTCGGAGAAGGCTTATTAAAATGCAAAGGCTTTGAACAATAATTTAAAAGGATAAACTTTGTGAAATAGATCTCTTTAAGTAATTTATTTAAAGTACACCTTTTTAAAAATATTTGTCTTTGTTATAAACGTGAAATCACAAATAACCGCAAATCAAAGGTTTGTAAGCTAAAGTTATAGGTTGGAGCTCAGTCGCTCTTAATTGCTATTGTAGCATTTTAATAGATAGATATATATAAACGAAAGTCACTACGTTTGTGACTTCGTACTCTTGAACCACCCGACCGATCTCGATCAAATTTTTAACATAGATGAGATTCGGGCCTGGGATGATCTTTATTCTTTCACTTTGACGGTACAACTTAGGGGATATATATATATAAATGAAAGTGACTATCTTTGTGGCTTAATAACTCTTCAACCACATGACTGATCTCGATCTGTTTTTCACATAGATGAGGTTCGAGCCTGGGATGTTTTTTTGCCATTTCACTTTGATGGTGTAACTTGGGGGAAGCGGAGATATTAAAAAAAATGATAAAAAACGACCGATATTAGTGTCGAGTCTATAGTTTTCAGATTTGCTGAGACGAACAGTGACACTTCTGATGCTGGTTAAATCTAAATTCAGGCCCGCAACTTGGGGGAGGGGAATGTATAGAAATGATCGAAAATGATCGGTGTGTGTGTCGAATACATAGTTTTCGGGGTCACTGAGACGAACAGTGACACTTTCCGATGCAGTTTAAATCCAAATCCAGTCCTTTATGTCCAATGTGAAATGTATTCTCCCCGTGTACGGTTATTCTGCTAGTATTAGACAAAAGAGAAGTTTCAGTGATAAGAATCGCCGAGCATTAAAGAGGTCACCAAGGACCATAGGACGAATGCACAAAACTGACTGCGGCACTCATTCAGCACCTCGAAAGGGTCATTTCATATCAATTCAAGACAGTGACCATCTCAGATTTTAATGAAATTTGGTACATAGATGCTCTCTAGATAGCATAAGAAAAATACCGAATTTCAACTTTATATATCAACTGGTATTGAAGATAGGGTTATGTAAAGTTAGAAAAATATCCCAAAATAGCATGTTCAATGAATTTTGAAATTGGAATTGCAGCTCTCCTAATTGAGCTAGAGAGCTGGTTGAGGTGTCATTTTACAGCATTTTTCATGCCCTTTCCTGTAGCATATATCATCATATTTGAAAAAACAGAATTTATTTTTTTCAAAATCAAAATTTTTCAAAGTACATATTTTAAAATTAATTCCATGAATAGTAGTATTATTGTAAAGCACCTGGCAAAGTATGAATTTGGGATGATAATGGGTTCATTGTTGAGAAAAAAAATCAAAACTAACTCTTGATTTTTCAAGAGTGCTCTGTACGTAGAGTAATAACACAAGAACGCTAAGTTTTACACTTTTGTGAAAATAAAAATGAACACTTACTTAAAGAAAGAATATAAATGATTCCATAGTAAAACTTTTCAACAAGTAGTAGGATATGTTTATCATTTGAAGTTTGAAAAAGCCACATTTGTTTGGCGTACATCACATTCAAGGAGAACTTAACATCTAGTAGGAGTTACAGGATTCACTTTTGTTAGAACGTTCACTACTAACACACAGAACATCAGAATTTCTTGAATGAAAATGATAAGAGATGGCCAAGGTGGATGAAGAAGTTATTTTTACTTCATCAAGTTCTTCATTTTTCTGTAAAACATGCCCGAGCCACCACTTTCCTTCATAAACTGCGGTGACATAGCCTGATAACTTTATTTGGAGGTTTGACACTTCCTTTTCCCAACCCTGCAAACCATCTGAAAATAATAATACAATTTGCCCTCATATTGAATTTGAAACCCCACTGAAAAGCTGTGGATCCCCCGAAATAAATTCCTGCATACATCCCTGATAACCAGTGCACTAAAATGGCGTTTATTCAAACAATGAATGCTGGAATTTTAAAATTAAAAATTTAGTATGAAATATCATTCAAGATGATTAAAATCTAATTGATAAGCTACAGATGTGGTTGATTAAGTTTGCCTATTTATATATTTAAGCAAAGTTAAAAATATTGGTAACTATGAAACAGATATTCAGGCAAGCAGATAGATAAGGTAGAATTTGTTTCGTTAGCAGGGGTGGCTTCCGGTCTTTAATTTTGAGTAGACAAGTTTTTATTTATTTTTTTTTTTTTAATAAAAATGTATAGGATTTGTTCCTTTGCAGTAAATATATATTTATTATCTTTTAGACGTTTATATTTTTCAAAATTTTTGATAGATCTTGGCTTACCCGCTACAGCTGCTTCAGTTCGTTTAGTTTGTTTAGGCTTAACGTTCGCGTATAACAGCGAGGTTATGAAGAATTGTACACATTACTTAAAGTGGCATCTGAACCACTACTCGATTTCCAGCTGGGAGAAATTTTGTGGGCTCATCTACACTCCTTAATTACAAGGCGAAAATTACATTCAACTAACACAGATAATTCGAGATACGTAAAAACTTCACTATGAAATTCACACGGCTTTTGGCATTTTTCTTTTTTTTATATATATACACCAATTGCTGCTTTTCTTTTTTTTAAAAAAAAAACTGGTTTAAACCAGCCAACCCTGCTGTTGTACCCGTGTTAGACGCATACTTTTTTTTTTTTTTACAAACAACGTTTATTTACAGTAACATTTTTGTGAAATTTGTATTATTATTATTTTATTAACTTTTATAAAACTAAAGGTCAAAAGTATCAGCACTGTAACTTCGGTTTAAGATAAAGTTTTTAGAGCATGAGCTAATAAGTATTGCCAGCAGATTACAAGTCTGTATGATATGTTTTAGGCCCATTACTCTAGTATTCATATTTATTCCTACAAGTAGGGAAAAAAAAATATTGCATACATTTATTTTTCAGCTAGGTACAGGATATTAAAATGCTTTCAAAACTAGAAACAAATTGACGTTTGGAGAAGCACGTGGCATGATATTGCCACTTCATGCGCATCCCAATAAGTCATCAGCTGGAACTGTCCTGTGAGTGAACAAAAAAGAAACTCTCCAAATATTGGTTTGTTTGGATGGATGAAAGGATATTTTGTCATCCCAATTTGTGCATGTTGGAAAGAGGGAAGGAGGAGGGGGTGTATGAAATCACTTTTCTCACAAAGAAATGAAAGATAAAATAGCTTCTTTCCTTCTGAAAACACGTGTTTACTAGCGGCATCATTTTAATGTTAAGGTTTGTTACCAAGGAAACCCTCCACCCACTGTTGCTAAAAGGACGTTTATGATTCGACCCTCACTGAGTGACCGCAATAAGTATGTGACGTAGAGTGCCTTCTTCAAAACAAATCTGCACATGTTTTTGAGCTGTCAATTTGTTTCTAGTTTTGAAAGCACTTTCATGAAAACTCTAGTGTTAGGTATGAATTTTTTAAACAATGAACCCATTATCATCCCAAATTCATACTTTGCCAGGTGCTTTACAGCATTGCTATCTATTCATGGAATAAATTTGAAAATTTTAAAATGTATTTTTTGAAAAATTTTGATGTAACATTTTCATTTTGATTTTGAAAGATCAATTCTGTACTATCCTATATGATGTGGACCACAGGAAAGGTCATGAAAAATACTGTAAAATGACACCTCAACCAACTGAATTAGGTGAGCCGCAATTCTAATTTCAAAATACTATTGAACATACTATTGTGGGCATTTTTTTTTTTTTAACTTTATATAGCCTTACCTACAATACCGGTTGATATATAAAGATTAAATTTGGTATTTTTCGTAGTCTATATGAATAGTAGCCGTGTGCAAAATTTCATGACAATCTAAGAGGGTAAGGTAAATTTTGTTCTCAAATTGTGTTTATTTGACTTGAAACGGCTCGAAAACCTATTGCGACAATGACAGTACGACGTGACTTACGTAATAACATGCGCGATGGGGTTGTCATTTTGAAAGCGTTGATCAGCATCAACATCGCTTTAGAGCGAAGAAGATAGTGTTGAGAACATGCAAAGTGGACCTCCAATGATTGGAAACGCGCAATAAGGTGTGACAAGTCGTCTTTAACCTCATTTGCAACAACAGGCCTTTATGTGTGGCATCAGCTCTGTGGTGCTGTGGGCCATAATTTCCTGGTAGCCCAGTGGTTTCTGTGATTACGCTCACAGGACGTATCACTGCCTGTTATTGTGTGTACAGTCAGCATTTCCGATTTTGGCCTATATTGCAATATTTGAGGTAACAATGCGCTATCTCACACTGCAGGAACTGTTGAGGCATGATTTCCTGAAGGTCGGAATACCATTACTACCACCTTCTTTGGCTTGCCCAGTCTCTTATTCTCAAAATTATTGGAAACTATGGTCAGTTCTGGAGCTCAAATTGCGGAGTAAATATCCTCTTCCATCCTTGCTGTCGAAACTGAGGTAGCACTGCATGAGAAGTGATATATATAATATTTGTCTGGAAGCCATTCATGGTTTATATGTATTCGTTCCACAACGAACCAAAGCTGTTCTACTGGCTAGCAGTTATCTCATGTCGAATTAATCAGGGAAATTGCATTTTCTTCAAGTATTTCCGTTATTTTGTTAACCATCTGTATATCTGTGTTGCTGTCAGTTGTAACATGTTTGTTGTCCAGTCAGGGTCAAAATTCCTTCTTGTTCATGTAAAATAGTTTCCAAAGTGACTACAAAAAGCATTGTCGATTTTATTGATTTCAGGTTCTTTAGTGAGCAACGTTTCGTTTAAGAAATAATTAAAATGTTAAAAGTGTAGAAAGATTATTGTATGATGAATGGGGAAAATTGCAGAGTGAATTTGATGAAAGCCTAAAAGTGAATAGTAAATGGATTCGTTGTCCAGTTACTTATTCTTTAAATTGGGCGGCACAATTTGTTTAATTATGATATAGATAATGTTCATTAACAAGAAGGAATCTTGTCCGGGACTGAAATATTTGGTAGCGATTGTCTGTTGTGGATGGTATAATTTGCTGACGTATTGTTTGTTTGGTAAAAATAAGTTTTCTGTTGTGCGTAAGTATTCAGGATGATGCAGCAACCCAAATCTTGCAAGATTTTGTACTCTTTTCTTTCTTACTTTTTTCTGATTGTGTGTGGAATATTAATCGTAAAGCAGTGCACTGCTTTTGTATATACTCATCATTAATCTTTTTTTTTTTTCTTTCTTAATATGATCTCTTTTCATTTGTCTGTAACAGAACAATACACGTTGATTCTATATATTACGTAGCTACTATGTTTTCCTATCCCTCACAATAATGTTAACAATGTGCATGAATTTTATAACCGCTGGTGATTAGTTTACATAATTTTACCTTTATGTTCCTTTCGCAGCTTAAAAAAAGGAAATAAATAAAGGTAGTCAATACCTGATACAAGTGGCAGATTATAGTTGTGTAATGTTTAGATTCAGTGATACTGTACTGAAACACGTAACGGATACTGTGCTGAAACACGTAACGCTTGGGATTATGCTTGTTTCCACACACATAAATACATGTAATACTATGTGTATATTTTGTCAAATAAATAGCGGAAATTGTTCATGTAAAAAGCCTACGTGAAAGATTTTTTTTTTTTTTCTGCAAGGTGGTGCCAATGTACCTAATTGTCACTTAAGAGTTTAGGTGCGAGTATCTGTCAACAAGTTTGTCTATGCCTATTTTTAAGGTTAGTCAGTCTGAAAAGTGTCTGCGACTTTTAAAATGAATAAAAATATCAAACAAAGAATTTGCCTCAAATTTTGGGTTGCCAGCGAAATTACTTGTACTTGTTGATACTGGAAATGAACTACAGTGAACAGGGTTTGAAAAAAAGTTTTTTTTTTTTTTTTTTTGAAAAACCCAACCCATCTGGACCCATATGGGTTTTTTCGATATATTTCAGTGTCTTTGGGGTAAAGGTGTTAAAATATGATTTATATTTCAAGAATATCATTGTCACAACTTGCAACAATTTTCTATTCAGTGCTGTTTTGAAAAAATGGCAGCCATTTTGAAATTTTACGTTGGATCGCTGCCAAAATATAAACAGGTAATTTAGAGTATCTCGTGCTTCTACTCTCAAAATTTCAACTTAAAAGACCGAAAATTGCGCTTTGTAGCGTGCATAGCAGCTATTTTGAAAAAAAAAAAAAAAAAGGTCGCCATTTTGAAATTTTACATTGGTATGCCGCCAAAATCTATACATGATATTTAGAGTGCCTCATGCTTGTACCCTGAAAATTTAAACTTGAAAGACCGAAAGTGTATCCTGTAGTATGTGTTGTACACCAGAGGCGGATACAGGACGGGGCGGGGAGATTCCAAGTGGGAGGGTCAGAACTGATGGAGGTGAAATATTCGTCTAATGATCTAAAGGACGAATGAACAAATATAGATCGAATTATCCCAGAAGCCTCAGTGATATTCGCCAAATGTTTTGTAGAAGTTCACTTCCCATACTTTGTGCGTTCAATTACGAGAACTTCCCGAGCACCTGTTGCAAGACAGTGCTTGCCAGAAAATTAATTTAAAACAATTAAAGATATAATTCATATTTTATAAAGTTAGTGTTTCAAAATGTCTTAAATGAAATTAAATATTTTCCAGCTTAAAATAAATGGTTTTATTGTTGAAGTATTCACTTCCGATGCTTTGTGCGTTCAATTGCGGGAATTTCCCGAGTACTTCTTTCACGACAGTTTTTTCCCTCAAAAATGCAGCTTTCTTTACTGTACAGCGTAGCCCGGAAGTGAGCGTACCCCTAATTGGTGTTTTCTGACGGTTTTAGGATGTTAACGGATATTCTTACCTGGAGATGCTTAATGAGTGGTTGGTGCCTCAACTGGAAGAAAATGGTATCAAAGACACTGTTGTGATATAGCAGGATGGAGCACCAGCGCACTTCGCGATTCACATGCTCAATTACCTGAATCAGACATTTCCTGGCCGCTGGATTGGAAGAGGTTATGCATCTTCACCAGCTCCCTTTGCCTGGCCTCTAAGTCCCCATCTGACGACAGCAGACAATGCTCTCTAGAGTTTCATAAAGAAACAAGTAAGAAATACTCGATATCACACAACGCAGGAATTACTAGCATCTGTAGAACACGCCTTCACCTTCGTGCCTCCGGAGTATCTCCGCAAAACATCTGCGAAAACTTGGCACAGAATTCAGCTGTGTTACGGCATGGGTGGTGATCATACCGATGTTTATGACTCTTAAGACTTCAAGGTAATTGTGTACCGTCAAATGGGGTGAATAGAAACATGGGGGTGAATAGAAACAAAACTCCCAGATTAGTTTTGGATTTATCTAAACGATAAATTAATCAACAAAACTGAAATTTCTTAACATAGTCTTATATGGCTAAAGTGTTCACAGCAGAGATAAAATGTTTTAGTGAGTTGGAAACACTGCGATAGACGGCAGCAGCGTTAATATGTTACTGAAATCCTACACGGTATTTTGGCGCTGCTCAAACTTTCTTGATAAGTACGACATTTTCATATTTGTTGCATTTGAACATATGCCTATTTTGTAGTTTGTTGTTTCATTTACTGACGTTCATAGTAAAAGTTTTCCTTTTGTAAATTATTTTTAATCAAAATTTAACTTTACTGGGTTATTGTTATGATTTTTAATTAGTGGGGTGAATAGAAACACTTCTTGAGGAGTGGAAAATTCTTGAGAAGCGGAGAAAAGGACAGGAATGAATCAACAATCTCTAAGAACAAATTTCCAAGTCTTCTGAAAAATAAAAAAATGTGTGACAAACTGAAGGAGGAAAATATCAGGGCTGGATTTCAAAAGTGTGGAATTTTTCCCCTTTGTCGAGACCAAATACTGAGAATGCTGCCAAAAAGAGACAATGAACGAGAAGAAACAGAACAGCAAAAGACATCTCAGACTGTGAACCGCCCCCTTATGGATCTTCTCAAGAGCATGAGAGAAGATGAAAAAATTAAGCAAGGAAAGAAGAGAGTACGAATAGATGTTTCTGGTAAGAGTTTTGGTTTGTTTTCTGAAAATGATACATTTTCATCAAATCACAACGAAACTCAACCTATCCTTGTATTGTCGGCCTTGTACTGTCTGTAAGAAATGCTTCGATACTGGGTTATTCATTGGTTGAAATAAGAGTATCAAAATTTGCCCATTTAATTGGCGATAAAATAAATTTGTATTATTAAACAAACATTTTGTATTTTATTGAACAACTTCGGAATTTATTTGAAAGAGGACTGTATTGTTTTTGAGGTTCACGTAAAAGAAAAGATGTTTATTGCAAGAGTGATTTATAGGACACTGGATGAGATGGATGCTGTGTTGTGCTAACAATACAGCACTCTAGGAAAAGCTGATAAAAATATTTGTAGACGTAAGAAATAGTAATAAAAGGCAGAACAGTTGAAAACAATATAACCTTTGGAAAGTGAAGTAAAAAGAACACTGAAAATCTGAGCACACATTTTTAACACTGCACAGTGTCTTTCCGTCAAGGTGGTTTTGAAACCATCCGAATTCCGCAAACTTGACGCAGATCATCTCTGCAGAGCGTGGGCAATCGTTGTCCCGATGGGTCAGCAACCCAGCAACCCTTGCGTGTGGCAGTAGGGCATTTTTTCCTGAAATGCAGCAAAAGTTCAAAATGGATATACCACCAAACACAACAGCATGCAGGGGATGAAGGTCATATTCCGCCAG
This sequence comes from Thermobia domestica, assembly GCF_964235325.1. Classification (NCBI taxonomy): domain Eukaryota; kingdom Metazoa; phylum Arthropoda; class Insecta; order Zygentoma; family Lepismatidae; genus Thermobia; species Thermobia domestica. Next base: position 197,536,434 of record NC_137459.1, on the reverse strand, counting down.
TGTTCCTGTTGCAACCGCTTTCGGCATCCAATGGTGTTCGCATGTAATGCTGGAGTAGTATATCTATTTTTCATCTCTTGTCCAATCCTGTCCAGAAGTGACTTCCTTCTCTAACGGGAAAGCAGAGAACTGGAAATGTCCACATGTTACTGTTTTTACTGAGATGCCAATTCACGGGGTAACTATCCTCCCAGTTTCGACACGTACTGCTGATGTCCGAGAACAGTCCAATAGGTGGAATGGCGTTCTTTGGATGTGAATTTACTAACAGTTGCTCGCGGTGCATTATTGTCCAGTTCAACAGGTGCAGATATTAAGGCAACCTTGGTATACTTCATCATTCGCCTGTCATATCACGCTGATTTCGCGCAGTCATAAAACGTCATTACTTATAAGATGATCCGAGATATATGCATGCAAGATGACAATGTATGTGCAATAGATTTTGTTTTACAGTACTTCTCTGTTAGCTGGTTAGTTCTCTGTAGAAACACTTGTGACCAGTATTGGAGTTTCTCTGTGCAAACGTGTTCAAGAAGAGAATAGATACGGGAGAAACAAAGTAAAAAGGCATAAAAAAAAATATATCTTTGGGATTTCAGTTCGTTGAACACGACAATGATTTCATAGAAAAATGAAAAGGAATGTATACATTGTGCATTTTTTAAACTCATATTTCTTCTAATCTACCCATTTATACGTGTGAAAGTTACATTTTAATCGGTAGTGTGCCTATTTGCTAATTTATGTATTTATTTACACAGGTTAAGAGCTTTTATGTCAGAATACAACGTCTACTGTTATCCTTGGAAACTTATTCTAGAATAATACACTATCCAGAAGAGACAAGGATATTGCAGCTACGCGGTGGAGAAAAAAAAAAAAGCTTTTTTTCTTTTTAATGTAATACTTTCTTCTAGCGGACTCAGTATTGAGCATGCTAATATTATATACCAATTTATAAAAAATGTTTATATAATCTAATTATATAAGATCATTATCGTATGTTTTATATATATGTTATGAAGCTTTTTACAAAAACGTATAAGATTCGATGTACTTAACGCTCCGTATGTTCAGCCGAAATTCACATTGAAATAGTTTTTTCTTTTCTTTTCTTTCTTCTTCCGAGAAGGAAACAAAGCGAGAGGTGAGGGAAAGATTAAGAAATTATAACTAATGATAAAATAAAAGAACCTACGAGGGACACCCATTAGAAGTTATTAAAAATGTCCTTGTATACGTTAGCCTTCAGTTAGGTTATACGTACTGTTAGTCGATACGAAGTGATTATCTTACATCGTCATGGGTGGGTACCAATGCTTTTATCTTCTACTACTCGTCGACTTATTTTTACAAAGTTGAACCAAAGCATTCCATGTTTTGCTTAGCTTACCAGAGGCAAGATTAATTTTGAGTTTCTTTATGTAGATGTGTTATGCTTTGTTAGTTTGTATTCTAAGACTACATTGAAAAACGTGGGGCTTTTACTTCCTTTACATCGTGTGAACTATTCTTCAAATGTTTGGATAAAACTGAAACGATATTTTAATTTTAGTCATCCCTTACATATTCCTTAACATTTATATTCAACGAACTTAGAAAGTTTGTTACTGAATTCACTATGTCTGTATGTGTCTGTCTGTTCGTCTGTCTGCTATTTGCGATTTTTTTTTTTTCCATTTTGAGCCTTGCATTCGATAGAGCATCAAAAACTATTTGAGAAAGTGATGGGAGTTTTTCGCGTCACTAACCCTTCCCGAGATATTGGCCAAAAAATGGCCGATTTCCGGAGATTTAAGGAATCATATCTCGGAAACCATAAGTTATAGAGAGATAATATTGGTGTTGATCAATACCTAAGAGGATGGTAAATATTTAGGTACCAAACAGTAACCGGTGGAAACTGGCCACCAATTAATATCGGTACCAAAATGTTTACTATCCTCTTAGGTATTGATTAACTCGAATATTGTCTCTTTATGACCTAGCGTTCTCGAAATATTGGCCAAAAAGTAGTTCCCATATCGGGAGATTTAAGGAGCCATATCTCGGGAACCGTAAGTCATAGAGAGGCCATATTAGTGTTGATCAATATCTAAGAGGACGGTGAACATTTTGGTACCAAATAGTACCCGTGACCACTGGCCAATTGGCCACCATTTCCCAGATATTGGCCAAAAAAGTTCGAATTTGAAGAGATTTAAGAAGCCATATCTCTGGAACTGTAAGTCATAGAGAGATGATATTTTGTTAATTTTTGCGAGAAAGAGAAGAAGGTGCGGATAAAAAAATTGACTTTTACATCTAGGAACAATGACAGTTATTCTTCCCGCTCCATCTCTTCATTATTTTTAAGTTCGTTCTGGCAATGCTCTTTTAGCAGTCTCAACTGGTTTCTTTTGTAATCTAAAGATAAGCTTTATTAAAGTGCACTTAAACCTCAAATACTCCATTATTTTTGTATACTGTATATGCTTTTTTATTATGTTATTTTTAAAGGAATTTGGTTTACCAAAATTCCTTTATATATTTACCTAGCAAAAAACGGTATTAAATAGCGAGAAGCGGTTTCCTGCAATCGATTAAGAGGATCTAATCTTTTACTATTGATTTCTCAATCCACATGTGGTAACATGTAAATTTTACCTCATAAATAACTAATGAAATGTGGCACTCAACAACCAATTTTAGAAAGTCACTTTGCTACCAATTTTACAGAACTTTTACGTTCTTCTTCTAATAAAGAGATATGTCCTTTTGCCGTCATGTTTGTTTCTCTGATAGGCAAAGAACGTTCTACGGGTGAATAGATGATTTCTGCGAGTAAGCATTTCATGTAAAATTGGCGAAGTTTATCAAAAACTTTAGAAATGAATTATCTCTGTCTCTAAAGCAGTTATACTTGTTTGTTAGAGGGAATGTAAACTAAAAAATCACATCTACTGGCGTCACAACGTTGCAATTATATTTGAATTGATAATGATATTCAGTTCCGATGGAGTAAGAAATTTCCATTGTGATTGCGTGACAGTGATTAACGCGTACACGCTTCATTATTTCATTCACAACACAAATAAATATATACCACGGAATTCTAATATTCCAAGATTGCTGTGCAAATAGTCCTTATTTTTTTCTCCACACAGATTCTTTAGGCGTAAAAGTATTAAAAATTGTGGGAAGCGAATGAGAAACATACGTTCAATACTTATGTTTCAAGTTTTTTTTTTTTTTTTTTTTTTTTTTTTTTTTTTTTTTTTTTTTTTTTTTTTTCTACGAAGTATTTTGTTCCTATGTCTGTGACGCGAGTTTCCGGAAAAAGCAAACTCAGATAGTTATCGTTGCAAAGTTTGAAGCGTTTCAGTAGTTGGGAAGGCTGCACAAGGCGTACGATGATGAAAGACTGGAGGTGGGAGACGCGAATTTCTGTTCTTAAATTGCCACGAGGCATGTCTCCCCAGCAGATATTCTTCAAAGAATGTGACCCTTCGTAATTTATGAGGTCTGAAAGTGGCTTCTACTCTTTACCTACAGGAATGATTACCTAATTACTGAAGTAAACATTACAATTACCCTACGTCAGTAGTTATAAAGTCAGACTATTGCCTAGATTATATTGCGTTTCGACATTCACATGGAAAATTTAAATTTTGCATGTTATCTTACGGGGTTCTGAAGATTCTGACGGAGTAGACGTCCTCATATTTGAAGAGAATACATTTCATCTTCATCCTCCACTTCTTACTAAATATGGAAGTGATGGAAATACGCTTCAGCTTCGGTTTCTGTATTCATCTACGTAGAGCCCAAACGATGAAATAGCGAGAGGTGTCTCCCCCTCTGGAGTCAGTGTAGCATTCTAAGAACAGGTACCCTCTATTCAAGCCGGAAGCGACACAAATATACCACTTCCTGTTTCAACGTGGATCAGGATAGAGTAAAGCTGTAATAGATAATGAGAAGCTGTTTTCTACACTCAATTAACTGTCTCAAGTATATATGCCATCTCCACTCTAATCTCTACTAACCGGAAATGGTAGAAATGTACTACCAGTTTCGGTTTCATTGCTAAGAAAATATCACGTCATACAAACCAAACTGCTTGATGTGGTGTACACATGGCACTGCTACTTGTTATAGATAGCATTAATTATATCATCAACGTGCCGATAATAATGCAAAAATTCCACGATCGAATTGGAACGGTATATGTTCTAAATCATTCAGGACGATGTTTAAATTGACAGCAGTTTTTGAAGAAATTGTAAATTTTGATTTTCACGCTTCAGTTTGGTTTGGTTTGATTTGATTTTCAGCAACGGGGTTATATTAGACGTGGAGCTACAGCTTAAAGTGGGATCCAAACCACATGAGCCGCCGGGAATCGAATTCGGATCTCCCACACCAGAAACGTTTACGCTAACCGCTTAGACACGAGGAAGTTTTTTACCCTTTAGTAAACTAACCTTAATTTTATAGGTAGGAAAAAAGATCGAAAGGAAGAACATTGAGAATCACATAAAAACCTTAAGTTTAAAATTTGGTCTCGACACGTTGAACGGTATGGCTTCCAGGTGAATGTTCATACGGACAGATGAAAAATCTTTCGGTATCTATGGGATATGAAACGTGTAAATCCGTTGGAATCTCGAATTTCATTTTCTTCACGATCACCAAACTTTCTTGCCTTTCGTCGCTCGAAAGTAAAAATAGAGTATTTGAGGTTTTATATATGTATATAATATTTCAGTAAAGCCTTTCTTGGCAATGCGAAAAGGAAATATAAATATTAAACAATGTATAACGATGGGAAAGAATTAAACTCCATTTCAGTTTTATTCTAACATTTATAGAATAGTACACACGATGCAGAAAGTAATCTTCATCCACAAATTATTAAATCGTCGAACATACAAATAAAGAAACTCGAAATTAAGGTTGTCTCTGGCAAGCTAAAAACAACAATACGTAATATCCAGCTGTAAAAGCTTATTTTTTGGTTGCTTTGAAGCTTAGTTTTCCTTTCAGCACGGAGCTCTATGAGATGTAGACATACAGTTTAACGTGGAAACCGAACTTGCAGGAGCTTTCCCATGTAATTAATCCCCGTGTTTTACGCACCGCTAGCTATATAACCACGATGGCACTTGTAACTGAAGGCTTATATCTTGTATACATTCTTCTAATGTATGTTTCAGTGTTAATTCTTTCATTTTATTCTTGCTTTAAGCAGGTGGACTGCGGTTCAACATACAGAGCGCTAGGTAAATTGAAATTTTGACTTAAAATTTAATATTCTTATGACAGGGTTTCACAGGATAGACGTGATAGGTGAAATACTGTATAAATAGGTATTACGTCTACGGTATTGTGGTGCCATCGATTAGTGCAGTTATGGCTAATGGTAAGTAGTTTTCTACATTTTTTAAGACTAAGAGCAGTTTTCAGCTAAAGAAATGACATATTTTATGTAGAATCCCTGGTATTTACTACTGTGGCTCATTCAGTAGGCAACCAAACTTACAGCAATCCTTTGCAATATGATGACAAATACAGGAATTTAAAAAAAAAAAAAAAAAATCCGTAGCATTATTGGAGAATAGTCTTGTATCCTAGCACTAATATGTTATAGAAATAGAAAGTAACGTCTAATGGAGGGAGGTACATTAAAACAGATGCGATTACTACCTTCATAGACTAGCGTGTCAAATAGTAATTTCCAAAACAAATGCGTAGTATCTGCATTGTGTGTATAGAGTTAAATATGGATATTACATGTACTAACAAACAACGGAAATGAAGGAGAGAGAGCACACGATGAAATTTAAAGAGATTGAGGGAAAACAGAATATAATGAAGTAAATTTGACATGAACTATACACTATTGCTCTAGCAAGGGTACATATTTACAGACGAAAGAAACGAGGAGGAAACAGAAAGATGTAGAGAGGAAAACGAAGAAAATAGAAGAAACAAAAATAAAGAAACGAAACGAAACTCGGGATGGGCACATTTTTTTTTTTTTTTAAACACGTTTTGGAAAAAATGAATTTTTCGAAAACGAAAAACTAAAAAAAATCCGAAAACGGAAAACGAAAAGTGCCGAGAAACGGAAAATGGATAACTTTCGTAAAACAAACTGAATTTATTTCATTTGTTAGTACTTCCAAGCTACAGTATACTATGCTTACGTATAGGAAGTCTTATAGAACGGCTATGTTCATCCCCGCAGCTGGCATCAGAGCAAGAGCGGTTAGAAATAGCGAGAAGCATAGTTTTGCAACATGAATAGATCCAGAAGTAGTAGAGATCTATCGCTTTCTGTTACATTGTTGATCACCACAGAACACAAACGGTAATATATAGAAAGACGCGGTTTACGAGAACCAATTCAGTGTTCCAAGAATATATTCAATGTTCGCCCTTATTACACTTGCAGCTTAAGCTATGCATAAGTGTCGGAAGTCTTTAGAATGGCTTTGTCCGTCTGTCTGTCGACAGGTGTCAGAGGAAAAACAGTAACAGATGTTGAAAATTCATTTCTTGTGGTCGATTTGGAGCCTCTAAAATAGGTTCCATCTCCTCCATTAACCCTCCATTCAAGCCGTAAGTGGTTTTTGGTTTCAACTTTTATCGCTATAGAACGAAAAGAGTAATAGATAGCGAGAAGCGATTTATTGCAAACAATTTAGCGTCTTAAGACAACATATAACTATCCACAACATTTAATCAAAACCAGAAATTGTTCATATTTACTATTATTTCCGGTTTCAATACTGAGTTACGAGATATCGAGATGTAGATTTTTGCAATCGATTCAGCTTCAAAGAAATAGGTCTCTCTTTTCCATTAATCCTCTATTCAGATCGGAAGTTGTTTAAAATACCCGTTTTCGGTTTCAACATTGATCGATATAGAACAAAAATAGTAATAGATAGCCACAAGTGTTTTTTTTTTTTCAATCAAATCGATAGAGCGTCTCAAGAGTATATAAGCTATATATCATCTGGTGCGGGATTTTTGAGTATGGTGCGTTACATATTGTATAATATATATATAGGGAGAATTAAACAGTTGACTTGGTTGGAATACTCCTTTAGTAACATGTATTGACGGATGAAGGTTGCGGTCGAAGAATTAAGAAAGTCATTTTTTTTTCTTATAGAGGGGGAGGATGGATTGTATTTATAAGACCTTAATTCATTTTCACTTCAGTCATGGGCGCGACGTTAAAAAGCTCCCTCAGAAACACTTTCTTCTGCTCTCTGGAACTTTCTAGTTTTGCTGAACAGTACTTCTTTTCCGTACTGATTTGCCTCTTTTACTTTCATCTACTTGTTTAATGTTTAGTTCTTAATATGATCCCTTAACTAGCTTCTTTGGAAGCAGTATTTCAACAAGAACAATTTTTCCTCTCGTTTTAATTTTTACACTATCAAATGTAATACGAATTAAAAAAGAAAAAAAAATCGAAGTATATGTAATACGGTGAAGAAGGTGAGGAAAAATTTGGCTGTGAGGAGTGAGTGGAGGCTAACACACACGCAAATAATAATAATCCAAAAGGTGAGTGTGGACTACGATAGGCATTCTGGGAGAAATAAGTCCAGAAAACACTTCTTTCTTTTTCTTTGTTCGATCTTAACCCACTAGTTTCTGTGCATTCTTTCTATTAGAATATTCAAGAAAGTTCTTTCATCATATTTTACAGGTTGTTAAATATCACAGGATATAGTTGTATGTGGTATTTTTGTTTTCAGTTCACTAGTGTACTGGAAACTTCTAGCAGAACACTGCAAATTCTGGAAATATCCAAGTTAGCTCCAGTACCCTGGTGTAGCAATTAAGAGTGGTTATGTGTAGTTACTTCTACATCAATTGTTACCTTCACTTGACATATTAAACTCGATATTGAAGAGGCTTATTGCGTAATTAAACTAGCAAACAAGAATTTTAGGAATGATCCAAAAATGGATCAAAAGATTGCGATCTTGGCCAATAATTAAATGTTGGGTCAGGAGCCACAAAATTTTTGAACGGCCTCTACATAAATCGAGTTTCAGTATATTTTACGGAATAAGCACACCAAACTGAGTTAAGTGGTAGTTTTGGTTTGGCTGCACTATATGTAGTTCTCGAGATATAGGGTGTACAAGAAAATACTAGATTGAATGAAATATTATATTGGATTTTTTGGAACAGGGGCCACAAAATTTTTGAATGGACCCTAAATCGAGATTTTATATTTTTTACTGAATAAGCACACCATACTGAGTTAAGTGATAGTTTTGCTTTGGCTACGGTATATGTAGTTATCGAGATACAAGGCGTACAAGAAAATTTGTAACTGAATGAAAAACATTGTATTTTTTTTTTTTTTTTTTGCATCAGGAGCCATAAAAATTTTGGATGGCCCCTAAATCGAGAGTTCGTATTTTTTTACGGAATAAGGATATCATACTGAGTTAATTGGTAGTTTTGGTTTGGCTGCACTATATGTAGTTCTCGAAATATAAGGCGTACAAGAAAATATGTGATCGAATGAAATATATTGGATTTTTTGGATCAGGGCCCACAAAAAGTTTTAATGGCCCCTAAATCGAGTTTTCGTATTTTTTACGTGATAAGCACATCGTACTGAGTTAAGTGGTAGTTTTGGTTTGGCTACAATATGTAGTTCTCCAGATATAAGACCTACAAGAAAATTTCTGTCTGAAATATAATGGATCCTTTAATTAAAAAAAAAAAAAATGTTACTGTCGTTCTGCAGCATTTTAGAACAAAATATCGTAAAATGCCAGAACAAGGCGAACTACTATGTTCAGAGCTAGAAAATTGCATAATTACAGGAACTCCCAATTGTACGACAGGAACATTAGCTGCTTAATTACTGTAATTTTGCATTTTCACAATTTTTCAGATTCTGCAATTCCGGACTTTCGTTTATAGTCTCCCGTACAGCTACGCCGCCTAAATATTGGTACTCAAGATATAGAATTGAGTGTCAAACAGGCATTTGTTACGGTAAAGGCTGAAAATCTTTTAATAAAAATGCAGAGCAGCTAGATTCTTTTTTAATGTTTTTGTTAAATCTATGTGATTAAAGGATTTTTTTTTTTTTTTTTTTTTTAACGGAATAATTGATGCAAAATTAGGTGTGACCATTTAAGTAGCTGAGAATTTTTGACGCTTCCGTATAAGTTGTCTTACATCGTTCCTCTTTAATTTAATCACTGTATATTTCCTAACAGTTAAAATTTCCAAGGGTGCTATTCGTGGAAGAAGGCGTGCAGGTACTCGCCGAAATTGTATTGGTCATCGGCGTGAGTAATAGTTATTTTACATTATTAGTATTATATTGTGATACTAATCAGTACTATTTTCTAATACTAGTGCATGAATATTTTGTTTCAACGAATATTGTTTGTAGTGACTAACACATTTTGAAAAAAATAAAGTTACTCTTTACCTTGATCTTATTTCTTCTAATGTAAGTGTAAAAGCGAAACATAGCTGGGTTTTAGAACCAGTAGCTAGATATTACAAGTAAGTATTCTTCATCCTGCAATAATTCTAGTCTTAGTTTCTAGTACATCGAGAGATTAGAGTGTAAGTTTTTGTAGACCATTTAAATCTTCAATGCAATGTATCACTTTGATTTTTGGGTACGTGCGTTGCCATACCATAATAAATGGTTGTGATTCAATTAGAGTTTCTTTGATTTGTAATACATCGACAATGTTTTAGTATGAGAGAAAATTTAAACCGAACGAAAATGAATAACGTGGAACTCAAGATGCATTTGTTGTTTATGTGAACATGTTGTACTATCGTACAATTGCCTACTCTTTTAGCCTTATCAGTAGATTGCATTATTCTTATTGTTGGCTACCTATGCTTTTAAATTATGTATATTATGCATTTGCACACGTTCAGTGGTATATTCTAATATTGTACATTAGATTGAATTTGTTTCAGAGTTGAATTTGGAGTGTGACAGGGAGTATGAGCATTCAGGAACATGGATGAAAATAATTAATTAATTTCTCGAAGAAGTGAAAGCTTCTTTTAAATGCTATAACGAATCTACTTTCTGCTTTGATTTTTACAGCATTGTCGTACATCTAATTAATGTTAGTCGAGTGGCGATTCAGAAGTGTATTAATAGAGTTTTCTTCATAGATTCATTTTCTAATAATATTCATAATTTACGTAGTAAAACATTTACATTTGTTTACAGGAATCCGTTCCTAATGTGGAAAACCTGCAGGGTTTGTGTGTTCAATATATGATCAGTATAAAATTGAAATTAGCTTACCTAATCATAGTAATAGTGGTATGTATGTATGTATATGTATGTATGTATCTGTACCTTCTTTTTATTCTCTTTCTTTCTTTTCCGTCTGAAATTTTACGCTACAAGATAAATACATATATGGTATGTGTATTAACTATTTGCTGCATCATCATTTATTTTGTTTTTGTGTGCTAGAAGTTTTTTCGGGAGTATTGTGGGTTTAGTGATAGCACTGTCATCTGGTGCGAAGAGAGACTGGTTCGATTCGAGGCCATGTAAGTCTGTGGTGGGCAGTACCATATCATTGATTGACACTTACCCACAGTCTCCTGTAGCCTAAATTATATGCATAGTCATTGGGCGTTAAGTTTGTTTTGTAACGAACGTATTAACTCAGAAATATATTTTATTTCTGACAAGTTTAAAACTTATATTCGAAGATTTTGCTTCACGAAAAAGTTAGATCAATTCTGCTTTTGAATTTTCTGATATGCGTGATTCCTTGCGTGATTTCCAGTTCTCATTAACTTTAAAGTAAGAATGTAAACGATATACTTACGAGAACAAATAATAAGAATTTATGTAGATTTTGTTTGATAAATCCAACATCCTAACGAAGGAGTTCCTAGCAACCGTATTCTGGTATTATAATGCATTATATATATATAGAGCTTTCACATTATTGAGATATTTGGATATATTTCGTGGTACTCTTCTAGTCGGTGATTGCATTACTCCTTAGAACAAAAGTGGAATTGTAATCTTGTAGAAGCAATTTCTTCATGTGTAATCGAATGTTAGAGAGTTTCAACAGTCTTGTTGCTAACGTCGTTTTGTGTATCAAGTTAAAAATGATTGCAGTGACTCGTTGCATTGAAATTCTGCGAATAAAGGCAGTTGACGGGTATAAACTATCCATATCATTAACTGGTACATATTCATCACGTTCAGTACTAAAACTACAAAACGACGTTAGCAACTGGAAGAAATAACGCCCTTGTACTAATCTGTCTATTTTTAGTATTTGGACTTTGCAGGTAGCTGAAATCTATACCGAAAAAGGCGGCGATTAAGTTATATGCGATAACATGTAAGTTAACGTTTGTAGATTTTGTTTTGAGTTCCATTTTCGTTTTTAGTGGTGATGGAGGAGGTGAAAGCATGGTATTATTTTACTTTTTGTGTTTATCTTTTATATTTTAGAAGTATGTAGTAGTTCGATTATGCATAATTTCCTTAATGTAGACTATTCTTTAGGTGCAGAACTAAAACAATTGAGATAAAATTAAATTTACTTCAAATTCTCTTAAATATATAGAGGAAGGGAGATATTTAGATGCTTTTCTTATTTTTTACTAATTATTTAATATTTCCTGGTTTTTAATTTATTCCTTTCCGTTTTGTGAAGAGGCAGAGGAAAAATTGTTATAATAATTTTTTTTCACAATTTGGTTTGGAATTGATTCGCAGTTTTCTTATGTACGCACATACATACACGCGCGCAAATAGCAACCTCAAAATTTCGAATACTAATCAATGTGTGTCTCTCTTTCTTCTCTTTCTGTGATGTCATTATAATTATCTTAAACATGAAATTTCTCCATCATATTACGTTATCGTCTTAATGCATCACTTCATTTATTCTACTTTGAAAAGGTTTGGAAATCAGTCATAGAACAAGGTTGCCATGTATTTTCTTCTTCCAACAAACCATGGTGACCCGTTATTCAAATCAGTTTCTACCACTCATAAAAGTATATGTAATGATTATTATGTAAAATCAAGCGAATAACAAATGATAGTGTGTTCATTGAACATTTTCATACAAATTTTTCGTCATCGCATTAACAGTAGAGTTAACAATTGTCATGGGGTACCTTAAAGCAGAAAAAAACTCAGCGGATTGTAAAATATTGTTATCCACAACAAACATATCCTTACGTTGTGGCGGACAAACACTGTACATGGGTTTTCTCCCGTTTCCTCCCAATTCTTATCATTCGCTGTCTCCTTTAGCGTATACGACTTAACTGTGGAACATTGAACTGAGGGATTTCATTTAATTTCATTTCTTATCCGTAAATTCGCGATTCGGAACACTATAAAATGAATCTATTTCCAATATTTCGTGAAAAATGATTCGTCCAGATGTTTAACCTCATTGGGAGGGTGACACTCTTTCAGAGCAATGAATATTCCCCTGTTAGACGTACCTTTTAGCAGCGAGGCTATATGAGATCTGAACCTACTGCTTAACGTGGGATCCGAACCATATGAGCTCCCATCGAGAATCAAACCCGGCTCTCCCACATCAAAGACGAGTACGCTAACCATATAGCCACGAGAGATCAATGTTCTCGACTAATTGGCTGTTATCAATGTGTTCTGTTGGTCCATGAGGTTAAATTTACTAGCTAATAGTTACTCTAATTTGCTGTTTTTTTTTATTATCGTGAATAAATATAAAATAAACTGCGAATCAATTTATTTATTTATTATTTTTTTCTTTCGCATTACAAGCATGTGGAATGTGGATAGCATGTAACATGTATATCGTCGTTTACATATCAAATAGGCGTAAGCACATATAGCTTTAACGAAAAGTATTGCAATACAATCGCTATTCATAAACGATAATTGCACATTACCATATAAGAATTTGATAGACGAAATGTATTAACTGTTGAAATTGCGCTTGCGCTTCTTTGCTACATATACACGACGATATGATTTAATATTTTTAAACACGAATCTTCTCGATCATTGCTGCCGTTTAAGTTGTTATTAACTTAGAATGTAATTTTTGCGTGAGAAAACTGATCGTTTTAGTTTTTTGTTGCATAGTGCTTTGATTTCAACATAAATCATAACCAGTGATGAGTAGAAACTGGCAGCGTGAGAAGAACTGTTTGCATGTGCAAGAATTTTACTATTTATTTAATTATTAAAAATTTCAAGTTTTTCCTTTCTTCAGTTTTATTGTTCTCTTGAATTAAGGAAGCAGAAGTATTTTGAATGGCTCAGAGCAAGAAGTAATTTAATGCTGATTATTTCAAAAGTATAAATATTTTAATGCAAATTCTGAAGTAAGTTGGAATTTAGAAATTATATATAGTTGGAATAGAGGAATCTTGAGACGGACAGGGGAAATTAACTAATCAGAAAACGTGAAAACATTGTCACACACTAAAATAGGTACACCATAAAGTATTTCGCTAAATGCTTCATCCGATGAAGAAGGGAAAGAAGTGTGAAGGAAAAGATATTAAACAACAGTAGCTGTGAAACGTCCTAATGGCCACCATGTTAAAATTCAGCATCTTAAACTATTGTAGCATGGCGCCCACCTAAATACTTTTCTGTTCTTTAATATATGCTTCTTTCCCTTCCCTATCTGATGAAATATTCAGCGAAATACCTTATAATGTACACCTTGTCTCAAAAAGGTTGAGCGCATTCTTTATTGGTGTTTTGAGGCAAAAATTTTCTAAGTCCAGCTTCGGGTATCTTCGGGAAAAAGTAAGCCAGGTTCGAACCTCCAAGCCAGCCTTTGCAATCGGGAAAAAGTTTGCAGATGTGTTTTTCTTCTTTTAAATATAATAAGACTTGTTACCAAGTGTTTAAAAAAGCAACATTGATTGAAATACTTAATGATACAATGTTTCGAAACCTTGCACATGCTTGTTTGTCATTGAGCTCTCTATACGTAATGGAGCATTTAAATACGTTAAAGAATCTTTCCACATGTAAAAGAATGCTCAAAGTTAAGAAATAGAACATAATTTTCGCCTGAGTACTAAAATAAAAGTCAAAGTAGAACAGAAACAGCGTTTGTCATGGATATGAATGTCATAATTATCTTGAGATCCGTTATACATCGCTAGAAGCTTAGTTCTAGAAGTCCTTGTGTTAGCTCATTGGTAAGCCGTCGGATTTCAAATCATAAGGTTGTGAGTTCGAATCCGATCTGGGTCAATACTTTTTTTAAAATTATATTTTCCGCAATGCATGAAAAATTATATAAAATAATTACATTAAAATACATAAGTTGTTTATATATAACATAATAATTGCAGAACATAGTAATTATTATGTTTAAAATATAACATCTGAGATAATTTTCACAGTAGGTCGTTATTATATATGAGAATGTTAAATACAAGTTAGGAAAATCGTTTAATAGCAATAAATAAGTTATGTAGTGTATTTATTTGCAGCTATTTGTCATATAGAGAGTAATTCTCAACATTCATAATATAGAATGTCATTTATGTTCTTGAAAAGTTATTCGATGCATAAACAGAGGGTATAAACAGAGAATCCAAAGTCGGAACGCTCGCAAAAAAATTCATGAACCCCAAAGGTCACGTGAGCAGACTGGAATTGTCCTTATGAAGCATGCCACAGCAGAAAGTCTTTACATAGATTTTCAATTCAATTCCTGATATATGCTTTTGCAATGTGGAAGTGGTGATGCCTTGAGTCGCCCTCTCTCGCTCGCTCGCTCGCTCACTCTCTCTCTATTTATACAGAATATAAAAGTGGATTTATGTGTGTGTTTCAACATAATTCTGATATATCTAGAGCAATTTTAACTATATTTCTTACAGTCTGGAAAAAGAGTACTGTCGGGATACATATCAAAAATGCTAGAAACGGGTCGATATTATTATTGAATCCATAGTTTCGTGGTCGCTTAGGTGAATAGCTCTACTTTCAATTCAAGTCCAATTAAGCTCCCATTAGCACCCAGGGTGGTTACGTAGCGACATAAAGATATCGAAATCAACCGATATTAGAATCGAATCATAAGTTTTCAGCGCCGCTAACAGTGCAGCATTTCCCATTAGTCCACATTAGTCCCATTGCCTAGAGGGCAACATATTTGCAGAGTGCAAATTTTAAAACTTGAATAATATTTTAATTTTTTCCGTATGAAAAAGTTAAAAATCATGAGCAAATATACTATTTCACGAACAATCCTCTTTTACTATTCTAATATGTTTAATAATAGCGTAAGAAATGTAATAGTAATTCAGAACATGTTTCACAGTTGTTATTTTTTCTTACATAGTTGTAGCTGTAGCATGTAGTGAGTGGAATTTAACTGTAATAAATTCACTAATTAACCATATTCGAATTAAGTTTTATTTTTAAGTTCGGAATGAAGGAGCGGAGAAATATGGAGTTATTGGGGGCACCGAGCTTTTCTACATTTTATTTTCAAGATCTCCATTTTTCTTTTGTCATTTGTTCCTAATAAAAAAAGTTCAGTCACTTTTGGATTGTCATAGGATAGTAGGAGTTGGATTTTGGGATGCAGCCTGTGAGATTCTAGAGGAGCTAACTGCTTGAAAAAATATTTTTGAATCATCTGTAACATATGAAATAAGGATATGTATCATAAAAAATTGAAAGTAACTATGTCTGCGTAATCATCACGGTCAAATTGCAAAATCAAATGAATTGACGTTTGGTATATAATCAGGCTCCAATCCCAACTGGGAAGTTATCATACGCGTGTCACTTTCATTATAATACATATCCTTAGGGGGAGTAGAAGTCCGAATTTTTGCGAAAAATTTAGTATCTCACAAGCCGTTCAACTGAGAGCTGAAATTCAGCATATAACTCTTTATTAAAAATAAAGAGAATATGCCCTGGCATTTTTTAAAATTGTCTTTTATGAGCGGGGGGACGGGGGTGCATTTTCTATATATTGGAAATTGGTAGTGGGTTGATTTGTTAAAATAATCGAAAACGATTGATATTAGTTGAGAAAAAAATTGAGTAATGCAAACTAAAGTTCTTTTTGAATTTTATACCTACTGCTTTCTATTTATAATTGCTGAAGCTGGTGTTTAATACATGGAGCGTTCCGAGCATAAGGCAATCAAGCCATAAAGTTAGAGAAAAATGGCCATAAAATTTGTATTCTAAACTTAATTACATGGGCATTTCCAATTAGTACGGCATGCTTAATTATATAGAAAATTAGTTTCTCTCTCTCTCTCTTTTTTTTTTTTTTTTTTTTACGTTGGTCTACTTTTCCTTGATTCGAAACTTTTAAATTTCACCCTATTTTCTACTGAAATGTGTCTGTAAGGCAACAAAGAAATAATTACATATGATAAATTTAAATTCATTTTAATTCGGAAGATGAGAAACACTTTGCCATTATATATCGTAAAGGTCAGACCCACCAGTATTGTAACAAAGAGGTGCTTGAGCCAATGACGGTAGAAATTCAAACTCCGATAAGTGATAATTTCACAGTCTTGTTTTATTACAAGTGTAATCTCTTTAGTCAATGGAGAGGAGGACGTGGGTCATCGGTCAGAGTTGATGTCGATGGGTTTTGGTGGGTCGGAGTTGGTCGCAATGGTTCAGAGTGGTTCATAGTTGGTGGTGGGTCAGAGTGGATCACGATGGTTGATGGGTCAGAGTGGGCCAATGGGTCATTTGGGTGGTGGGTCATAGTGGGTCATGGTGGGTCATGGTGGGTCGTGGATCAAATTTTCATTGACCCACACCATCTCTGGTTAAAATTGTACTAAAGATAAGAGACACCGAAGATGCATGTCGGTTATTATGCTCAAATTTTGCGCATGGATAGTACTCCACCAGAAAGCAATAAATCTGAAACGGTTCACGGTATGACCTCCTAGAACTCGAGATGTAGGGGTTTGTCTGATTGGCTAAATTAAGACGTCAATGATTTATCCTTCAACAACCAAGCTTTTTATGATCGTTTCCGTGGGGAAGTCAGAAGAACACGTGCCTAGTAATCGGAATATTGATAGTTCGAGTCCACCCCGGGGTATTTGTTTTGTGTTTTTTTGTTTCACCTAAATATAAACAAATCACACATATAGGCATTTTAACATATTTTGAGAGAGTAATTTTGTGGTTCGTTGGCGTTTCATCGCGTCTCTGCCGCTGGTAGTAAAGTTTTCAATATGGAACTTGGGCCATCACGGATCGTCGCTGCGGGGCCACCAATTTCTGGCGACAGGTTAATAGTTGACCATCTGTAGTCCACCGACGCTTACAGCTTAGGGTAATGAACGATGTCCTTGCCTTGTAGACTTCATGACTACCGACGTCGGCAGTCAACTAGCTTTTAGTATTCCTTTACTAACCATCTATCGTTCATGTTTGTACACGGTGTTGTCATAATAATAATAATAATAATAATAATAATAATAATAATAATAATAATAATAATAATAATAATAATAATAATAATAATAATAATAATAATTATTATTATTATTATTATTATTATTATTATTATTATTATTATTATTATTATTATTATTATTATTATTATTATTATTATTTGTAGTAACAGTAGTATAATTGATGATAGAATAATTATTGTCTATGTATTGTCTAGGTAGGACTACACACAGGATTTGGCTCGTTTTGGTTCGACTTGACTCTAATCCGATTCGAGTTGGAAGATATTTTTCGCGCCGAGTCCAAGAGTAGACCTCAAAGATGTCTGTTTCGAGTCGAGTCGAGTTTCAAAGAAAAGTCGTTCGTGCCCATCCCTACTAATGAGAGCTTAATCGGAGTTAAGCGAAATTCAAAGTCTCACTATTTATCTAAGCGACCCCGAAAACTATGAATCTAATATCGATCATTTTCTAGCAATCTTTTATATGTATCCCCTTCCCATTCACCATAGGTAACCCGACAGCACTCTTTTTGAAACTATAAGAAATGTGGTTAAAATTACTCTAGGCCAGTGGTTCTCAATCTAATTCCTATCACGATCCCCTTTTATCACACGCTCTTGCCAGCGACCCTTTTATAATTTGTTTTATAATAAGCTTGTGTGGGATTTTTAACATACCTATTTCTATAATAGTAGAATCCATTTTTTTGTGTATAGTGAACAGTGCCATGGAAAATCATTGCCCGGGGCGAGAGTATAGTACGATGTCACCGTATGTATGAGTGACGTCGACAGACTAGCTACGAAGCGCCACCATGGTTGGCACGAAGCTCAATAACATTTTCAAAATAAACCCTACCTTTCCTTAATTTTGAGCACATTTTATTACGTTTTTCCTTCTATTTTACACATGTGCACATGCACTTTCCTAACTTGAGTAACACACTTCCTCCGAAATGTGTGGCCCCTCTTTTCGGCGCCCGGCACTGACAGTGGATACAGTAACTGTAATATCTATATTCCCAACGACGAATGTGCTGGTTCAAGATGGATGTTAAACTCCTTCATTGAAGAGGCCATTAACGTATCCGATCTAAGCCCAAAACTTCTTGACCAAATAATAGAATTATCATGCGACAAGTCTTTGCAACTGGTTTTCTGTAACGAAGACTTGGACAAGTTCTGCCTGGAGAGAAGAATATCCTGGTCTGGTGATTGCTGCTTTAAAAGTAATAATTCCATTTGCTACATCGTACTTGTGCGAAAGTGTTTTTTTTTTTTTTTTTTTTTATGGTAAACATTAAAACAAAGGGAAGAAATCGCTTATCAGTTGAAAACGGCTTGATAATATTCGTCATGAAGATTGAACCGGGCATTGCTGCACTAGTGAAATTACACCATGCTTAGGTATCTCATTAGGTTTTAATTTTAATTGTATTTCAATGTGCAGGTTTTGTTTCATGTGTATTTTTCTAGTACTTCTATATACAGTTCTCATTAGTTTTATATCATACCTCTTTGATTTAAATTCATTTTTAAACAACTCTACTAACTAACTAACTCTATGGCCTATGGAACCCGGAGGTTCAATGCCGCGTTCACAAAAGCTCTACACTGACTTCTATCCTTAGCCAATTGGATCCAGTTTCTACTTTGTATTCTTATCTCAGCGAGATCCATCTTAATATTGTCCTCCCATCTGCCCCTAGGTCTTCCTAATGGTCGTTTTCCGTTTGGTCTTCCAGTCAAGACTTTCAAAGCGTTTCTACTTTCTTCCATTCTAGCTACCTGACCTGCCCACCTAAGCCTCCTAGACTTGACGACCCTAACAATGTTGGGTAACCGTATAAATTATGTAGTTCCTCGTTATGAAGTTTCCGCCATTCCCCATTCCCGTTCCTCTTGGGTCCGAATATTCGTCTAAGGATCTTGTTCTCAAATACTTTCAGTCTATGTTCTTCCCTCAGAGTAAGCGACCATGTTTCGCAACCATACAGAACAGGCATGATTATCGTTTTGTATATTTTAAGCTTCAAATTTCTCGACAGAATTCGCGACGACAAGAGACTTTGAACCGAATAGTAACACGAATTCTACACCCTTTGAAAATGTTCAGTTGACTTATTTTTTATTGTTCTTTACAGTGTGTATAAAAAATAAAAGTATGCCTATCAGAACAAAATTAAAAATAATATTTAAAAATAATTTCTGGTATTAGATTCTAACTATATTTGTCTCTTCCGCCTATCTTCGCGATCCCCTAGGGGCCGCGACTCCCAGGTTGAGAAACTCTGCTCTAGGCATACATGAGTTATGATGGAACATACATACATACACTTTTATATGTATAAATGCAGATAAGAGAGAGTTGAGAGAGAGCGATTAAGGAATTACCGCTCTCAATCTCTTCCCTTTACTTTTGCGATTCGTGAATTTCTTACGTGACAGTTTGGGGCTAGCTAGTTTTTTGTCTTGAACCACGATCCGATTTTCGATATGCTCTACCTAAATGCTGTAATGCGAATATTGAGAAGTTATCTGCGATGAAAGTAGCTGCAAATAAATATATTACATAACTTATTTATTGCTATTACACGATTTTTTAAATTTGTATTCAATATTCACACATAACACACCGACGTTCTGTGAATACCTCAGATGTTATATTTTAAAGATAAGAATTACTTATGTCGTGAAATGATATGAATATATATATTCAACTGATATATACAACTGATGATATGAATATATATATTCAACTCATATATACAACTGATGATATGAAAATATATATACAACTGATGAATTGTAATGTAACTATTTTACATAATTTTCATGCATTGAGGAAAGTGGAATATCATAAAGGAATCTCACCTAAACGGGTATCGAACTCACGATTTAAACGCTCGGTGGTGTACCACTGAGCTAATATGACCGCTTTTCGGAAGCTGCTTCTGAAATATAACTGAGCTCATACGTAAATGCTCTTTTCCGTATGGAAATCACAATGACGAAACGAGAGTGTGAATACATAGTCTCGAATGTATCATTAAGTATTTCAATCAATGTTACTTTTTTCTACACTTAATACCATTTCAACATGTCTTATTATATTTAACAGAAGGAAAAACATATCTGTACATCTTTTCCCTATTACTAAGGTTGGCTTTGGAGGTTCGATCCAGCAGCTTTAGTTTACTGTTTTCCGAAGACACCCGAAGTTGGACTTCGAAAGTGTTCGTCTCAAAACAGCTATAATCATATCGCTCAATCTGTTTGGTATATGGTATATGTTTTTATACGTGTAAAGTCAGTATAACAATTCATTCTTTAAACAGCTTTTCGTATGTATTAATATTCCTTTATAAAAACTGTTTTTATTATTATTATTACGGCGCACCATTTTCAGATTTCTTTCGCGAGTCGTTGACCAAGTCGTTCGCCACCAGCGTTGCCAGACTCACAGCTCGGAATTATTCCAAAACCTGATCGAACTTATGCTAGATTCGGTCAAATTATGCTAGATCCTCATAATTACTAATTCAGGAGTTAAAAAAAAAAGTTGAGATACGATAACGTAACTTAAAATATACAGAGAGCAAGAATGCATGGATAGAACTCAATACTTCACGCACCAAAATTTTAACTCAACTAAATTACTGCAGTCGTTGCCAAACTCAATGGCGTATATATCGTATAAATGAATGCAAAGTTTTTGTTTACATATTTTGAAAGAAAATTACTTCGCAGCATAAGCGGAGTTGGGAATCGTCTGCTGGGGGAGGGGGCAGATTTTTGGTCGGTCTCGGAGCTGTCATTTCAGGAATAAATATGATCATGAAGTCAGAAGTAAAGATGGTGAAGTTGTCAAAAAGTTGGGGGGAGAATGGCCCCCATAGCTCCGCCCATGCCTCGGAGTTAAAGGATTAGAAAACCCTGGGTGGAGCCACAAAAAAAAGCCCAAAGCCGTTCCGAACTTACTTAGGAAAATAAGACTGCCTGTATGGTTTACCGAGTGTATGAATCAATGGAAGAGGATACATTTCTGCCGTTCTTTTTCTTCCCACGACCAACTTCTCCAGGTTTTACGGCTTTTTGATAACTTGCTGAAATTGTGCTAGATTTGGGCAGGATGCTAAAAGCAAGATGCTAGGTGCTAGAAACATGCAAATTATGCTAGATCTAGCATCATTATGCTAGATCTGGCAACGCTGTTCCCCACAATAGGCGTGTCGTGCAAGTAACCAATCACACGTCAGGTACTAGCTTTTACCTATTGCTTTCTTCTCACAGCTCAGAACATTGGTAACTATGGATAGACGTACAGCAGTAATTACTTTATGGGAGTTGGAAAGTTATTCTGCAACTGCAGCTAGCAGGCGAGTAGGTGTCCCGGCCTCTACAGGAAGGCAATGGATTCGGAAATATGGTGCTACAGGTCAGACTGGTAATTTACGATCTCCTGGTCGTCCGCATGTGTCAACCGAAGCCCAAGATGCGAGATTAGTAAACGAAGCCCGGTTAGACCCACTAAGGATGTCTAGACAGATAAGGGAAGCTTCTCTCTTTCCTGGTAGTAAGCATACAGCTCTGCGAATGCTTCGTCATGCTGGGTTACGTGGCCGTGTTGCTGCCGTGAAGGAAAAACTCTCAGACGACCACAAAATTTACCGTCTCGCGTTTGCACAGGCGAATGTGGGTCTCAATTGGGAAAACGTAGTTTTCTCAGATGAATCCATATTCACAACATCAAAGGAGGGACGCCGTTTCCTGTATCGTCCGAGAGGCACCCGATATGACCATGGATATGTGGCTGCTTGCAATCGCAGTGGCCATGTATCTATTTTATGTTGGGGTTGGATTTCCAGTCGCGGAGCAGGACAGCTTCATAGAATTGAAGGACATCTGGAAAATGCTCAGTACTTAGACATTATCAGTAATATCATGGTGCCATCTGTTTCAGCCTGATGGTGTAATTCAGTTCCAGCAATACCAGTCGCCAATACATAATTCCCGTGTGGTTCAGGAATGGTTCGCAGGGCACCCTGAGATTGATTTAATCGACTGGCCGCCTCGTGGAGCAGACCTCAATCTCATGGAAAATATGTGAGCAGAAGTGAAGCGTACTCTAAGGGAAAGTTGGCCTGAGGCAGATCCACCAAGAACTCAGGATGACCTGTGGCATCTTGTTTCCGAAGCATGGCTGGAGGTAGGGGAAGGAGATAGATTTGTCACCCATGTAATAGATTCCATGCCCAGAAGAATGGAGCGTGTAATAAATTCAGAAGGGCCTTGGACACAATATTAATGACCCCGCCTTAACTCCCGAAAACAGCCCTTTTCAGGGCTACCTAAACGCTTCTGAAAATATTTCTAGAAGTAAACCACTCCTTGTATCCGATTTCTGTGCAATCCTACTAACAAAAGAATGATAATTAGCTGTAGGCTTTGAACTCAAGACCTCTTCAATGGCAAGTCCGTACTCTACCAGTGAGCTAACATGAACACGCAAACCTAACCTGAAGAAACACGACTTTCAATTTCTGGTATTCGATGACAATGATGCTCATATACTTTGCAAATGTTGTATTCAACTTGGGATATTCTGCAACACACACACACACATAAACAAAGCGAAAGAGAGAGAGAGAGAGAGAGAGAGAGAGAGAGAGAGAGATGAATACACAAAAGCATATTCAACGTATTCGAATGAGACTCTAAGTAACGACATTCCGTTCTAAAGAGAATTTGTGTTTCTTCCCGTGACGTTAAGGGGATCGGGAAAAGCTATGTGTCTTGAAGCAGGATACGACTTTGGATACTCTGTTTATACACTTTCTATATCCGTAGGAATATACTGTATTTCACGAATATAAATAACATACTGTAATGAGAATATTGAGAAGTTAAATCTGTATGACAAATAGCTGCAAATAAATACACTACATAACTTATTTATTGCTATTAAACGATTTTCCTAACTTGTATTTAACATTCTCATATATAATAACGACCTACTGTGAAAATTATCTCAGATGTTATATTTTAAACATAATAATTACTATGTTCTGCAATTATTATGTTATATATAAACAACTTATGTATTTTAATGTAATTATTTTATATAATTTTTCATGCATTGCGGAAAATATAATTTTAAAAAAAGTATTGACCCAGATAGTATTCGAACTCACAACCTTATGATTTGAAATCCGACAGCTTACCAATGAGCTAACACAAGGACTTCTAGAACTAAGCTTTTAGCGATGTATAACGGATCTCAAGATAATTATGACATTCATATCCATGACAAACGCTGTTTCTGTTCTACTTTGACTTTTATTTTAGTACTCAGGCGATAATTATGTTCTATTTCTTAACTTTGAGCATTCTTTTACATATGGAAAGATTCTTTGACGTATTTAAATGCTCCATTACGTATAGAGAGCTCAATGACAAACAAGCATGTGCAAGGTTTCGAAACATTGTATCATTAAGTATTTCAATCAATGTTGCTTTTTTAAACACTTGGTAACAAGTCTTATTATATTTAAAAGAAGAAAAACACATCTGCAAACTTTTTCCCGATTGCAAAGGCTGGCTTGGAGGTTCGAACCTGGCTTACTTTTTCCCGAAGATACCCGAAGCTGGACTTAGAAAATTTTTGCCTCAAAACACCAATAAAGAATGCGCTCAACCTTTTTGAGACAAGGTGTACCTGTTTTAGTGTGTAACACAATATTTTTACTGAAGTGCCACTGAATTAAAGATACCTGACTAGTAGCTAGTTGCTGCTCCCTTATCCTTGATAACGGCTGCCAAAGAAAGAGGCACAAATTCAATAATTCTGCGGAAGTGGTCCTGAGGTATGGCCTGCCAAACAACTTCCCATAAATCAGTTGTTAAGGACACCGATGGTAGATGATATCCTTGCATACTTTTTCTTTTCTTAACTATCCCAGACAAGTTCAATGAGACTTAACTCCAGGCTTCTCGGTGGCCGTTTCGACGGGGAGAAGTCAGTGAAATCATCCTCAAATCTGGTGGCAGTCAACCGGGATTTGTAACAAGAACTTTTGTCCTGCTATTACATGCCACCTCCATCTGGATGCAGGAAGGAGCATGAAGGGAGCAAGTGATCGACCAACAGTTGTACGGATGTCCATGTAGTGGGGTTGCGTGGTACGTGTACCAAAAATGTCAAACATTGCTAAAAGGAAACACCTTATGCCATCACGGAGCAGCTTTGACCTTGTGCAGTTCCGACCTAGCAATTCATGCCTTTATGGATTCGTAACCTATCACCCACGTGATGCGATTAGAATCGAGGTTCATCACTCCATGCTGTTATCTTCCAATGCCGTTGCTCCAGTCACGGTGTACTCTGGCACATGCAAGGCGTTGGTTTCGATGGTATTTAGTGAGAAGGAAGTACTCTCGTGAATTGTCGACTTCTGAAGTCCACACGGTGAAGCGACTGGACCCACATTTGGCTTGGTGGTGACCTCGGCTAATGTTTGGTGGTACTGGCTATGTACGAGACAGCTGAGTCTTCAAAGATCACGATTATTGACGACTGCTTGTCCATTGCAGTTTACCTAAGCACTCTTCATTTTACCGCTCTCCGTGTACTTTTACCGTACTCTTGATGCTGTGAGACGAGGAGACTCCGTTTCTCGCAAGATTTCTGAAATTGAATGTCACTACATGAAGTACTTATTATTTGTCCTCGATCGAAGGCATCTAAATTCCGCGTTTTACAGTCTAAAAGACACACAGATATATAACAACATTCGCACATTTGCAGCAATCAAGTTGCATCACCTGTGCATAATGCGGTCTAATTAAGTGATACTTCAGTATATACATGTATATATATATATGGTGGCCAAAAAATAACTAGGTATTGAAAAACTTGTAAATGCTGCAATATTGATTGTTATTTATTAGGAAAACCTTCGTTAGATAATAAAACAAAAGAATGTTAAATGTCAACAAAGACACCTATAACTTAAAAAAAAAAAAAAAAGACTAAAGGTACAATTGATATTTCTCTGAAGGAAGTTAGTTGGAATGTCGTAATTAAGCTCTTGAATCTGTGCCTCCAATCCATCCGTTGTGCGAGGTTTGGGTGCGTACACATCTTTCTTAGTGTAGTCTCACAAGAGAAATCACACGGAATGAGATCTGGACTTCTTGCTGGACATTCGTGAGATCCAGCGCAGCGGTCTGAGCTCTCATAAAAAAACTTTGTGCATGTTTATTTACATTGCGCGTGCTTCTGCCAACGGTCAACGGATCAACTAAGTAAAGTAAGCAAAGTGAAATGTTAATACTTACTTTATATTACGGTACTATTGCCAACATGAAATCAGTGTGATTTGATTTTCAGTTTAGCGTACCTTTCAGCAGCGAAGCTATGAGACGGGATCTACTGATTAACGTGGAATCCGAACCACATGAGCTCCCGCCGGGAATCGAACCCAGGTCTCTACGCCAAAGGCGGGTACACTACACGAAATCAGTGGCTAGCGTACGTGCCTTTGGCGTGGGAGACCCGGGTTCTATTCCCGGCGGGAGCTCATGTGGTTCGTATTCCACGTTAATCAGTAGGTCCACGACTCACACAGCCTCGCTGCTGAAAGGAATGTTAAACTCAAAATCAACTGAACTCAACGCCACATTAAATCAGTAGTAATATAATTTTTATAGGGCCACCTAGTTATTTTTAAACCACCCGGTGTATATAAAACTGGTCATCATTTTACCACTCAACCTGGCATTCATCATTTATTCAATATACACAAGACACGAGATACCATGTGTTTAGTAGAAAAAAAGAGATACACAGATATCATACAAACAGTAGGTATCCAAAGAGTCCACCCTTATTCTTAAGTGTACAGTTAATATATAATTCTCTTCATGTCTGCTATATGAGAATTCTATCAGTATACACAACATTTGATATACTCCGGATGAATAAATTTACTAGTGGTAAATCAGATGATCTTGGGGATCACGAACGCTTTGAAATCATCACTCATTTCTTCAAGAAACTACATTATATTATGAAATGTATGACATGTTGCCCCGTCTTGTTGCAGGTAACAATATTTTTCTGATTCGAAGTGCAAAAAATTACTAGGCTTTTCAGAATCGTGTAAAAAGTAAATAAATAAAAATAAAATAATCTTCATCGTGAAAATGCATACCATCATTCCGGCGTTGGTGATGGTGCCATGGCGTTTCGTATGGTACTTATTGGTTTTCAGTTGACTAATATGTGTTATTTTGACTATTGATGTATCCAGCAATGTGAAAATACGCCTCTTCACTTAAGAAACGTTTATCTGACAGGCCTGTTCCGTGACGTCAGTCACTTACGGTAAGAAATTCGTTTGAGTTTTCAGTTCTTTTGAGTTTTCATACCAGTGGATTCGGTATGCACTGAGATAATTTCTTTATCACCTTTGTGCATTTCTGTACAATATCTGTTATGACGCCAGTGTACGCGAGATCTTACATGCTAAGTTGGGTTCTGTTATGGTGGTTCCCGTACTTCCTGTAGCTTTATGTTCGTTATCATATGGGAGCTCTTCGCCTTCTCAGCAACACTCTCTGTTTCTCGAAAACTGCTGATTATTCTCATAATTGTGATATATAAGAGCATAGGCAAGTCAGGATCCTTATGATAAAATAACGCCTGCAAGTGTGCATATGAATGTCTCTATAGGCTTCCACGAGAAACACCCGTTGTGCTGTTCAAAGGGACATTCATTGTATTAGCAGTAATATGCTTTCTAACAAATAGAGAATTTCGGCACACAAGTGATCACACATGTACGCTTCCTATCTCGAGAGCATTCTAATAGTTTATACCGACGTGTCAAACACACCTCTTTACAATAAACAAATGTATTCTCCTAATACATAGAATGCCAGTTTGTGTAATAAAATGATCACCCGGTGTTGTGATTTTTAAATACATGTGTTAGGCCAGAGAGAAGGTGTATATGCATTCGAATAAATACGCGAGTTAAACATACTTCTTCTTTTATTCTCTGGAAAGTTTTTTTCTTCACTCATAGTACAATAATTAAAATCAAATAATGTTAATAAACTAACTATAAAAAAAAAATATATCAGTGATACATTCAGTCTGTTTCTCATATGTGTACCTTTACTACTATTTTTATATAAATTTATATATTTTTTAAATAACTATATCTCAAAGTTTCGTTATAGACTATAGGTCTTTTTCACAGATAATAACAAAATGAGCGGTCAGATTGCTCTTGGAGCTACAAAACGACGAGGTTTGCCTGCCCCAGCCTCTGCATCTAGCACGAGTACGCATCCAACAACTGTGTCTCCCGATCTAGCAAGTTTATTTGAGTGCCCAGTTTGTTTTGATTATGTTCTTCCACCTATTCTTCAGTGTCAGAGTGGGCATCTTGTGTGCTCCAGCTGCAGACCAAAGTTGACCTGTTGCCCAACATGCAGGGGTCCCTTAGGTATGTAGTTATTATTTTCTGGCAGGTTCCATGGTCGCTCAGTGGTAAGGCTTCTGTGTATAGACGAATATTTGAAGCAAAATAAGAAGAAATTTGTAAGAAGTGCAAGAACTAGTTTTTTTGAAAATGTGAAATTCGTAAAAAAAATACCGGAAGTTTTCAAATTTTTCACTTACTTAAAGCATAAATCTTAAGATCTTTCAATTACAGCTTGACAGGTCTTTTAGTTAATTTGTGTTAACAGCTATAAAACCAGGTGTTGAGTAAGTGAGAAGGCGTATCGTGAGGTTGCTGAGCTGCAGAGTTATAACAATACTTAAAAATTGTTCTTATAACTAAATTCGATATGAGTTTAGTTTTAGAACAAACAACTTGAATTCTTGTATCCTTTAATTTTTAATTTATCATATAAGTGAATTAGTGTTTATTATTATTTGTTTGTTCATTTATTTTTATTCATGTTAATCAGTTGTCTACAACAGTGAAAAAGGACAAAATATTTCTTCCACATCTAGGTTAACTTCTGTAACTTAACCGTTAGACGATTTTTTTTAGGGGAACAATACAATTTAAGAAATAAGAGCACCAAAGCTTCGGGATCAAGTGGAATTTGACTTTGTATTAAATTTGGTGCTGTTTGTTATTTTAGTTACTACAGAGGTTATAAATTATACATATGTAAAAGAAAAGAAGCAGAAAGATATGAATATTTTAGTTGGTTATAATCTTAACATTATTTTGTTTACATCGTTAAATTGAGAAAATAAGAAAATGAATATAAGGTAAGAATATAAGTAATCTTCTGATAGTACTAAGTAAATGTAAGAAAGATGTAAATTTGCTATAAAGTGTCGTAGCTTGTGTCTCAATGTAAGTAACTAACTCTATGGCCTATGGAATCCGGAGATTCAATGCCGCATTCCCAAAAGCCCTCCATTGACTTTTATCCTTAGCTAACTGGATCCAGTTTCTACTTTGTATTCCTATTTCTGCGAAATCTATCTTAATACTGTCCTCCCATCTGCGCCTAGGTCTTCCTAATGGTCTTTTTCCGATTGGATTTCCAGTTAAAACTGAAAACGTTTCTGCTTTCTTTTATTCTGGCTACATGACCTGTTCACCTAAGCCTCCTAGACTTGACGACCCTAACAATGTTTGTTAAACGTTATAAATCATGTAGTTCCTTGTTATGAAGTTTCTGCCATTCCCCATTCCCGTTTCTCTTGGGTCCGAATTTTCGTCTTAGGATTTTGGTCTCATATATTTTCAGTTTACGTTCTTTCCTCAGAATAAATGACCATGTTTCGCAGATATACAGAACAACAGGTATGATTATTGTTTCATATATTTTAAGCTTCAAATTCCTCGACAGAATTCGCAACGACAAAAGATTTTGAACTGAATAGTAAGACGAATTCCCTGCTTTTGGTCGACATTTAATTCCTTCGTGAATATGGTTTTGGTCTCTTAATATTAATCCTAGATATTTGAAAGTATCCACTTTATCGAAAGTATTATTTGATATTTTAACGCATCCACAAGTTGCAGTATTACGAGTTCGACGAACTTCCATGTATTTAGTTTTCTCTGCATTTACTTGTAAACCCTGCCCCTGCAAGCGTTTGATAAGACCTTTTGCATTTCTTTCTATTGTTCTTCTATCATCCCCTATCAGATTGACATCATCAGCATACGCCATAAACTAGTGAATACCATTCAGGTCTAGACTATGTCAGGTCTAGGTTGCTATCTTTGAGTTTCCTTATAACGGGCTCCAGGACAAAGTTAAATAATAATGACGGCAACACATCTCCTTGTTTCAGGCCATTCTCGATGTGGAAGATCGTGGACAAGAATTTTCTACCCTCATTTTATTTTGGGATTCATTTAAACATATCTTAATTAATCTAACTAGCTTTTTTGGTATTCCAAATTCTTTAAGAATGTTGTACAATGTTCTGAATGTAAGTAACATACTAAAAATACAAATTCATTATTTTTACCTTCCGTTATTGTATTTAATCCTCGCACGGAGAAATCCCAATCTTGTTATGTAAACGTTAAAGTGTGCTACCTATGTCACCCTCATCTCTTACATTTTGACTTCTTTCGTCAGAAAGAAAAAGTGAGAAAATAACTGTATAAATATGTTTGGACATTGCGGAGGCAGAACTTTAATACTATTACTAAAATGTATTATAGTTGCACGGTTACATAAATGAGCTTAAGCTTTGTTCAACTCCAAAGTTCCTGTTCGAAGAAATCGTAGTTACACAGCATTAGAACTCCAACTTACAGGACGTACGCGTCTTTGGCGTGGGAGACCCGGATTCGATTCCCAGCTGAGCTCATGTAGTTCGGATTCCATGTTAATCAGTAGGTCCCGTCTCATATAGCCTCGCTACTGAAAGGGACGTTAAACTCAAAATCAAATCAAATCCAATTTACAGGAGACTACTACTCGTCACGACGCATATGTTACGTTTACTGTGTGGTAGGTTAGGTATCGAAGTAACGTGTAGTATAAGAGATTAGCACTGGTGTTGTTAAATGGTGAATGTGCAGAAGTGTTGCCACTTCTAAAGTTCCAGCCCTCGTATATATTTGATATGGAATATATGGGGCAGTAGGTTTCTTTAGTTAAGGTTTCTGCGGCCTTGAGTAGTTCAACAGAAATCTAGTTGGAAAGCTCTGCTTCAGAAACGTGTTAATTTTAATAGTTGATTTAGTCCGTCTGGAGGATAGTTCCCTAACCTATTGTTCTGCATTGTGTACTTCACTATTCTTTTCCTCGCTTTCCATGTGTATAGTTAACAGGTTATTAGAATATCACTTCCGTCTATCTAGATTTCCGATTACCTGGAATGCTTCTGTGTGCATAAATTCGTTATATATTTTCTGTTTTCTCCCCCCCTACGCAGTCGTATCATTCATATATTGTGTCTTCTTTACCCTAAAAGTACGAGAACTTCTCGGTTACTATTTTCATATTTTTCCTTGTATACAGTGTTCGAATTCTGAAACCATTGTAATTTATCATCTTCCGTTGTTCATTCATGTGTTTATACTGCTTATTGAACCAGTGTTACGCTTCTTATCCTTGACATATTCAGTACTTTACTCCCTTGTTATTTTTCACAGTATCACTGATCTTTTCACACGTTTTGTGCCGCCGGTGTTAGTTTCATTATCTTTATTTTCGTTCACCCTACGCTCTTCAACACCATTATGAGTACTAATTTGATGTTCCTTTTGATTGTGCGAATTTAGTTTTATAAAATCGAATTTGTTTCCTTTAAGGTTTCTGCGTTCGCCTCTATCCTGCTATATCTTGGTTTAGTTTCCAGACTGTGATTTGAGTTGCAATCTGCCTCTTTATACAATCGACATATAAGATGTTGGTATGTTTCCTTTGATCTACCAAAACATGTTCAATTTGACATATTGTGCTGCCGCTGCGAGAATTCCATGTATATTTGTGAATGCTTTAGGGTTGGGAGTACATATACTTAGTTATTTTACATTTTTTTAAGTGGAAAAAAAATCATGGTATTGCTTCCCGTCGTTGAACAGATCATTTTTCTCTTCCTATCTTATTATTGAAATCGCCTATAATTGTGTCTAGTTTGGAAAGTGGTCGAAGATACGCCTTAGAAAGTGTCTTTAATGCAAAATTTATGTATGGTTATGACAGAGAGCATGCCAGCACTCCTTTAGTTTGTTGTACGATATTCTGTTTTAAGTTTGACTGCAGTAAATGCTGGTAAGAAATATTTTTAACGAAGAATCCTGTTCCTGAGCTGTGTGTATCGGTTTCTTCGTACAGAAACGTGACGATGTCTGTCGTTTTGAAAGCTGTCACTTTCGATTTACTCATTTCGTGAACTGCGAATTTTTTTTTCCTACTTTTCACTTAGTACGTGATGTTTTCTCGACTTGTACATGTTCCACTGCTCTAAATAAACAAAATAAAGCATTAAACGGTTATATTACCTACTACAAAATACATCTTTCTTCTTTAATAATTAAAAAAAAATCTTCAGTAAAACATTAGGTAACTTAAGTGTCTCACGTTATTGGAAAACAAGTTGAATTTTGAATTGCTTCAAGATACAACGTGGAGGAGTTCACATACATTGGTAAATAACAGGGAGCTTAATAATCGGTAACTTTAACCTGAAAGTAGGAAAGCCTAAAAATATTAACACTAAAAAATAGCGGTTTGAGGGAAACAAAATTATTACAATAAATCAAAACCTGAATAATTCACTCCTTTCACTTGGCCGTGCGAGGGTTAAAATGTATGGGTGAAAATCGTTGTTGTATAATGTTCTTTTTTGTGACTTTGAAAATGGCGCTTATTAGTGTTTTTTAGTTGCAAGTATAGTATATATTGTCGTATCAAAGTACATTAATGAACGTTATCTTGTCATATTTAAGGTCGTGAGTTCATACAGGCTTGTTGGTGGCCCTCTAGTGTGTGCCTGAGGTGTCTCAGAACACTTCACTTACGTTTGTTTCTACTATATCATTGTACCAATCATTCTATCACCGCCGTTAATTTAAATTCATAGGTTACGTTAGTGCACAAGACAAACACAATATTATTTAATATTTTACTTTTGGCTTGCTTTCAATAAAGTGGACGAAATGAATGAAGTTCTGCGACCTTTACCTTAATTACATGACGTAGATCTCTCGTCCATGCAGTGCTCAAAATGGAAGTATGACTCAACAATAATTTTGTTAGACATAGTTCTTTGTGGACGATTCTCTTAGAAACTCAGTAGGAACTCCGTCATGGTCACATGGTTAGCATATGTGCTTTCGGCGTCGGAAATCCGGGTTCGATTCCGGTAGACCATATGGTTCGGTTCCCACGTTAAGCTGTAGGCCCACATTTCATATAGCCATGTTGCTAAACGGGTTGCTAAATTCCAAATTAACCAACAAACTAACTTCGTAGAAATCAATTCATAGGATCAGCTTTGTTAAATTTATTGCAAAAAATGTTTGGATAATTTAGTTCATTTGCTTTTCTTTATTGACTATTGCATAATTGAATTTCACTTAACTGTGCTACTCCAGAAAATTTCTTGATGATATGTAGAGTCTTGTGTATTAGTCTGTATTTGCGACTAAATTGTTTCTGTCGATGTAAAAATGTATAAATTCAAGTCCAGATTTCTGAGCGTAAACTGTGGAAAATAAAGTGCAATATTTAGTCCAAATTCTTTCGCCTTCAAGCCCAGATGAACACATGCCCACATTGTAAAATATTAACGTACGTTTTATAGTTTTTAGAACGTCGTAATGCTTGAACGATAGAATTAGATCATGTATGTTCTTCCCGTAGGAAACATTCGGAATCTTGCCATGGAGAAGGTGGCAAGCACAGTCATGTTTCCATGTAAATATTCAACTTCTGGGTGCTCAATTTCGTTGCTGCACACTGAAAAGGCTGAACACGAAGAAGCTTGTGAATACAGGCCTTATTCTTGCCCATGCCCTGGGGCATCTTGCAAGTGGCAGGGATCATTGGAACAAGTGATGCCTCACTTGATGATGAGTCACAAGTCCATTACTACTCTTCAAGGTATTTATTTTTTCTGTAATTTTGTCACGTATTGAGAGGGCTACGAAAGTTGTATAAACACTCATAAAAGTATAATTTTAACTTTTTTTTTTTTTTTTTTCAAATTCGTATAGTATGCGCCAAAACTTGATTCAATATGAGAAAATATTTAATAGTAATTTGATGCAGTAGGTAGAATTCAGTTCTTTTCATAAACATTGAAAATCATTATATCAGTGCTTCAATAACTTTTGATATTTGCTAACCGGTATAAAATAAGAAAAAATTTGAAGATATAAAAGAGAAAATCAAGCTACTTTTTCTAATTTTCTATTTACTTATATTTGCCAATGCCTTAGCCGCATTATCAGCGAAGTCAAGCAATGCTGGTCTAGCCAGAAAAAAGATGACCTAATCTTCCTAATTGCACCGTCCACCCATCGTCGTGAGTACAATTGGGAAGCTACTTGAAAGAAATAACTAGTGACTTCCGGTTTAGAAACCCACCATTAATGGAGAGAGAAGCTGATGTGCTGACCACACGCTGCGGATGCTGTAGGAAGTGAGCGTGGTTGTCGAAATCGGAGCCCGTCACAACATTTGGTGACTTACTTACCAAAGGAGTGGTCGAGTGTTTTTTACACCGCGCTTTGCGCCAAATTGGTTCCGAATTTTCTAGGCATGTCAGGATATTGTAGACGGTGTCAGTTCTTGCACTTAACAGAATTTAAGTGAGGGCACCTAGTGGGTCTGTAAGAGGCTTAATGGTCGCTAGATAGAATGGAAAAACACAATGCATGTGAAGTGTTCGCTGTGCATTACTGTTATTGCAATTGGTCCTAGGAAAGATAAACACGCACAATGGCCCTGTTTCGAACTGCAGCAGCGTACAGAACTACGCCTGGTCCATATCAGTTGACACTGTGGATCGCACGGTGGTCCCATCACAGATTAGGACTAATGTTGCAGTCGGCGTGTCACTGGGGACTTTGACAACAGTTTGTTGGACGTAAGACTGGGATCACTGTGCTGCTCTGCAGACCCTGACAACTCGCCTCCGTGTAGTTCATGTCCAGTGCGCCACGAGAGAAGCAATTGGAAGGATAAACGACACGTCATTGTGTTTTGTGGTGGAAACCAGTTCTTCCTCGGCGCTGGTGATAGTCGCCTCTTCTTGTATCATTGACTGGGTAATCGGGAACTACGGTAGTGTATGTGGCACACAGAATCAATGTCAGGCATCATAGTGTAGCCTAAAGTGTTAGTTTACTTATCTAGTTTTAACAGGGAGCATTGACCAATGCCGCGTACGTCCAGAACATAATCCAAGCCATACTGTTGTCCCTTCTACACCATCAGTCCCATCACAGTGCCCGACCACATGGCGCTCATATTAACTAGTTTGCTTTAAAAATACTCCCTTGGCCTTCAAGGTCACCAGTGTTGTCCCATCGAACGTATGTGGTACTCGATCGGATGGCGTCTGGTCCGGTCTGCAACTCTAGCGACAAATTTTCATCAACTGCTTCACTCAGTGAAAAAAGAATAGAACGCTATTTATGATGATGTCTGACATCACTACGACTGTCTTAATTGAGAAGCTGGAGGAAATCACTTTGCGTATTGATGTAAACTTTTGATATAATTTCATTTACGTGGGACCATAATTGTCTAAATGGTGATATTACATTTTATACTGATATGTTGGTTATAGGCGCTTAAGATCGTGGGTGCCTATCGTAGATAGGATGGTAATATATTCTCTCAGCACTTTGAGTTACTTGGAAGAATGTTAAGGAAGGGAACCCAAAAGATGTAGTCGAAGGTACTGTTGTGATGATTCATGACTATGTGTTATAGGGCTTTACGTAAGGATTTCATCACGCCAGTAGTGTCGGTGTTTGTTCGTACGGGTCGAGATAAGAGTTGGACTTTCACTAGAATAAAGTAAAATAAAATAAAATAAAATAAAGACATTAGAAAAAACTTTGCTTAAAGGAGCAGTTCGACTTAGAAATGCTTTACAAATTATTTCCATTTGTAGAGTTGAAAATTCTAAAACTAATGGTGTTTGTTTGATCGCGATACGTTCAGTCGTTAGCGAGTAACAGAGGAAGAAAGATTTTGTGATGATGTCATTCGTGGTCAAGGAGCGAGAGCAGGCTTCCATACACAGTGCCAAGCATTTCGTTTGGGAGAGGTGTGGTGGCACGTTTTAAAGTGCGATTTCCTTTTACAGAACTGATTGCAAAGACTTAGAAATGTCATCTGCATGTAGAAAATGATAATATCTGATGGTGGGCTTCACAAAAGTTTTTATAATATTATAAAACGTAGTATTTCCTACGAAGTATAAGTTCAGCTTTTTCACAAAAAGAACTGAAATTTCGAAACCAATATCATGTAAATAAATGGCGGACTAGGCTGTTAATAATATATATGTATGTAACATATATGTTTCTATAATTATACAGAAATATATGGAAGTAAGATGTAATATTGAGCCACCGTGCCCCTCGAAATACGCATTTTAATCAAAATAACATGATTAAGACCCATTTCGAGATAGGTGATGACTATGCAAGAAATAATTTGAAACGGTTCAGCCATTTTTCTGTGATTCGATCACAAACAAGATCACTTCCATTCTTGTATAATAATAAGTTACGGTTCATTTTCGTACGATCCAACTGAAAGTTACTCTAGTAGAAAGTATATAGAAATATACGAATGTAACAATGAAATATTGTATTGTCACCTGTCTCTATGCTAAATTCCATCATTTTGTGTCGTCCAGAAATGAGTAAAATTAAGGTTACAAAATGAAATACGGTCCACGAAAAGTCATTATTAGTTATATAAACACAAATATATAGAAATATATAAAAGTTACAATCGAATATTGTGTTGCCACCGAACTTCTGTTGCTGTTCCAAATTTCAACATTTTATGACAACGAGAGACGAGTTAAATCAAGGTGGCAAGATTTCTTTTCTCGGTTGAACCATTGTGAATTAAAGAAAAACATGTAATAAAAACCGGTTGGTGGGAGCATGTATAGAAGTAAATAAAGCTGGAAGACGTGCATATACCGCAGTAGAGGAAAGTGTGCGTTATGTTTGTGATGGATGTTGTTGGAAGATCAAACTGCTGTCGAATATAGGACAAGTTTGCGTGTGAGTTTCTGGCATTTCTTCAGTGGAAGGACTGGATGCTTCAAGTGACCAGGTGAAGGTTGTGGACCTTTGGTAAATTATTCAGAAGGAATTACTATTCAAGAGTATTTTGAAATGTTGAGAGATAAGATGGAACAGATGGGGGTTTCCTGAATGGTCATCGCATAGCGTAGGGAACGTTAGACGTGGTGAGGGTTGAATCTGTTGAAATAAGAGGTATTGCATAATTTTGATTCACATTTAAGTCAGTATCGATACGTCCACTCTCAAGTCTCATGTCCACATTAAGGAAGGTGATTGTGTGGATGGAGAAGGACCAGGTGAATTTCACTGACGCTTCTTCAATGTCTTCATTCCTATTTTTATCCCCTGGCCTTTACCATTTGTAATACTTACATTGCTGTACTCAAGTGTATTTCCCATACACTTATTTCCATTTTTTTTAAAATATCATTTTACATAAATGCTTTCTTCAGGCTGTGTGGTAATTCCTTATATATGAGAGATTTCCAATGTATTTTCTTTCCTTATGTAATCTCTCAATAAAATTGTTTACAATTGAGGAGTTTGATGTAATAAGGGCGTAAGCGAGTTTACGCTTTTTTTTTTTTTTTTTTTTTTGCATCAAACACACAAATGGCTTTTATCATGCTTGTTTAACCTCCTGGTAACATTTCAATTCAATATCAGAGTAAAATACTGTATATTACATAGTTTTATGTAAGAAAAAACACTACTTAAATTTTCAACATCGTTTCTCTCCAACTGCATGTGTCAGACTTACACACTTATTACATCAAACTCCTCGATTTCAGATTTGAAGGTGCTTTCTCTCCCCTGAAACCTGATACAAAAACGATCGAATTAATTCCATCATACATTTAATAACGCTATTTAGTAGTCACTGATCATATTGTGTGTAGATAATACCAAATTTGTGTATGATAGGAAGTTGTATTTCTTTTCTTACTAGGCGAAGATATCGTGTTCTTAGCAACCGATATCAATTTACCAGGAGCTGTTGATTGGGTTATGATGCAGTCTTGTTTCGGACATCATTTCATGCTTGTGTTAGAGAAACAGGAGAAGTACGATGGCCATCAGCAGTTTTTCGCAATAGTGCAGCTGATTGGTTCTAGGAAACAAGCAGAGAGTTTTGCATATAGGTATAGTTATTATTATTATTATCATTGTTTCACTTTTATATATGTAGATGGTTGGAAATTTTGTGATAAGGACTGGTAAAATATTCATAACAAATAACAAATAATGCGTGTTGATGGTAGTTGTACATAAGTATTCTCTGAGGTAAGTTACTTGCAGATGTCAGGTAGATGGTAGAATAATACCAGTTTTCAACTAGATGGGAATTTAATCAAAGTAACACATTGATAAGTCAATCGAATCTACCCATTTTCCCCAACGAGATATAAATTATCCGTCTGCATCAAACTTTTTGAGGTGAGAATTCTAGGGAAGTATTTTCAGCTTCAGCTAAATTGTAGATTGTCCGCTACCTTCCTCAGAGTGAAGCTTTTGAGATGTTTGGGTAAGTGATCAGCTGAGCAGAAACCTGATGGATACTGGTTGATTCGTTCGTATTCAAGTTTGTTCAGTCTCATCAGGAATCAATGTTTTGATGAGTATGTATTCAGAACATAAATCACATTTAATTGGTCAACGCTGAAAAGTTACATTGCAATTGGCGATCAGTTTCTCGGATTTTAGGGTAGTAAGCAGAGAACCGAAAACTGTGTAAAGTGGCGGGAATGGTTTCGAAAATTTTGAATGATGAGTCCATGGTTGAACGTTGAATCTGGATATAACTTTTATATTTCCTGAAAGGGTTTGTCGAGCAAGTTCCAAAACACGTTTCAATTCCTTGCCCGGAAGTGACCCCATGCCTTCAGGGTTGGAAATGTGTAGAACAACTTGACCTATATATCAAGGTGCTCGCATGACTAGTAGATTAACAATATAATAACCCGAAGAGGTGGGGTCACTTCCGGGCAAGGAATTGAAACCTGTTTTGGAAGTTGCTCGATAAACCATCTCAGGAAATATATAGGCCATCCCCAGATTCAAGGTTCAAATTTGGACTCGTCCCTGGTAAGTCGAGTCTGTTATCATTTTAAAAGGCTATAGTAAAATAAACATTTAGTGTAACACCGAGATCAATGTGTTGTTCTGTTCAAAATTGCAATAAGAGCTCACTCGAGGCTAAGCTGCTATCGTGGGACGTAAAACTAGAACTCAAAAAAAAAAAAAAAATAAATAAATAAATAAATAAAAATAAAAAAAAAAGAATAAAAATAAATTGAAACGTATTTCCACAAATATAGTACCGAAATTCAGTATGAAGAATGTAATTCTAAAGTTTTCCTGCGGTCTACTACATTATTTTATTTATTTATTTTTTTAAGTTCAAGTTATGAATTCAGATACATAGAAAAGGATTAAACTTTATTTCTCTGAAGTACATAATATATAAAGGGCCTATCTGGTTGCGATGATGTGAACAGACTTTGGGAGAGATGGCTACAATTCAACTCAAATTAAGAAGAGACTATGTAGATTCTATATTCCAAAAGCAAATTGCCCTAAAATGGATGGAGCCTAGTCAAACAACACAAAACATTAATGTCAAGGGAAAATCAATGAGAAACAGAATTCCTCCCATTATCTCAAAAACTAAAAGAGGGAGATGGATGAAATTCAGGTTAAATATAGAAGATATTATGTAGATTCTATATTCCAAAACAAATTGTTCTAAAATGGATGGAACATAGTAAAAAATCACGAAACATGAACATGAAGGTCAATGGAAAATCAATGCGAAAAGTGAAGTCGTCCACATATCTCAAAACTATAATAAGGAGATAGCTAATTAAAAGCTTGTTGCGAATACATAATGAAGGTCTTAAAAACGATGTATAACACATAAGGTAAATATGGATAGGATATTGTCAAAAGTCAGGTTGTTTGAGTAAAATCAATAATAAAGTATATGCATCTTCATCAAATTACTTAGGGAGCCCTACGCGGATAATACGTGCTTGAAATATTTCGCATCGAAATTTGCAATCTCCAGACTTATTTAACACGGAACGTGACTTTTAAGCTGATAACGTGACTCAGTCTGGTCCTTATGGCAAACAGGATATACCCTTTCTAATGAATATTTTCACATGTCTGTGTAAGTGAGCGATAATGAATAGTAGTAATTAATAAACTAGATAAAATATTAATCATGTGTTTTTTTGCATAAATCGTCAGAACTAAATTCATGTATCCATTAAACGTTAGATTGTACGAAGTAAATATTCACTGTTCGTACCTTAAGTTATTTTCAGACATATTTTGAAACTTCGCATTTGTTTATTTTTAGATTAGAACTCAATGGTCACAGGAGGCGATTAACCTGGGAAGCCACTCCTCGGTCTATCCATGAGGGAGTCTCGTCGGCTATATTAAATTCTGATTGCCTGGTATTTGATACAAGCCACGCTCAGTTATTTGCAGATAATGGAAACCTTGGTATTAATGTTACGATCTCTACAGTGTAGGACAACAAGAATGATTGTGTTGTTGACGATTACTTACTTGTAAACGTGCGAATTTTTGTATAAGGATGACTGAGAATCTTGGACTTGTTGTTTTGTACTGTTTCAAGACTTCTGATAAATCGTATTATAGCGAAGTTATGTATAAAAGTATAAAAAAGGAACTGACGTGGTGATTAAACACGTGTCGTATAATGAAAGAAACATCGAATACCTAGTTAAAGACATGTCTATAGTAGAGTGAGAGAATGTAATATACTTTTATTTATACAACTCGTTTGTAGTATAATTTTTCATTTAAAAAACAAAAACAAAAAACAAACAAACGAAAAAGTATTTTTGAATTAATGTTGTCAGTGTATATCAGAACTTTTTAAATACTACATCCTGCTACACCCAGTCTGCTCATGTAGCCACATAAAACGTATTTATTGTATAGAGGAGTGAAATCTCAGTGTAACCGACTGGTAGTTTTCAATGTACATCGGGCCATAGATGTATGTGAACAGAGGAATATGCAGTGCGTCAAAAGGACCAGTTCTCGGTTGCACATTTTTTTTTTTTTTTCTTCAAGATATTTATCAAATTTTGCGTTTTCTTAATAAATGTCTCATAAATATATATATACACATTGTTCAGCAAATTTGATATAGCGTGAATCCGAAATCTCTTTTGTTGTTGTTAAGTTCAGTGCAATGGAATAGAAGAAATTTACTTGTATGTAAGTACTGGCATGCAACACATCAATTTGGTGAAAATTAGCCATTACTTAACCAAGCTTGAACTTTTAAGTAAAATTAACTATGGCATAATTACAAAGTAGCGAGAAGATTTGCTATTTTCGCAGTTGTAAAGGTTCAGAAATGAAGCTTTGTGGTATTTTATGTTCTTTTACAACAGGGTGCTTAAGAGAGGGTTACAGAATTCTTGAACAACAGTTATGCAGTCGAAATTAATAGTAATGTACAGATAAAGATCGTTATGGAGACATCAGTTGGAAAAATTTCTAACTTCGTAAAGATAATAATATCTTAAGCACAGATATTAATATAATGCCAAAGATTAGACGTGTTTAGAAAATCAATATGAAAAAGAAAAAAAAATTGAATCGTGTCAAAAAAAATATTTTAGTTTAATTCTTCAGCTTTTGTTAACATCGAATTCAGTTTGAAGGATAGCATTTTTTTTTTTTTTTTACCACAAGATTGCAGTTATCTTAGAAAATTGACAACTCAGGAACATTTTTTTTTTTTAATTCGTATGTCCTTTGCAAATTGCCTACAAATGTACGGTAAACGCAGTCTTAAAACAGACCTACTGATTTTTGTATGTTCATTACGACTTGGTAGAATTGTTTCAAAAGTATGTAAAATGGATTTAAAACCCTGTCTTTGAACACGCAAAATATTTGGAAAATGTTGAAGGGAAATAGTGCCAATGTAAAAATACCCGTTTCTTGAAGTTAGGAAAACAATTAATTCCTGTATAGAAAGTCTACACACAAGGGATTGAATTCATGTTAGATTTTAATTGATATAGTTTATTTGTGTACTCAAAACAAATTCTATTTTGAGCGTGTCTGTGATTTATGTACATCACTTCGAGAGCTCGTAAGGTTCAGCCAGAAATGCATATAGGCAACAGTTTCTATAAATCTACCTGTGGGTGCCATGTAATAAGTAATAAACATAGTAGTATATATATACACACACAAAGCATGTGTGAATGTGTGTTGTGTGAATGTTCTGTTCAATAAGATTCTCCTGTAGTTTTCCTTGTTTTTCTTGATTAAAATATGTGTATTTTGAAATAAATTTAATAGTACATTTATTTCAGAAAAGAAGAGACTCCCTCTAGTATGATGTTACTTTATAGTACAGACATTAATACTACCTTTAGTGTTAATGATGCTGTTCAGTGATATGTATTGCTGCGTCAGTGATATTTAAGACTTTTTTTCTTTCTTTTC
Source organism: Thermobia domestica (assembly GCF_964235325.1). Lineage (NCBI taxonomy): Eukaryota > Metazoa > Arthropoda > Insecta > Zygentoma > Lepismatidae > Thermobia > Thermobia domestica. The sequence goes on along the minus strand of NC_137459.1, from coordinate 197,494,151 downwards.
TGCTGCGATAATATATATGAGTTATAATAGATGTGATTCATTTTCTTCGACAGATGGTCAAGGATTTCTTTCTTGTCATGTTCTGTTTAGCTAGATCATATCTTTGATTTTAAGATAGAAAAACTCACTTGATATATTATTTCGTAGTGTTTTACTGAGCAAGAAACAACAGTCACACTCTTACGATGTTGGTAATACTAATAATAGTTTTTAGGTATTATTGTTTTCCATACTAGACTTTCATTTCCTTTGTGGGAGTTTCAACTCTGAATTAGTTTGTAACTGTATTTCACAGTTCTTTGAGTATGTGCTTTTAGGTATGTGTCTGCGTGTATGCGAAAGAAAACCGAAACTACCTTCAAAAAATAGAAAACAAACCATGGCATGCTATTCATGTGTATATTTCAAATTTCAATTTAATATCTTTGCGTGTATTGATGTACACCGTCAGTTTTTTTTTTTTTCTATTCTTTTTCGTTTTACAAATAATTCTTTTACTTTAAAAAAAAAAGTTGAATTTTCATGCCAAGGATTTGGTAATATCAATTCAAAAATGTGAGGGTAAGTTTCGAAAGTAAGACGAAATAGTATTTTAATATACAATCTTTATTTTCAATAAAACACACATTTACAGCGTTTATATGGTATTGTGTGCTACCAACTAATATAACAGTATTATAATATAGGAACAAATAAGTATACTTATGTTTAAAAAAAAATTAAAAAAACGGATAATTACTATGTTTCCGTTGTTAATATGCAAACTATCCACAGTTATAAAGTTACAGAAATGAATCTTTGCGGTATTTTATGTTTTACAATAGCGTGGTTAAGAAAGGGTTACAGAATGAATGAACAGAGGGTACACAATCGAAATTATTTGATAATATATAGATAATATTCGCTTGGACACATCAGGTGGAAAAAAAAATAACTTCGTAAAAGTAATATTATGTTAAGCAGAGATATTAATATTATGCCAAAGATTAGAGGTATTTAGGAAAATAAATAAAAAGAATTTTTACAAACAAGAAAAAAGTAAAAAAAAAAATATTTTAGTTTAATTCTTCAGTTTCTGTTAACATCTAATTCAGCACAATTTTTATCACAAAAATTGCAGTATCTTAGAAATTCGACATAATCAGGATTTCTTTTTTTTTTTCTTTTTTTTTTTTTTTAATTCGTACCTCCTCTGCATTTGCCTACAAATATACGGTACAACGTAGTGTTAAAAACAGTGTACGGTACAACGTAGTGTAAACAGTCCCTTCTGATTTTTGTATGTTCATTAGTATTTGTTAGAATTGTTTCAAAAGTATGTAAAATAAGATGTAAAGCCCTGTCTTTTAACATTCAGAATACATGGAAAATGTTGAAGAAAAATCGTGCCAATGTAAAAATACCCTTTTCTTGAAGTTAGAAAAACAAATTCCTGTATAGAAAATTATTTAAAACAAATTCTGACATGGCTATTTTTAGCGTGTCTGTAATTTTTGTACATCACTTCGAGAGCTCGTAAGGTTCAGCCAGAAATGCATATAGGCAACAATTTCTATAAATCTACCTGTGGGTGCCATGTAATAAGTAATAAACATAGTAGTATATATGCACATAAAGCATGTGTGAATGTGTGTTAGTGCTCATGTGTGTGATGTGTGAATGTTCTATTCAGTCAGATTCTCTTTTAGTTTTCCTTACTTTTCGTGATAAAAATATGTGTATTTTGAAATAAATTTAATAGTACATTTATTTCAGAAAAGAGGAGACTCCCTCTAGTATGATGTTACTTTATAGTACAGATATTAATACTACCTTTAGTGTTAATGATGCTTTTCAGTTATATATATTGATGCGTCAGTGATATTTAAGACTTTTTTAATTTCTTTTCTGCTGCGATAATATATATGAGTTATAATAGATGTGATTTATTTTCTTCGACAGATGGTCAAGGATTTGTCTTTCTTGTCATGTTCTGTTTAGCTAGATCATATCTTTGATTTTAAGATAGAAAAACTCACTTGATATATTATTTCGTAGTGTCGTACTGAGCAAGAAACAACAGTCACACTTACGATGTTGGTAATACTAATAATAGTTTTTAGGTATTATTGTTTTCCATACTAGACTTTCATTTTCTTTGTGGGAGTTTCAACTCTGAATTAGTTTGTAACTGTATTTCACAGTTCTTTGAGTATGTGTCTGCGTGTATACGAAAGAAAAGCAAAACTGCCTTTAAAAAATATGAGGAAACAAACCATGGCATGCTATTCATGTGTGTGTGGATTTGCCTTTGTATGGATGTGTGTGTATTTCAAATTTCAGTTTAATGTCTTTACGTGTATTGATGTACACCGTCAGTTTTTTTTTTCCTTCCTTTCTTTTTCGTTTCACAAATAGTTCTTTTACTTAAGAAAGTTGAATTTTCATGCCAAGGATTTGGTAATATCTTTTCAAAAATGTAAAGTTAAGGTTTAAAAGCAAGACGAAATTGTATTTTAATGTACAATCTTTATTTTCAATAAAACACACATTACAGCGTTTAAACATTGGTATAGTTTTATCTTTTACCAGCTTATCTGAACAGTTATAATAGTAGGAACAAATGAGTATATATGTGTAAAGAATTAGATAATTACTATATGTTTCTGTTGTTAATACGCAAACTATCCGCGATGTAACAGGAGATTGAATGCTAAATTTACGCTTCCTAAGCAAGTAGCCGAAACCAGTTTATTACTACCTTTTTATTAACCTTTTCAGGACGAACGGCTCAACCCTTGAGCCAGCAATTCAAACCTCTCTAGCTCAGCTCCTAATTAACCTAGAGATATGATTTTGGTATGTATCTCTTCAGAAAGGATGGAACTTTCTAATCATGTGTATATCATTCATGTAATGGGTCCCGCCGTGAAGGGGGGCAAAGTTGGGTGTTTATAGTTTTCCCTCTCTCCCTTCAGAACTTGGGGGGAGGTACCCTTCTTCCCCTGATGGAGCTACAAGGATAAAAAATGGCATCCATAGAGACAAATGAACATACTAACTAGCCATACCCAGTCCATGACTTTTGGGCTTGAGAGGGATGAATAGAAGGGGTATTGAATTTACCCTTTTTCTTATTGTATATTTTCTTATAAAGACAAAAAAATATATTTCAAATTTGAGGAACTCTGGCAACATTGTTATTCATCGTACGCAAGAAAAAAAATCTCACATTTACGACAGATATTTGGGACAATGATACACAAAAGTCAAACCCATCGGTTCAATACAAATGGAAAAAGAAATTCAGAACCCCACACCTACGTGACATATCCTGTATATTATTCAATATCCACTGTAATGTACTCTAACGTTGACAGCCCTAGCGACATTCCTAATTATCACAGACACACAAACCATACCTCGTTGAAAACCTTATAGATCAGCCATTCCAACAATGTAACTTTTGTGTGTCTCGGGCCAAACCAGTAAAAGAAGAAGAAGACGAAAGTCAAAATTTTGGGTGGAAAACCAAATTTTTCGAAATTTGTCGGACTATGGCAACGCTGTTATTTTTCGTACGCAAGGGAAAAAAGTCTCACATTTACGCCAGACATTGGAAACAACGATGTAGAAAACTGAAGGGTTTAGGTGGAATAGGAGTGAAGAAAAAAATTCGGAACGCCGACCCTACGTGAATCATCCTGTATGTTTTCGATAGATTGTGGTATACGGTAATATCGGCAGGCTTGGCCACGCTCCTAATTGCCACAATCATATCAGCTATACCTCGTTGGAAAGCTTATAGAACAAACATTCCAACAAGGTAACTTTTGTGTGTCTCGGGCCAAACCAGTAAAAGAGGAAGAAGACGAAAGTCAAAATTTTGGTGGGAAATTAAAATTTTTCGAAATTTGTCGGTCTATGGCAACACTGTTATTTGTCGTACGCAAGGAAGATAATTCTGACATTTGCGCCAGACATTGGAAACAACGATGTAGAAAACTGAAAAGGGTTTAGGTGGAATAGGAGTGAAGAAAAAAATTTGGAACGCCGACCCTACGTGAATCATCCTGTATGTTTTCGATAGATTGTGGTATACGGTAATATCGGCAGGCTTGGCCACGCTCCTAAGTGTCACAATCATATCAGCTATACCTCGTTGGAAAGCTTATAGAACAGACATTCCAACAAGATAACTTGTTGAACAGACAGACACAGAGAGAGAGAGAGAGAGAGAGCGAAAGGAAAACAGTTATCACCTCAGAACGCACCGTTCTATTTTTAGCCTGGTCAGTCAGCTGTAGCTATCAGTTGAACCTACGGGTCGTAAATATGCATTTCTTTCAACTCCCTCCTTTGACAAGTTATTTAGTTTTAGAAAAAAAATCTTCCTGACGAAGCAAAAGGAAAGAAAAGCAATGATCTTGCGACGAACAATGTTAGGTGAACCAATGCGAGTTTATTCTCTGCCGTTAGTAAGAGTGCATTCCTACTGCACTTACACGGTTTATTTTTTGCAAAATTGTTCACAATAACGGGGGTAGATGTGAGAATTATTTTTCTTGTATACGACAAAGAACAGTGTTGCCATAGTCCGGCAAATTTCGAAAAACTTGATTTTCCACCCAAAATTTTCATTTTTGTCTTCTTTTTCTTTTACTAGTTTGACCCGACAGACACGAAACTTGCCTTGTTGGAATGTGTGTGTTATACGGATTCCAACGAGGTTAGCTGATATGTTTGTGACAATTAGGAGCGTGGCCAAGCCTGTCAATGTTAGCGTATACCACAATCTCTCGAACAAAATACAGGATGATTCATGTAGGTTCGGCGTTCCGAATTTTTTCCTCCATTCCTATTGTACCTAAACCCTTCATTTTTTTAATATCATTGTTCCCAATGTCTGGCGTAAATGTAAGAATGTTTTTCCTTGCGTACGACAAATACCAGTGTTGCCATAGTCGGACAAATTTGGAAAAAATAATTTTTTCGCAAAAATTTTGACTTTCGTCTTCTTCTTTTACTAGTTTGGTCCGAGAGACGCGAAAGTTACCGTGTTGAAATGGGTGTCTCATAAGGTTTCCAACGAGGTATAGCTGATATGCTTGTGACAATTAGGGGCATCACCAGACTTGCCAATGTTAGCGTATACCACAATCTATCGAAAAAATACAGGATGATTCAAGTAGGCTCGGTGTTCAGAATTTTTCCCTCCATTCCTATTGAATCTAAACCCTTCATTTTTTGATATCATTGTCTCCAGTGTCTGGCGTAAATCTGAGATTTTTTTGCTTGCGTACGGTATATATCAGCGTTGCCACAGTCTGACAAATTCTGAAGAATTGTATTTTTGAAGAAAAGAATTATTTTCGTCTTCTTCTTTTACTAATTTGGTCCGAGAGACACGAAAGTTACTTTACTGAAATGTCTGTTCTATAAGGTTTCCAACGAGGTATGGTTTATTTATGTGTAACATTTAGGGGCGTCGTCAAGCCTGCCAACGTAAGGGTAGACGAAAATTTCTCGGGAAAATAGGAACAGGATGATTCACCAAGATTCTATCTTCCGATTTTTTTTTTTAGCTATTGTACCTTTGCCCTTCATTTTTTGGTATAATTATTATCAATGTCTGGCCTACAGGTCAGAATATTTTTTCTAGCGTACGACTAGAAACAGCCTTGCCAGACACACACAAATTTCGAAAAAAATATTTTTTTTAATTTTTTTTTCGTCTTCTTCTTCTACGGGTTGGGTACGGTAGCTTCAAAGGTTATCTTACTAGAATCTTTGTTTCATAAGCTTTCCAACAAGGTATAATTCATACCCATGGAAGAATTAGGAGGGGTGCTAGGGCCGCCAAAGTAAAGGTCTACGATTTTCTTGATATTCCTCCCGTCCTGAAAAGGTTAAAGGTAATGAGGTAGGGGTAGCTCAACTTGTGAGCTTATGTCAGGATTGTGAGGACGTAAATTAATCTGATTGAGCAACAGATATAATATATATATATATATATATATATATATATATATATAAAAGGGATGGCCAAAATTATCCGGATTCCGGAAATTTTGTTTTCCGGAATTCAGAAAAATTCCGGATTTTGGAAAAAATCCGGAATGCAGAAAAAATCCGGACTTCGGAAAAGAATCGGAATTTTTCCGAAATCCGGAAATTTTCCGATTTTACTTTCCGGATTCCGGAAAGTAAAAATTCTGGAATTTGCCATCCCTAGTAGTAGCTGTTAAAAGAAAAACACAATATTGAATATATATACTGTATTAGTTTCTTGTAGTTGGATATGTCTTTATCACTTACGTAGACAATTGCTATTGCAGTTATTTACTGCTTTATGAGGAAGGTCTTATTTTCACACACAAAAAAGTCGCCGGTATGTCTCAAACATTATCGCGTTCCCACCTGCAGCTGCTCCAAAGCACTGCAAACTACTTTTTAACCAGACGAAAGGCAGTGAAGGAAAAGAAATCTCAACAAATATTCTAATAACATTCGCTTATTGTCAACATACCTATGTACAGTAAATACAAATTTATAATTTTTGACTTTACGAAGTATACAATGTAATTGTTCAATAATTAACATAAGCAGGCATTCATTAATTTATATTAATATAATAATTAATAAAACTAATAAGCGGGTGATTGATGACTCAGTGGTAGAGTTTTCATCTATGGTATTCTAACCCAGGACATGTGGGTTTTCGATGGCTAATTTTGTGTTCGAAAATTTTCCCGGTGGTACTCTTGGTTCCCTTTCTTATATTTGTTCCATCATCACTCATTAACGAATTTAGTTTATCAAAACTCTATAGCCATATATTCATTCTGTCCGTCAGTGAAACAAACAGTCTCGAGAACTATCTGATGGATTACCATCAATTTTGGCCATGATGTACAAAGTCAATAGTTAGGAATCGAGTTCCCTGATGAATGTAATATTCAAACCGGAAGCGGTACAAATCAACCATTTCCGGTTTTAACGTAATCATTATATAGTAAATATGGTAATAGATAGCGAGAAGCGGTTTCCAGTAATCGACATATATAACATTCGTGTAGATAGAATGTTACCCAATTTGTGCATCTGCTGAAAATAATGAGCTTAGGTATTTAGAGAGCATTTTCCGCTTTAGAAAATGTGTGCTTGGTAAAGAATGTAGAGAATTAGCTGAGTCAGACACGTAGCTAGAATATGGTAATAGGAAGGGGGGGTCTGTCACGAAATACTGTGGTTATTTACCAGGGGCTCAATCATTCTAAACTATTTTATTGACAACATATATTGGTTCGTTTAGCCAAGATTTCTAATGGGGAGGATGATACGAAATACTGTGGTTACACACCAGGGACTCGATCAATCTAAATATTTTACTGACAACATACCCATATTGATTGGTTAGGACAATAAAATAAAGGATATGTTAGTAAGTATTTTAATAAGAAGCTATGAAGAAATCTCGAGTAAAAGAATATAAAAAAGTATTGATAAAGATATAGTCTTCCGAGGTCATTCGAACGGTGTCGAGAATTTTGCGCCCTACCTCAAGAACAGGGAAAATTGCGCCTGCGGTGTACCTCCACCGGGAAGTTTGAGCCCTGCGAAATAAAAGAACCTATTCGAGCTTAAGCATTTGCTCGGAGGGGCTGACATTACAGCATAAACAATCCTCCCCCCACAACCATGCCATTTGTGATTTATTTTCATTGTGGCTATATAAGGGGAGAATAAACTTCAATATAAGCCAAAAGAACACAACGGATCAACGCAATCACTACTTTTTCCAGAGATGATTTTGGGGGAACACTGGCCTCTCCAGACCTCTCTGAGTGCCCCCTCGGAGGAGACCAAAATAATATGTCTATAATATAATAATAAATAGAATAGTACCAGCAGTGACCCCTTCTGGAATACTAAGTGTGCCCCCCGGAACATTTATTTCTGAAAGAACGACTGAACGCAATTGTGTGTTTGAAGTGTAATTCCAGCAAGTAAACACACTGTACATAGTTTTCTTGATAATATTACTGACCTGATTTTACATTCACTTTACATTTTCTTTTCCATATTTTGTGTCCTGAAAAGCCAAACAACTCGCAAGGATTGTGAACAGAAATATCTGGGTAGAGCCAAACAGCCTTTTGTAGATTAAATTATACTCTTTGATTATATTAATAAATAATTACATATCAGTCATTTATACTTTTATTGTAAATTTTGTAGTATAATGAAAATTTGTATTTGTATGGATTGCCCTTTAGTGAACTAAGATTGTATTTTTTTTTCATTTGTTCGGAATATTATAACGGATGGAGTAACTCACTGAGACGATGAGAGGCAAGCCTAGTTCAAGTGTGAGTAGAAGTTACTTTACACAATACAAAAATAAGTTGAATTGTAGGGCGCTAACATCCCAGTGCAAACATATAGCCGGCGCATTTTCCCCTCTTTTTGGGGTAGGGCGCAAACATCCCAGTGCAAATATTTGCGAGCGCATTTTTCCCTATTTTTGTGGTAGGGCGCAAAATTCTCTCATTCAAGGAAAATATAATGTCCGTGAAGTTGACAAGCCACTTATGTCAGACCACAATTTTGACTTGAAACGTCGCTAGTGCTACGTTAGTGTTCGATAGTGACGCAAATCGTTAGTACTCCACAGATAACCTGTGCTTTTTAAATAATGGATATAGGTCTTCTAACTGCATGCCAACACGCCCACTTCTAAGAATCATCTCAAAAATGAGGTTAACCGTTAGAGCAAGTAAGTGCTCATTAGTGCCATTAACATTAACGTTAATGCCTCCATCGTACGGCCCTTTGAGTAATAACAACACCACGCTCTTTGCTAGAGTCTCAATGCGTCCCTATATTCTCGCGAACATAATGTGCAAGTCCCCTGACGTGCCCAAGTTAGTATTTTTTTTTTTTTTTGCAACTATTGTTTATCTGTTATTGTTTATTGTTTATCGCTAGTCTGCAGAGTAGTCCTTACATTAATATGCCACTGTCCTTGATAATCGTTGCGTATTTACAAGCAATTTGTTATTACTGTTAGAAGATATCAAAAAACAACAGATAAAATGTACTACTTAACGGTTCATATTTTTCTTTTACAGAACATAAACGATTAATAAAAATAATAATAAGACTATTCCAGCATAAAAGTTATCAATTGCATCACACTGGCAACAAGCGACGCATATTTTAACTTCATAAAAATTAGTTTCTCACGATTTTCTGGAAAACTACGTATGATAACATCTTCATTATGTCAAGTTGTTTATTTCAGTGTGATATGTCTTACCTCTGGACAATATCACAGTAAAATAAAAATTAAATATTAGGAGTACATCGTACTTTTGGACTACATCTCATTAACCATGGGAAGATTGAGTAGTGTATACTTTAGGATGTAAGTTTCAGCTTAACTTGCATCATACATTCTTAGGATTACAGAAAGAAAAAATAATTTTTCCGATTTTACTTTCCGGATTCCGGAAAGTAAAAATTCCGGAATTGGCCATCCCTAATATAATATTGAATTTTACGTCACAATTATACTTTGTAAGTTAAAGAAGTAGTTAAGAAATACGTAAGCAATGATAATGAAAGATAATGGAAAGTGGTCGTTTGGGAAAAAGAAAATCGAATATGACTCACTGATCAGATGGAAAAGCAGATCCAGTGAAAACGGAAATCATCTTAATATGAATAACGATAAGAGGTCCCTGAAATGCGATTGAACCAAAACACTTATACGTAAAGTAAGATGGAGTTAGAATGCAGGACCTACCTGGTTATGCTAGCCAGCGTAAGGCCTTACGTAAGATAAAGCTAAGGTTTAAAGTATTTCTACATCTAGTGACATAATTCTTAGTTTTATCGTGTGAACGTAATTCGTTACTTCACCTCGGTATATTTCCACATCTATATTTTCTTGATTGTACTTTTTTTTTTTTTTTTTTTTTTTAAAGCCTTTTTTCTCGCGATTTACCATGGGTTATGATTCTTGTTATTCTATCAAACTTAAATACATCAGCGTTGCTTTACCATCGTAGAACTACAATATCGTGAAATACAGATTCATATCTTTTAAAATTCTTTATTGGCTCGACAATGCAACACGTGCTAGAATAACTAAGTTTAATATGTGCACGCATACACGTATTTAGTTCAGTAAAACCTAACTATTTGATTGATGAAAATTTAAACCATTACGTTAATTTTAACTACTAAAAAAAATCTAGTTATCCATCTCCTTTGTAAATACTTTTCTACTCATAACCATAAACGTAATATTTTATCAATCAGGCTTGCAAGAAGAGTCTTTGGAACGAACCCTTCTACAAATATAACAGAGCGTTTCCAAGTGAAGTAGATGTAAGGAGACGGAGAAATTTTGACCCAGCTACCTTAAATTTTAGCTTACGGATTTAACCCAAGAGTACGTGTATGGACAAAAGTTTGTCTTTTCCTAGATTTGTTTACCGTAAATTTGAAAGCAAAATAGGATTTAAAATCCAGTTTTCTCTTTATAGGTGTTTACACTGTCTGATGGAACGTTGACGAAGCTCTACGGTCGGCTGCTGTGATTTTTATAGGAACGGGAACATATGCAAACAATGTTTAGCTCAGTGTATATACGTAAATTACTCTAGTCGTTATCATTGCCTACGTATTTTACCTCCTTTAAAGTATACTTTGTGAATCAAGAACAGTTGACATTCTTTTTGGTCAGCTTGTCAGAGCTTGCCAAGTAGCAATGAATTGTTAATTCATTTCACATATTGGGAATATTTTAAAAAGTAAGAAATCATATGCTTTGTCTGAAAGTGAAGCAAAATTACATTTTATTTATATTATTACTAGCTGAAATGCCCGATCTTTGCACAGAGAGAATAGGTTTATAGTAGTGCTGTCGAAATCGGTTTTTGAAAAAACCGAAAACCGGTTTTTGAAAAAGTGAAATTTCATAAAACCGAAATGTCGGTTTTGAAAACCGCATGTGCGGTTTCGGTTTTGAAAACCGCATATGCGGTTTTCGGTTTTCAGAAAACCGGTTTTCTCAAAAACCGAAAACCGCAAATGTCACAAAAATTCAACAGCACTAGTTTATAGGAAATACTTGAATCCCCCTCCTCCTCAGAACATTTTTTTTTTCAACGAAAGTGTAATGATAGAAATACGGAAGATACTCTACTTCTCGAATAAATATTGCAACACCTTACTACTGCAGAATATGTCTTTAATCAAATTGATATGATTAAAATAGTAATAATAAAACTTGAAGTGGGCACTATCTATTTCCCAAAAGTAATTTCAAACGAGTCAGACGTTTTCCCGACCCGGAAAACTATGATTTCCGTACAATATGTCATTTTTGACATTTTATTTTTCACTTCTTCCTCTGCATATGGGGATGAACTTCGACTTAAGCGGGGGCCGCGGTGGCTCAGTGGTAGAGCGTACACCTCTGGTACTTGGGGTCTCGAGTTCGATCCCAGCCCCCGCCAAGTGAACCTTGTAATGAACAAACACCGTGTGTGTGGGTTTTCTCCCACTCTTCATTCCACCATTTCATTCATTACTCATCATCACCGTCTCCTTTAGCCTTACCGGCATAATCGTGAGACGTAAAACTCAAAGATTTCATTTCATTTCGACTGAAGCGGCATTGGGAACGTCACTATTCATTTCAACGACCCCAAAAACTATGGATTCGATACTAATATCGGTCGTTTTCAATTATATTTACATGTCATAATTTAACCTTCCCCTTTCAGGGTGCTAATGGAGCCTGAACTTGAACTTAAATGGCATCTGGGGTCTCACTCTTTATCTAAGCAACCCCAAAAACTATGGATTCGGCACTAATATCGGTCGTTTTGTATCATTTTTATGTCTGCTCCTCCCATCATTTGACGTAAGGATTGGATAACATCACGTTTTCATGTTCCATAGGTGTTATTGTCAGACAAATTTTCTCACCTCAAACCTCTGTGAATTGTGGATAATACACTCGAAAAATAGTATCCAGATATGCGAGACATACACCATAACGATATTTTTCCAGGTCATGTTGCATTTCCTTTTTTGCGAAGTCAGCGCTGTTCATTTTAGAGGGGTGAGCCTCGTACCATACCAATATTGTGAGGGAATGTCTGTCAAAGTATTCCATACCTTTCCATCCATGGTCGTCATGTGCGTCACCACGGACACATCAATTTCATTCACGGTAACTGTTGTTGGGTGAAGTTCTGACACCTGTCGTTCAATGATATGTATTTCTTGCGTTGCTAATTCTTTTGCCTCCTTCTTGTACATTAGTTTGATCGCACGACAGAATCTTATCGAGGAAGGGCGTAGGTTTTGCCACAAAATCAGCCTTTTCTTATATTCTTGGTCACAATAAAGCTACAATGGTACCATTGAGATTAGAAAAATATCTGCAATACTTTTAGCAATATTATATGAAAATGTCTGTATGTATTCCACAGCCCCATTTGCAGAGTTGCCTCTAAACTTTGTTGCACCAGGTCGCTTTGAAGAGTCGCAACTCGTTGACCTAATGATCCATTAGCGCTTGTAATTATACTTCTGCCGAGATTTCAGTAACTGTCGTGACCAGTTGAAGAATAACATTCATATTTCTTTTCTTGAATGACATACTATGATGGGTATATGTCGCATCTTCTTTCTTTGGCACCTTTCTCAATGTTTTAATATTGTTGCTTCATTAATCTGTTGGCAACATAAAACGTGAGACCTTCCTCTCCTGTGTATGGTATTGGAGGAAGTATAAGAGATGTATAAGTTATTTTACTCCTTATGGCTTGCTGAGGGCTGGTTTGTGTAATCTCTTTTACAATGGAGGTCGCGTCCACTGACTCGAAGTTTGACGAGAATATTTTGCAGCATACACTATTTCTTCCTGGCTGTGTGATTTTACTAATGTCTTCACTTTAAATTGTTTTCCTCGCTCTGTGTACATTGCCCAGATACTTTTTGTTGGTCTTCCAACAATTGTACGAGATGTAGTAGTAGAACAATCGAACAAGACACTCACTTTGAGGGGAAATTTTAGAGGTTTATCAAGCCAGTCATTATATGTCTTTAGAAATCGGACTTATGTTCTGGAACATTTCTTCCACTGTTTGCTAAAATCATTGAAAAATGTACGCACAACCATATGTGTGCAGCTCAGCATCTTCTCTGCAGCATCGTGTTTCCATTTTCTTGCAGACATAAGTTGCAAGCGTACCCTTGGTCTTTATGGTGTTCTGTAGCAAGTTGAACAGCTCGCGTCGTGTCTCCGAAGTCATCATTACAGGTGCGGATTCCTGTACTTACAAAGAAATATAAGGAAAAGGGGCCGTTAAGAGCAAGTATTTATTTCGACAACTTAAAAGTGAACACTTCAGCAAAACAATTGTGTAACATTCACAGTGCCATTACGTGTCATTCGAATTATAACTCTATATGAAGACAGAAAAGTTTCGTTTTAGAGATTTATTTCACAGAATACGAAGTTGATGTATGTTGTAGACGCTAAAGATAAGTGTGATGACCGTATATGAACTACATTCAAAGTAAATAAATGTATGAGAAATAATAATGCTAGAAAATGTATTGTTTCACGTAGTTTCGTCCACCACATACAGTTGAAAACAAATATTGATACACAGGTAGTGAAAGTATACAAAACAGTCAAACAGAAAGGTCAACATTGGTTAATCGTAATCGTACCTTTGTTTATTTCTCGTGACCAAGAGTATTGAAAACATAAAAATCAACGTCACCACAGGGTATATGATGTCCGAATTATGAAAACAGTTTTCGGACTTGTTTCCGGCTAGATCGCCATTTTTTGTCCACTTTGGAGTGCTAGGGGATTTAACCCCAACCGGGAGCTAGGGTAGCAGAACTGACACCAACCAGCTCATGGACCCCGAAAACTATGGATTTCACACTTACATCTGTCGTTTGCAATCATATTTGTTTTGTCTTACCCCGACAGTACTCTTTTCTAGACTGCAAGTTATATGTGTACTAAGTTTGGTTAAAGTTGCTACAGGCGTTCCAGAGAGCTTCGTGGCTAAGTGATTAGCGTACGCGCCTTTGGCATGGGAGACCCGGCTTCGATTCCCGGCGGGAGCTCATATGGTTTGGATTCCACGTTAATCAGTAGGTCCCATTTCATATAGCCTCCCTGCTGAAAGGGACGTTAAAATCAACTCTTCTACAGGTTCCAGAGTTGTGGTAGAACATACACAAATACATCCATATATATATATATATATATATATATATATATATATATATATATATATATATATATCGGTTGTTGCAAAATAAGTATTACAACTCTTGGGAGGTGACTCATGGCACTGAGACAAGAAAAAAAAGTCCTCTTGAACTCTCGGCTATCGGACATAGTTTCAGACCTACAAGGTGCCGAAAGCGTGGGAAAATGAAGTTTGGACGCCAATAGTTCGGAAACTATCCAACATAAAGAGGGCGGGTAAAAAATTCACTGAAGAAGTCATACCTGCTCTATTGAATTTTGCATGTTTCACAATCCTACCGTGCACGCGCAAGGGATTCCCCAAAGAAACGTAGGGAGTCCCGGATAATCTGCCAAATGAAAATTGATCTAAATGGATATGAATTGATAGGGTCTCGACCAGGTAACAATAATTCGTTTGTATTAAGTCGATATCTGGAACAAATACACAATGGCGGACAACTTCATGCCCGTTGTGTGTGGCTGCATAATCGCCAGGTACGGATGCTGGCCAACAGTGACGTTCAGAGTATAAAGTATAGCGAATTTGTAGTCAAAAATCTTTGCTCTAGAAAGACATCTGGAGTGTCGGCAGGGTGATTCACATGTGCGGGAACACGTAATGAAAAATGTCCCAGAAATGCACTCATACTCAGTAAACGTGGGTTCAAAGCGTGGAAAATGTAAAGAATAGCATCAAGAACATGAAAGCCATTGCCAATTTACCAATAATATTCCCTCAAACCGATGCAAAATTAGGTGCACGGTTACAATAACTGAGGCCAAGTTGAAATTGTGCAAGGAGACTTGCAAAGAAACTGGGGAAACTAAAGGAATGTCACTAGTGGGACCGCATGAACGATATTGAAATGTGGCCAATGTGTATGTTGATATCGACATGTAGCTAATGGACAAATGTCAACATGTCCCACTACTGCTGGGACACCATCCCACGTGCGAAAAATAGGAAAATAACGTTGTACATTCTGGTATTAGAGTTGGTTCGTATTGTAATTGTAACGTAAAAAGAACACAATTTTATCCATGTCTCACCTCTGCTGGAACACTGTCCCACACTCGAAACATAGGAAAATAACTGTAATATGTTCTAGTACACATGGGTCACATTCTGGTACAACGTAAATAAAACACAATTGTATCCGTGCCCCACCTCTGCTGGAACACTGTTCCATACTCGAAACATAGGAGAGTAAATAATATGTTCTAGTACACATGGGTCACATTCTGGTACAACGTAAATAGAAAACAATTGAATCCACGACCCGTTCTGGAGCATTGTCTTACACTCGAAACATGGGAAATATCTCTCTAAATTCTTTTAGTAGACATGGTTCAAATTCTGACACACCTTGAAAGTAACAACATGTTAGCACGTCCCAATTCTTCTGGGACAATATTATACACTCAAAATATAGGAAAATAAGGCCGAAAATTCGCACAGTGCACTTCCAACGAAGAATAAATAAAACAAATCGGCACAGGTCCCACTACCGCTGGAACAGCATCCGAATGAAAAAATGACCTGAAGAAAGGGCACACACAGAACACTTAACAATGAGAGAACAATTAACAATAAGCTTCAGAGTATGCACTACTTGTAGCTTGTATCATGCACTTAAAGACGCCATGCAGTGCGGAGAAAGTCTCACAAACACTGTAATTTTCAGAGACGTTGTTCGAAGTGTTCGCCGTTGACTTCAATACAAAGATGACATCGGCGAAGCACAGCTTGTCCGTTAGACGTAGATCTATCTGGCGTATCACTAATGGTCCCAGCAGCGGCATTGATGCGAGCAATGAGATCCTGAGCACTCTCCACTGGGGGTGTCATACACAAGCCGCTTCATTTCTTCTCACAAAAAGAAATCCACCCTGAGGGGTCGGGTGACCGAGGTGGCACGAACGAGGTCCACTCCTGCCAATCCAGTGACCGCCGAAAATATTGTTGAGTACGACCCTGATATCCCGTTAAAATGTGCGGAGGCACCGTCGTGCTGAAACCAAATACGTTGTCTATCTGCGAGCGACACGTTGTCTAAAAGTCCTGAAGAAATACACGATAATTCCCACCATTCAAGGTAGTAGGCAAAATGTACGGGCCTATCAAATGGTCATCTACGATGCCACACTACATTCACTGTGAACCTGTGTTAATGATGGCGCACAAGTATTGCATGGGGATTGTCCATATCCCAGACTTGAGTGTTGTGGCTATTGAAGATGCCATCTCTAGTAAACATGGACTCGTCCGTCTACTGTGTTTGTTGCACACACCATTCACAAAAATCCATCCGCTGGGGAAAGTCCGTAGGTAGTATGTGCTGCACAGTCTGCAATTTGTATGGGTACAAACCCTCTTTTTGAAAAACTAGGAACACATTAGTATGATGGGTTTATCTCGGCTGAGCAATAGCACGTGTGCTAGTACTAGGATCGTCCCATACCGCATCCATCACCTCTTCAAATTGCACAGTGTGAGGTCTTCCACAGTCCCACTTACGTGGTAGTAGCGAGCCAGTTTCATGCAGTCGTGCGAAGAGTATGCGCTGGTAGTTGCCTATTTGGAAAGCGTTCCTGATACATACGCCGTTTTGATGGCTGTTTTGGTGTGCTTCCCTGTAGATAAGATGCATATCGGCAAGCTCATGGGTAGAGTATTCCGCCATTATCCTGTTCCAGAGCTGATGAACACGGAGAGGGGGGAATTTACGTCCCAATGACATATGACGACTATTTTGATTCGCACCTACGTAATGTCACATAGGTGTTCACACACAAACCCAAAAAGAACACTGGAATACGCACTGCAGGTAGAATACTCCTTGGAGAAATTCAACGACACACACAAGCCAGACTAAACTCAGAACAGCAAAACGAAAGACGTACAAGACGCTCAACTGTTGACTGAAAACAGTTGCTAGGTGTATTCACCAACGCTAATACGTCGCAGCAGACATAGGTACACTTCCCACGCCTCTAGTGGTGCTTTCTGTATTACATAGCTGAAATCGTTATCAACCCGCTCTGACTACAAAGCATCATTTTCAGATGTAGTTTTTCAAACATCCTATTTATGATTATTATGACTATGTTTAGTTATTATTATTATTATTATTATTATTATTATTATTATTATTATTATTATTATTATTTGTCTTTGTGGTCGTTCCTTTCATGGTAGCAATTTCACACCAAGCTGTCATTGAATCGTACGGGTCCATCAGAAAAGATGGCTTTTGTTCCTTCACTTGTTTATGGGATGACTTCCCTCAGCAATCACAACAGATGGTGCTGAAGTTGATATGGAGTTCTGGACGGAAGTAAGTGTTCGATTCGAAGATTTCTGCGCAATGTGAAGCTGATGGTTTGCCATTGCCTTCCACGGGATGATTATAACGTTCTACAGTTTAAGATAAGATCCGGACCACTTGATTACAAGAAAGAAATATCTCTGGAAATGCCTGGAAGATCTTCTATACCTGCCATCGTCCGTGTTTACTCCACTTTCATTTTTTTAGAGCGTTTAGCGCCTCTTTCAGCGACAGGGCTAGGCAGACACCGAACTTACAGTTTAAATGGGATCCGAACCACTACTCGGGTCTTGAATCTGAGGCCGTGGGCTCCCAGCAGAATTTGAAACTGCGACCACGCGCGCGAATGCGAGCGCTCTACTCTGAGGCTACGAGGAGTCTCACTTTCTTTGTATTCATTCCTTTGAGGAGTACCCATTTTCTTTGACAAGCTCTCTTGTACAGCCTCCCGATATGCTTGTGTGTTTCATTTTGTTATTCCACTGCACAGTTGTAAACAATCAGAGCTTTAAGACGCTTTTTCATGTTTCTCAAGTCGTTTTATTTTCCATTTGTGTGGTGTTCCAGTAGTATTGTTAGATGTGACAAATTGGTTCCATTTCCTCTTTGTCCTGGCATGCGCACTGTGTGCAAAATACGAATTTCTGGAGGTATTTTTCTATATTTCGAGTTTGTCATATGTCCGAGAAGACGTGGGAGATGATACACGTTTGTTACTTTTACGTTCTATCAGAATTTGAACCATGGATTAAGAGCTATCTTTTCATGTGTGTCGAGTGTGGGACAGTGTCCCAGACAAAGAGGGACATTGATACAATCATTCTAGTTACGTTCTACCACAAAGCGCACCAGATGTAATAGCAGGATTTACAACGCTATTTTCCTATTTTTCGCACGTGGGACGGTGTCCCAGCAGTAATGAGACATGTTGACATTTGTCCATTAGCTACATGTCGATATCAACACACACATTGGCCATATTTCAATATTGATAATGCGACCCCACTAGTGACATTCCTTTAGTTTCCCCAGTTTCTTTGTAAGTCTCCTTGAACAATTTCAACTTGGCCGCAGTTATTGCATCCTTATTGGTATGCAACCGTGCACCTCATTTTGCATCGGTTTGAGGGAATATTATTGGTAAATTGGCAAAGGCTTTCATATTCTTGATGCTATTCCTTACATATTCGACGCTTCGAACTCACGTTTACTGACTTAGGGAAGTACTAGAAGTGGTACGGGGGATCTGTATGTCTTATATATCGTTCAAAAGATGACACCGAGAACACAACACAGGTGAAATACCTCGCTTGAATGGGCCCTGTAGGGGGCGTGGCGGCCACTTGAAGATCGGAACAAGGCACGCACAAAATCACCCAAAAAACTTGGACAAAATAGGGAATCTATGACGTAATGGTTTTGGGACATGGTACATATAGGTTTAAAAGATAGCTTAATACGAAACTAACATCAAATGTTTACAAATCAAAATGGCAGATCCAACATGGCGGACACAAATTGCAGAAAGAACAAGCTATGTATCTGAAATTGAATGTCTAGAGATATTCGATGTCGCTATGTATGAATCAGATACCAAAAGTCTAACATTCAAAATGGCGGACAAAATGCAAAATACTGCTATAGAACTGAAAGCGGGTAGATAGTGTTTTCGTGGTCCAGAGTACGAATCCGATGTTAATTCAATATGATGGATCCAATGACGGGGAAAATACAAAATGCAATATGACGGACCCAGTATAACGGAAAAAAGCGCAAAATGAAATATGGCAGACAGCAAAGAATATATACAGAACGGACATACAAGATTATTGCACATTTAGTAGCAAAATACATATAGTACATAAAGGGGCAGGTATAGGCAGGTGATGCTTTACAAGAATCAGGGAGCGTGTTTTGCTATGCAGTCATGCCATAATTGACGCACGGAATGCAGAGAAGTGTTTGTAGCTAACATGAAAGTTTTGTGATACGAACAGATTGCAATTATAGACAGTAATTATTTTACTACCAAATCCGCCCCCAAGGAGATACGCAGGATCGAAATGTGTTATATATCGTTGGAAATCTTGCACCAAGTACACTTTACGTTTGTAACATCTCGCTTGAATGGCACCTGTAGGGAACGATGCGATTATTTGAAGATAACCATCAGAAGATCCGAATAATGGCACTGAAAAGTGCGCTTTGGAGTGTAGAACATCGTTACGCTTCCACAACCGTCTTTCCGGTATCACATTATGCCGTATACACTTGTAAGCCATATGTATGACAAGTGTCCACTGTCATGAGTAGGGATGGTACCGACACCAAGACTAGTCTCGATCTCGCCTCGAATTCGAATGTGTTTTTCCAAATCGAGACGAGACCGAGACGGAGCCAAGGCTCGTCTTGATACCATCCCTACTCACGAGGACTTTCCGGAAACTCACTCGCCCCACCCGTATTAGTGAGAAGGTGAACGATGGTCAAATAAATTCCGTGGCGGTGAGTGAGAATGGAATCATGCGGTCTTCGTGGGTGTGAGGGTGTATGAGGATGAGGCCAAGTGGTTGTCGTTAGCGTGAGCAGGAGTGTGGGCCAAATGGTTGACGTGAAGGTGAGCGTGAGTGAGGGATATGTAATCTTTGTGAGGAAGAAGGCCAAGCGGTCTTTATGAGGCTGAAGGTGAGGGTCAAGTTGTCTTCACGAGTTTCAGGGTTAAACTTGTGCTTGAGAATAAGGGTGTCCTCGTGAGGAATGACACCTCTGATAGTTGTTGTAATTGAGAAAGACCAAAGGAAAGGACATGGAACGTTTCTTGTAAACAAAAACAAATCACTTTTGCAGTTTGTTCCTTTCAGGTGATATATTTTGTATTTGACAGAGGTTCAGTAACCCCCTTCCATTTTGAGTACGAGAAACGTCTGTTCTTGTATATTGAGGAGGTGAACGCAACAGTGGTCTAACCCACATTTTTTAAAAATGGAGAAAAATCAAGTTAAACTTAAACACATGTGTTTTTTTTTATTTTTCTCCATTTTTAAAAAATGTGGGCTAGACCACTGTTGCGCTCACCCCCTCAATTGGTATGATGCGTAAAGAACATCACATTGGGTAGAGTTGCATACATATAATATGAATGTTTTGATAGTGCTGTACTACACTGTTGAAACAAAGTTGTGAGAGTTGTAGAGGGCGTGGTAGTAGCAGTGATGGGAAAGTGAATCAGTTTGTCATTTGCAAAGCAAATATTATTTGTGCAGTTACACCTTGGGAACGAGTGCTTTCAAGGTATTGCGTTATTATTACGATACTCGATTCCGTGAGTGTTAAATTGTACAATCGCATTTTTCATTCGCGTAATCTACCAGAGTGTTGGAGGTGTAAACAGCAAGACGTGTTTCACCGTGTATATAGAATAATTGTTTAACATATTATAGTGTGTACACATTAGTATGATGTAAATATCTGTACAAGTTCTGTCGTGCTTACATATTATTTGGTATATAATTGCGGCTTTCGTGCATAATTTCCTGTAGAAGTAGGTTTTTATAGGACTTTGTCTTGCATGTGCTATATTTTCTTTCCATTCTGTTCACGTGTAAAATTACAGGTTCGCGATTTGTTGTTTGAAATGAAAATTAGGGCATTAAAAGTGTTTCAGCTTTTAAAGAAGCTTGAAACTTCCCCACTGTTGAAGGAAATCCACCTCGGAAAGAGATCCAATTAGTAGAAACAATAGTTTCTACGGCCAATTCGATGGGCAACGAGGATCAATTCGATTACGAAATGATTGATGAAATTCACTGTGATGGTGATTTCAATACTGATTATAATGATGCTTACAACATTGATGTCGTAATGGATGCTTCAGAGCAATCGCAGACCTCTGCAAATGCTTTTATAACTTTGGACTATGCACAACGTGTCGTGCAGGAGCAGAAGGACTACCCGCAATGGTCGTTTTCTACCATCATGGCACGGTTTCAGAAAACAAAAAGTCGCACATATTTAGGTAGATGTCAAAATTATGTTGATCAAGAGGGAACACCACATGAGAAGTATTTGTTGGTGACCAAATACTGTTTGCAACAGCTCATTCGAGCACGAGAGCGAATGATATAAGTTCACGAACAAACGATTCGACGGTGGGCAATTTATCAGGCCAAGCTTATTGGTTGACGGGATTTAAAGCTTCACATATTTGGATTCAAATATTTAAGAAACGGTTTCGTTTGTCATCCAGAAGAATCTGTGTTTTCACATCTGCAAAGAAGTCTTTCCCTTTCGGAACAGAAGACACTGTCGATAAGGGCATCGAATTTTATTTCGATTTTGTGGATACTATTTACCCAAACTTTGGTCTAGATCAGGTTTTGAATAACGACCAATCCGGGTTTAATTACGAGGGTCGGCTGATAAGTTCTCGGCCCGACCCCCTTCCAAATGTACTACCCTGATGTAATTGATGTCATGTGAAATGTTGATCTTTTATATGTTTAAGTACCAAATTTCACGATTCTATCATGCACGGTTTTTACTTTACAGGTAATTGAATGAACCATGGCGGAGCCAGATGTCAAATTCACCAAAGAGGAGTTGCGAGGTGTAATGAAGTTCTTCTTCCTGCAGCAGAAGTCGCCCAAGGATATCTATGGTTGCATGCTAGACACATTGGGTGAACAGTGCCCTTCATACTCCACTGTGAAGAAATGGTGTGCGAACTTCAAGCGTGGTGAATTTTCAACAGAAGATGATGATAGGTGTGGCAGGCCAGTGTCAGTGTCAACTCCGGAAAAAGTTGACCAGATTCATGACCTGATTTTGAGCAACAGACGGATTTCGCTTCAGGAGATAGCTGACAAAGTGCACATATCGAAATTACGT
Source organism: Thermobia domestica (assembly GCF_964235325.1). Lineage (NCBI taxonomy): Eukaryota > Metazoa > Arthropoda > Insecta > Zygentoma > Lepismatidae > Thermobia > Thermobia domestica. The sequence continues at coordinate 197,471,651 of NC_137459.1, read as the reverse complement.
GTTGGGTCAATAATCCATGATCAGTTGGACATGCGCAAGCTTTCTGCGAAATGGGTTCCGAAATATTTGAACGCGGATCAGAAACGCGAACGTGTGAGATAATCGCAGGTGATTTTGCGGTATTTTGCGAACTCCAAGTACGATTTTTTGAATCGGCTTGTTACCCAGGATAAAACGTGGTTGCTAGGGACGCACGCGAGACGAGACGAGACGAGAAATGTAAAAGTCTCGTCTCGTCTCGCAGCCTCAAATGTTGGTCTCGTCTCGCGTCTCGTCTCGTCCCGCAAATCTGAAGTCTTGTCACTCGTCTCGTATAAAATTTTGAGTCTCATCTCGCGTCTCACGCGAGACTTTCTCGCATGGTCTCGCAGTCTCGCATATATTCTGGGACAAAATTTTGCAATGTGTTATTCCATGGCTGTTAATGAATGATGATGAGATATTCTGTCCGAAGGCACGTATTTGACTTAAAAGTTCCTTGGCAAGGTGAATCCATGGTGGTTTGCCATTCCTTGCCATGGGATGAATGTTCATAACATCCTAAGGAGATGGAACCTAGAGTTCAACATGGTATCCGAACTTGTGTCCCCTCCGCTCCAAATTAAAAGAAAAGTTGTGCTGGGATTTGATTGCTGGACCATTAATATTCGTCAAATTAATAGCATAATTTACAACAAAATCAGCATAAATTGTTACTGGATCCAACATTGTTTTCCAGCTTAGAGGTCTCCAGCAATATTTTCCAGTATGTCATGCGGGCACATTTTTGCCTCGAAAAAAAAGTCGCCAATGTAATTAGGATATAAAGAATAAAACGTTTCCATATATGTTTTCCTGCACTCATTGAAATAGACCCGGATCCCTTTACTATATCTATATGTAAATTTCTTCGTCTTTATTTAACCGGATTTCAACCTTGTCTTTGCCTGCTTCTAATCCGAGGAATGCTCTTACGTCACAATATTCAAAATTGACACGGATTGTTCCCTTAGAATTGGTTTGAACTTTCTTTTCAGAAAGTTTAAACTCTCTAGCATTAAATTTGTGGAAGCAGCAAAGAAAATATAAAAATACGTTACTTGTGTAGGAGAACAATGCTGCCATCTATTGTCGCCTGTCTCCCTTTACACCAACCACCAAGGAATAACATTACTTGTGTCAACGGACTTGTGGATAACGCAATATGTTAACAATTGCGAGAATCAAAATATCGAGCAAACTATACTTGATACGAAATAAGCTTTCTGGATCAATTTCCAGATCATACAGTTGAACTAACTGCAGTGTTGCCAGAATTCGCACTTTATCAACTTTCGCTTTCAACTTATATAGTGTTGCCAGATCTAGAAAATAAAATTACTGGCAGATATAGGGCCATTCCTGCCATCTCCCACCATACCTATAGGGCCATCCTACCAAACCAGTGTGTGAATTAAACTTCCGAACTAGAGGGGGATGTTTTTGATAAATATATAGAAAAAAATACTTATTCCATGTAAAAATATCATGTTATTTCTGCGAGCCGGGCCAGGGATAAACTTTGACGAGAGGGGATTTCCCCGCCATCCCCCAATATTAATCGCTAGTAGTAATGTGAAAAGAATGAAACAACAGAAATATCACATTTCGAAGCAATAGGGAGTCTTATTCGCTTCTCAGACCAAAAACAGACGTTCATGTATTCGTGCGCGCCCGCGTGTATGTGTTTGTGTCGCAAAATAAAGTCCTAAATCGATGCTGTAATAAATTTCCAATTTACAAAGCTTTTCTTTTTTAATGATGTTTAGAAACTAGAGAAGGCTTTAATTCTGAAAATCAACCTTGAATAATAAATCTCATAAAATGTCTATTGCCCCAATCACTGTTTTGTTCCTGGAAGCATTAACGCTCAACTTAGAAAACTCAATAAATGTAAAATCACTAAATGTACAATTAAATGTAATTCATAAAGGTTGCGAGACTGCGAGAAGTCTCGCGAGACTTCTCGTGCGAGACTTAACCGAGTCTCGTCTAGCGTCTCGTCTCGCATGGTTTAGTCTCGTCTCGCGTCTCGCATAAAATTTCCACTCTCGTCTCGTGTCTCGTCTCGCAAATGCGAGACGAGACGAGGCTTCTCGCGTCTCGCGTGCATCCCTAGTGGTTGCATTACTTTGATCCGGAAACCAAACAGCAGTCATGCGAGTGGCGTCACTCAGGATCTCCAAGGCCCAAAAAATTCAAAGCACACAAGTCTGCAGGGAAGGTGCTTGCCTTAATATTCTGGGATAAGGATGGTGTTTTGCTCTCAGACTACCTTCCAAAGGGTCAAACCATAACTACAGAGAATTACTGCAGTCTGCTGGCTAAGGTAAAGGACGCTATTAAAGAAAAGCGTTGGGAAAGTTGACACGAGGTGTATTGTTCTTGCAGGACAATGCTCCCGTCCACAAGGCTGGCAGAACAATGGATTTTATGAGGGACCTAGGGTTTCAGTGCATTGACCACCCACCTTACTCGCCAGATCTTGCCCCTTCTGATTATTATCTGTTTCCAAAACTCAAAACAGCACTGAAAGGACAGAAACTTCACATTGATGAAGAGGTGATAACAGCTGCGGAACAGTTTTTTGTAGACCTTGAATTTTTTTTCTGGGTTGGTTGGAGAAGTTGCAGCATCAAAGTGCCAAGTGTGTTGACCTTCGAGGGGACTATATTGAATAGCCTCACACTTTCATGCCTGCAGCTCAAGTCCTTCTGGGTCGGGCCGAGAACTTATCAGCCCACCCTCGTATACTTTATTATCGAATGGCACATTATCGCACACAGGTGAAAAAGTAACAACAGCATTAGTTCCCCAGTTAAATACTCGCACGCATTCGTACACTATACAACCTGTTCTGTCAACGGAGGGGCATTTGTTATCTCCAATGTTTGTTTGCTTGCAAGAGGTTGGGGATCAGTTTCCTCCCTCCATAGTACTTCCCAATTACAGAATATCGTCATTCGATGTTCGCAATCCGGGAAGTAAAACAACAAACTGGTTGGAGATTTCTTCTGTAATGTCCTCAAACCTAACATAGATAGGTTTCCAGCAAAGAAGGCTGTTCTCATTGCCGATGCCCGGAGTGCTCAAACGTCAGAGACACTCTACCAAGATGACAGCGTTGCGATTACATTAAAAATCCTTCCACCAGGTTCCAATGCTTTCATGCAACAACTGCATGTATTTTGCTTCCATCAGTGAAAATATTTTCAAAAACGGTTCACTGAACATGCCTTCCTTACAGGAATCGAAGCACTGCTGCTCAGCCGTAAAAATGTCTTGAAAATTTAAATCCTTATTTTGAATCAATTTCAGTCGATACTTTATCGCCCCTTGTTTAGGTATGCCTGGTACAAAGCGAGTTTTGATGCACCATACCTTCCATTTCAAGGTGTCAAGTACATTAATTTTTCTTTGAACGAGAAAATTTGCCATACCTGCAAATAGAAAGAATTCTGTATTACATGTTCTTATTTATTTTGCCGTAAAAGCCTATTTTACTCCTGTTTCTTTGATCTCTACCATTATCATTAGTCATTGCACACTCTCCGTAATTTTCTTACATATATGTTACCCACAGCAGTGCAAACTTCGGGGCTACAAGTGTAAACGGCATAATGAGATACCAGGAAGACAGTTGTCGAAGCTTAACGCATATTGTCACTACAAAACGCGCACCTTTTCAGTTCTGTAGCAGTGTATTGCATTTTGTCCGCCATCTTGGATCCGCCATTTTGAAGTTTACACTTTTGGTATCCGATTCATACAAAGCGATGTCGAATATCTCTATATACCCAATTTCAAATCCATAGCTTGCTTTTTTTTGTAATTTGTATCCGCCATGTTGAATCCGCCATTTTGATTTGTTAACATTTGATGTCAGATTCGTACGCCTATATAAATACCACGTCACAAAACAATTACGTCATAGCTTCCTATTTTGTCTACGTTTTTTGGTGTTTCTGAGCATGCCTTGTTCTGATCTTCAAATGGCCGCCACTCTCCCTGCAGGGCACATTCAAGCGAGATATTTCACATGTGTGTTGTATTCGATGTTACCTTCCCAACAATATATAAGACATGCAGATACCCGCTTACCACTTCTAGTACTTCCTTAGTGAGTATGAGTGCATTTCTGGGGCATTTTTCATTACGTGTTCCCACACATGTGAATCACCCTGCTGACACTCCAGATGTCTTTCTAGAGCATTTGACTACAAATTCGCTATACTTTATACTCTGAACGTCACTGTTGGCCAGCATCCGTACCTGGCGATTATGCAACCACACACAACGGGCATGAAGTTGTCCGCCATTTTATATTTGTTCCAGATATCGACTTAATACAAATGAATTATTGTTACTTGGTCGAAACCCTATCAATTCATATCCATTTAGATCAATTATTATCCGGGACTCCCTACGTTCATTTGGGGAATCCCTTGCGCATTCATGGTAGCATTGTAAAGCATGCATAATTCAATACAGCAGGTATGACTTCTTCAGTTAATTTTTTTACCCGCCCTCTTTACGTTGGATAGTTTCCGAACTATTGGCGTCCGAACTTCATTTTCCCACGCTTTCGGCACCTTGTAGGTCCGAAACTATGTCCGATAGCCGAGAGTTCAAGAGAACTTTTTTTTCTTGTCTCAGTGGCAGGAGTCACCTCCCAAGAGTTGTAATCCTTATTTTGCAACACCCGATATATATATATATATATATATATATATATATATATATATATATATATATATATATATATATATATATATATATAAGATATTTTGAGCGAATAACACTACCAGAACTTAGTAATTTTCGCGTTGCTTTTACAGTTCCTCGAGGATTCATTCTCAAGCAAATTTCAGTTCACGAGACATGAATGCAGTTCACTACTCATCAAAAAGTTGCATTTGTATTTTGCTGAGAATTGCTTATATATTTTGCAACAGTGAGAAGTTCTGAAGAAAGTTACTTACAGGGTACAAGAACGTTCGTAGTCAAGCCCGCAGTCAGCCACAGAAGTTAGGTGGACGTGGGGCATGAGTTCGACATTTTAAATCTCTCTACATAATTACTCAAGTCTTACATGCGTGGTAACCATAATTCTCATTATATCCCTTCACTGTAGCTCCTTAATATAATAAATAATAATAATAGACATTGCAAGAACATTTATCAATCCATTATACGTACAGATGCTTATCAATTTAATGGAAACTTCTGAAAATCGTGGAACTTACCAGATAATATGGCGATGGACTTCCTTTCGTCCTCAGAACAGCTATGATGCGACGTGAAATGAAGTCATAGAGGTTGTGAATGGTAGCAAGTAAAATATTAAGCGATTTAACGCAAGTGCATCACTCAATTCCGTGAGAAGAGTGGAAGCTGAAAACTACACAAGATTCGTGTCTTCAAAACGGACACAGATGTTGAATTATGTTCAGGTACGGGGATTGGTCAGGCTAGAGATGATGTTCATCAAAACTCGCCGTAACACTTCCAGCTGTGTGAATGGGGACATTATTATCCTAGAGAATGGCATCATTGCTCACAAACATCTGGACCATAGGATGCACATGGTTCCCCTGAAACGGTGCCATAATCACGGGCAGTAACGCGACCGGTAAGCTTCAGCTCAGAACCTACTGAAAACCAAGATATTGCGGACCACAGAATCATAGAGCCAAAATTCACGATGGGCGATGGGACACTGGATCATATGATTCTTTGGACGTCCGCCACACAAACGACCCATAGTTTGAAGCGAGGTGAACGGGACTTATCCGACCATATTACACGTTTCCAGTAATCAGTGGTCCATGTTGCGTGTATGTGAGATCATAAGCGTCGTGATAAAGCTTGATAGTGGCTTCGCCTGTGCAACCCGATCCTGTATGTCCACGTCATGTGACTCGCAGCAGAATATGCATCTCGACACAGGCTGTGTTATATGCTGCTTGAGTTCCACTTTAATGCTTGGCGAGTCATGTCACTGTGGGGTTTCTTCCGGCCACTATTCCTCTTCGCCGATGTAGTTATGCCTTGAGCTTTGTAGGCTGTCCTCATTTTGGACACTTTCCCTCGCGACACACCCAACACACTTGCCACTTTTGTCACGCTTGCACCACATATCCGAGCGTCAAAATTTACCCTCTTTGGAAATCAGAGGCGTTGCCCATATTACACTATTACTGTCTTCTCAGTTCATTGTGAACTGCTGTTCTACTATTCCTCACGTAGTACGAAATTTGCCCTAATATATCACCACCTGTAGCCCGGCGCTGCGGTTGTCGTTTGGCCGTTACCAACCAATACACCCGACGTGTTTCCAATGCCAAGTTTCCCATTAAATTGATTAATATCTGTATAAAATGTGCAAAGACAAACATTCCTATTTGGTACTTGAAAGGATCCCTATAACGAATTTCTACTTATTCATGTATGTTGTAAGTAGTTTAGCGTTTTCATAGCATAATGACATTTTTTGTTCAGTTTCTTTTGTACCAAATATTTAACTTTTTTTTCTCCTTGTGCAAGGCGAGTCTGGGACTCTCGTAATACTATTTTTATTAATTCAGTGATAGTAAAATGGAGATGGATTAAATAAGCATAATACTCTTACTAAATAAAATAAAGGAAGTTACTCGACATCCGTTTTAAAAACAAACAAAATAACATAAAGGAAGATCTGACGCAAAAACGGTATGTAAATGCTCCAGTTCTATATATTTGTCTACAAAAGGAAGTGGAACACACTATTTTATAACCTTCATGAAACCATTTATTTTTAGTCACATCAACCTGCACAACTATAGTGCAGTAGCACTTTCCTTTGGTAAAGTAATTTTTATTTATTTATTTGAGGCCATTTGTGCGACTTTAACATCGACTAAATCAAACTCATTAATACCTTATTTGCCTATCTTTTAGGAATTGAAAACAAAAGTAATTAAACCAACATAAAATTTTATTTAAAAGGAATGCTAAGGACTTGAAAGAAGTGCTGAAAGCAGAAAATAATAATAATAAAAAAAGTCACTGAAACGTAGAAAATAATTCATTACTATTAAAAAAATTGAAACATGTACCAAACCAAACAAATTTATGCCTAATGTAAAACTTTTTGAGGCATGACTCGATACAAACTTCAAAATACCGTAAGACGAGGTTGCTTTGCTCACGATTTAAGAAATTTTAAAGAAAATCGCATGTAACTTACAAACGTAATGGTTTAGAACAGTGGTTCTCAAACTTATTGTTACCGCGACCCATATTAAATATTAGAAAATACTTTGTGGCCCACCTACTTTTATTCAAATACACATTGTCATTCTACGTAAGGGTGGTATTCCAAACCAATTAAATTTTGTAAAGCATATTTCTAATTTTTCCATAGAAAGGTAACACAGAGCTAACACTATGCTCAACGCAATGCCATATCCTATGACAAATTTTGACTGACCCATTCTCTTTCCATCCTAACCCAGCATCTCTACTGACTGTACAACAAGACAAGGCTCTGAGTAACAACTTACTCTTCGCTTCATGAACAAACGCTTTCCATTTTCATTTCCTGAATTGTGCATTACAACATATGTTTTTGTATCAAAATAAAATTTTCACAACTAAAAGGAAAAACTTTTCGCGACCTACCAAAGAAACGGTCCGCGACCCACACTTTGAGAAACATTGGTTTAGAACACTGTATTTCAAACATATAATAGCTAGATATATGTAGAAAACATTCGTAGAAGTTCATTAGTAAACATATATAAACTATAAACTTGAAATATAAACTTTGGTGCAAAGTAACCCCATAGTACTTTGTAGGTACTTTGCACAACCTACAAAAAAGTATCTTCAACATCGAATATAACGTTTCCGTGCAATGTTTTTCCTTCAGTATTTATACATTTAACTTTCTACACAAAACTGCATACAGTTTACAAATATTGATGTTATTATAGAATGAGGATACTGGTATCAATACATAGTATGAATTACCAATATTTGTAAAGAAAATTATGTTATTTTCTGGTACCGGCACAGGAGCATCATTCTAATAGTTTGGAATATGTTCCAAAAAAATGCAAACTCAGGAACAGAAAAGAAATCCCCATGAACTGATTTGCCTTGTTTATTCCTTATGTCCAAGAATATCATCCCAATCGTAATTAGTGAAAGATTTACGGAGCTTAAGACTTTCAGGCTGAAGTCCACTCAAATTGCATGATTTCTTCTTTTTTTTAAAAAAAAAAAGATCTAATGTTAGTCATTTCTATGCGTATAAGCTTCATGACCCCCCCCCCTAAAAAAGTCTACTTATTTCTTAAGAAAACGAAGCCTTTGTGAGTGAAGCCCCTCTCAAACTATTCCAGCATCCATTCCGGCATCTACCTAAATAGAAAATTTATCTAAATTTAGATTGCAGGAGGTTCCAGTAGTAATAATTTCCTATCTAAGCGGTATTTGGGACCGGTGCAAAGTAACCCCGAGTAGAGGCTGAAACCGTCTTCTTCCAGTTTTACTTTTCTTATGACCTTAAAACGTTTCACATTTCAATTTCAACTATTGCATCGAAGTCCCATTATACATAGTAGTATTCTACGAAACTGACTTAACTTTGACCGAAGTTCTTTGAAGTGATATCTTTCAAATTTTGACAGCCTTTATAGTGACTGCTTTCCATACCTCTACAACAACGAATCTTCCCGGTAATTACAACTGATGTTAACCACCAACATTATAACCAAAATACAGTTAGATGTTCTATCTTACGGTGCAGTTGAATCTTCTTCCTTACTGTTCATGGCTTTCCCGACAGAGGACTGTGAAACTCTTCACATTTTGTGCAAAGTAACCCCTGATGTGCAAAGTAACCCCGTCTTACGGTATTTTATAAATAGTAGTAATGAATTTTTCAGTGTCTTTTTTATTACTATTTTCTCTTTTTAGTGCTTTTGTGTTCTTATTTTTAGCGCTTTTTTTAGGACATTTAATATTTATTTTTAAAGTTTTATTTTCTGCATTTTAGTGGGTTTTTAAAGTATGTTATTATTTGTAAGTTTATTTAATTTTCCACTTATTCTTTACCCCAGGAGTTTAGATAGATATTGTAATGTCTCTTGATAGAGTCAATAATAGTCCGGGATTAAGCCTTCACCGATTTTATTATTAAAATAATTCTCTATGGAATAATTGCAAAGGTTCTTTGTAATGATGCAAAATAAGTGTTTCAATATTAGTTCCCATCACATGTAAAGTGGCTTCGATTGATGAAGGTTAGAATTAGGTATGTAAGGGTAACCCTTTTACCCAATGCAATCTCCAGGGTTTTATAAAGGAATCTCTACAAGTATGGGAGACGATTTATAGGGATCATCCTCCTTCGCCCAAAGCAGCCCCCGGAGGTGGTTTGTGATTTTCGCCCAATGCAGCTACCGGAGATTGTGTGCTTAGGGAAACTCCTTTGTCCAATGCGACCCCAGGAGCGGTTGTTGTAGGTTAAGTGATCAGTGGTCAATAATAATTTGGTCCTTTCCTGGTCTTCTTTTATAGGTGATTTCTGGGTGATTTGCTCATGTTCGGATTTTACCGCGTCGCCTTCGTGTTTTCCTGTTTTCTTCCGTATCGTCTGCTACATAAACAATAGCACGTGCTTTACAATCATAACATGTGCCTAAAGAAGTAATGTACTCCGAAAAGTGTGGATCTTATATATATATATATATATATATATATATATATATATATATATATATATATATATTCAAATTGGTGTACGCGTTATGGATTTGTATGTGATTATATACTCGGTATTGTCATATGTTGAGGAGTTTCATAGTCTAGCTCCCAAAGATTATTATTAGTTCCTGATAAAATTTATATGAAACCACTGGGAAAGTATGCTCTCAAAAAAAAAAAAAATAAATAAATAAATAAATAAAATTAAATTAAAGAATATAAAATAAAAAATAATTAATGGACCTATGTTGAGATTATGTGTAAATATACAATCTATGCAATATTGGATGTTTCAAAACAACACCGAACATGTAGTTTAACAGGTGATTCCTAACACGAAAATAAGGCAAAAATGCAGATCAACCTGGTAGCAGTGGTTCCTCTCGGCGCTATAACTAGCCGATAATTTGTCGAAAATAAATGCGGAAACAGTGTATCTCAAGAACAAAATATCGGATTGAAGTTAGATTAAAGAGAATGTCCATTATTTTTAGTCGTAGATTATATTAATTTACAGTTTGATGCAATGTAGTTTTGACCCCAAAGAACTGGAGTATTTTTTTTTCGAAAGTTGAATAAGGATAAATAACAATCAAGTACACCACCTTAACTAGTAAAAATCATAGTATATTGTTCAACTTAGAAGAACTTTGTTAGAATTTGAAAGAAAGACACATATGTTTGATAAATCTATTTGTGTCACTACAGAATGAACTCTAGGAGGAAGAACTTTCATTCCGATGGACACATCCTTTGAGTGTATGACTTATCGTTTACAGAAAATATTGAAATATATGATTATGTTGTATTGGAGTTCATGTTATTATTAAGAATGTCTTGTGTTATACGAACAATCCTCCACTTTTCCTAATTTCCCCGTTCTCACAATTTTTTTCTGGAATATATCCTCGGTATGTTTGCATTCCTGAATTAATTCGCTATTAATCTTTCTATTATACATTTTTGCATTCTGTGTTGCATTTTTTCCTGACTATCCTCTTACTCTTGAGCTACTGCTAACTTGTGTTTCATAGCCGCGTTTCTTCCGCGGTGCTCTTCTACACTACATTACATTCTTACATGTTCTAATACGTTTGCGATACCCTGGTTCTTCAGTGAATTCGTTCATCAATAACTTCCGAACTTGAAATACAACCTAGTTCACTATTGTTGGCCTCGTAGGTTTTGTAGTATTGATCTGTTTAAGATAGTGTACCAAATACTGTACCAAATTTCAGTCAAGTAAATCTTCACGTTAAGCTGTTTTACATATCCTGTCTCCTATGGAAACATTTGCGATCATTCCATCTCCATTCGTCTCATGGATTGAACCTGTTTTATCTCAGTTGTTATGACGTAAAATTAAATGCAATTTATGCGAGAAATACGTTTATACATTGCAAGAGCGTTAACTTCCAATTAATTTCTATAAACTTAAGGATCTTCACTACAGCGAAAGTAAACTACCGCTAATTTTAGATTTTTTCTGTAATATCTTCAAAATAAATAAAAAATATTCGAAAAGCAAAAAGTAGTGAACTAGACAATACGCACGTGATACCTTTACCACGATTCACCTATCTGCTTTTGGTATGCCGCTGTTTACAGAACCCGCTAAATATGCTAAATCTATCTACAGTTGCAAATCGAAAGCAGATAAATGAGTTGTGATAACGGTATCACATGCAAAATCGTATTGTATAGTTTACTACGTTTCTACTTTTCGAATATTTTTTATTTGTTTTGAAGATATTACAGAAAAAAAACTAAAATTAGCGGTAGTTTAATTTCGTTGTAGTGAAGACTCTTAATCATATATTTAGGAAACCGCTTTATGTAAATGTCTAAAGGAGGTTTCAGGTAGCGTAAGAAATAGTCATGCGGTTTGATTGAGTAGTGTTTTAATGCGATGTTTGTGTGTTCAAACCGTGAACAAAGTATTTTTAATTTTTTTTCGTGCTCTTAACCTAGTTCGGAGACTGAAAACATTCTCTGAATACCATTTTTGCGTCTTCTTTTCTTCCAAATTTATTAGGAAAGAATATTATCCGAATTGCAAATATAAAATGGCATAGCTAAAAATAAAATAGTAAATATGTTCAGTTTACTGCGCTCTAATCCGTAACATAAAATCATTCAGTAAGTTTCTCTTAATAAATGGAATATTCTATTTGTTTCTTGTTATACATTTCCAAGTGTCAAAATCATAATTTCTGTGCAAATGAATGAAAAAAAAATTATAGGTATAATGCTAATATTACGATATATGATACCTATATCCGGTATGGTTCTTACCTCAGGTTCACTCGAGTATTGTCTCAGATTGCACTTTAAAACAGTGAAGTGCGCCTACATGTAAAAATGGATAGTCTACGTTTACGCGTAAACAACACGTAGACAATCTGTGTAGACATTTAATCAATTAGGTATTTGGTAGCCTGTAGAACTGTGTATTGTGAATCGTATAAAAACGTCAATAAAGTGGCTATTTCTATGTTTCCACTGCATATAAGCAGTGAATCACCATAAAGGATCTTAAATAATCCTGATAATTTATATAATATTGGTGAACGAATGTGAAATAGTGCAAGTATCAATGACAAATATAATTCCTCAAAGTAACAAGTAACATGAATATCATAAATTACAATAGATACCGTCAGGGAAATTAGGTTTAAATCTGAGACCTAACAAGTCACTTTATCCTGTTATAAGTGGTGTTACTCAACATGTTCCATACAGTTGCTAGTCAGTAACCCTAGTCCTCTTGTCAGAGACGTTTAGCTGCTGGTCAGAATATGCTTTTAGCCGTTGGTTTGAATCTCACTAAAATACAAGTTTTTAAAAACTTTTCTTGAAATTTCTGTTGTCGTGTTCTTGTCGAATTCGATTAAGTAGAATCTGAAATAGAGATGAATTAAGGGATTTTAAAAAAATACTGTTTGGCAACTTTTCAAATAATAAAAAGAATCAATATTATTTAAATTTATTTTGTTGGACTATGTAGAAGTCCAATCTATGCAGCATTCATTTGCATAGGCGAAATGATAATTTATGTGCAAATTTGCACTTCTCATTTAATTATAGATACCAGGTGCATACAAAATTGAATAGTAAAAATTGTACCAAATCGTTATATATATATATATATATATATATATATATATATATTCATTCTTGATATTTAGGTAAGTGCTATTCGGTGCTCGAGTACAGGGCGGCAATTTTTTTTTTAAGATTCACAATAAAGTAATATTTAAAACTAGCAACCCGCAGAGTCCCGCGCAAGCGCGAGAAAATACGTTAATGTGTTTAATTCGCTCTAATTTCAATAGTTACTAATTAGCTAGTTTATCTGACTATTTTTAAAAGGTCATCCTCTCCCATCCCCACCCCAAGGGATGAAGATGAACTTGAACATCATGAAAACTGATACCGTTAAATTCAGCAACCTCGAAAACTACGAACACAACACTAATATATGTCGTTTTCGATTATTTTTAAAATCTCGCTCTTTTTTGGGGAGTGGAGTATGACCTGGAAAAGTTGAATTGGATTAAAACTGTTACTATTCATCTCTGTGGTCCCAAAAACTATAAGCTCAACTCTAATATCGGTCGTTTTTTTTTATTATTTTGAAAATGCTTCCATGTTATATTTATGGGAACTTTGTACCCTGATATCTCAGCTCAGGTGTGTCCTAGCGAACTGGAACAAGTCATTTGGATAATTTCTCTGAGAGTTTTAAAATATATTAACATTTCATGTTTCTATCTATTATGGTTCTCGAGTCGAAAAGCGTTATAAACAGACAGTTTATTGTATTATTAATATAGACGCTGTTAAACCATTACTGACGGTGAATAATGTAAACAATTATTTTTCATATCGGTTATCAATGCCAGTATTGAGAGAATGTGTCTCCAATGGATGAGTGGTTAAGCTCATTGCCTTGTAATCAGGGAGTCTCGGGTTCGATTCCCGGCGGGAACACAAGTGGTTCGGATCCCAAGTTAAGCTGTAAGTCCCATCCTTAATAAGTCTTCATCATCCCATGGAAGGCAATGGCAAACTACCATAGGTTCACCTTGCCCAGGGACCTTCGGGTCAAACACTTACCTTCGGAGAGAACACCACATCATAATCATCATTGAGAGAATTATGCCATTTAAAATTACGGTGTAACTTGTAATACCTAAACTGCTGCTCAACAAAGACTGGAATGTCTGCAAAATCCCAGCTTGTTTCCTTGTTTGAGGCCTAAGTTTGCGCAGAGGGGAGCGGCAAATTATTTAGAATACAGGGCGCACAATGTATAAGTACTTGCTGCTTTTAATATATTTTTTTTTTTTTACGACGTACTATGTCATATTTTTAACAGCGTTAGATTCATTGATCGACTAATTAACGGATGTTTAACGCCCCTTTTCGGCATCAGGTCTATATAAGAGGGGACTTACTTTAAAGTGCAATCTGAGACAATACTCCAGTTTTAATCTGAGGTAAGAACCCCATTGGAAATAGATGTCATACATAGTAATAGTTACATATTATATACTATATTTCTTTCATTCATTTACACAAAAATTATGATTTTGTCATTTGAAATGGTGTAACAAGAAATAAAATTATTTGTTAAGAAAAAGTTACTGAATTATTTTATGTTACGAACCAGAAGATAGTAAACTGAACGTACTTATTTTCAGCTATGGCATTTTATATTCACAATTCGAATAATACATTTTCCCAGTGTTCGAAGTGGAAAGAAAGCAGAGGCGATATGTTTTATTGCGATTTTGACTCGACATACCGGCTATCTAAATGTTGAAATACAGTTAGGGTATATTGTCTAAAAGATTGCATTTCTATTTTACATAATGACTACAAACCATAGGAGAGTTTCTCTGTAGTTCGGGGGGAGGAACATGCAGAGACTTTGATCCCCCGCCAAGAACTTTCTAAAACAATATATAAAAATATCCCCATATGTTGTATTTCAGAGAATTATATAGGAAAATGCTCAAAGAAAGAATGAGGATATTAAGTATTCCCTGCAAGAAAACTCCCGGACTCCCCTCTCGATTGTGGGGTATTAGAAACCCCCGGAGGGTCCATCCCACAGCAGACAACTCGTAAATTCGCCCATGCTCAAAACATGGCATTTATATACATTAAAGCAAGAAGACACAAACATATATATAAGAAAGAAACAATTCAATATGGCATTCAAAATATAAACTAGGTAAACTTCATTGAAGAGACTTCATTATAAAAACAAAAGGCAGGGAAAAGAACAAAAATGTTGGTGCTATCAACTTAAATATTATTTCTTTATAAGAAATAAAATCTTTTTACGCGCAAAGCTATTCGTGAGTTACTGTGTATAAAAATGGCTTTCTTAAAAGTACCTACTTTCCAGTGACGGTATATCTTGATCACTGAAAAACCAGAGGCGGTATGCCTTTATATCTGAAAATCCAGAGGCGGTACCGCATACCGTCTCACTTCGACCACTGCTTTTTCCTTAAAAAGATATTAATTGGAGGGAAAAGTCGCAAAAATGGTATTCAAAGAAATGTTTTCAGTCTTCGGATTAAGTTTGGAGCACACAGAAAAATCAGTTTTAAAAAATTGCTTTGTTCAGGGTTTGAACATGTTAAAATTGCATTGTGAGACTACTCACTCAAATCACATGACTGTTTCTTACGCTACCAGGAAACCTCCTGTAAACATTTTTATAAAGTGGTTTCCGTGCTTTCAACTACCTTTTGTTTACAGTCGGATACGATTGAGTTTGCTGCGAATGATTAGAAATTACAGCTCTTGCAATATATAAACGTATGCTTCGCACAAGTCACATTTGATTTTACTTCATAATAGCTTACGTAGAACAGGTTAAATCCGTGAAACGATTGGAGTTTGAATGGTCGCAAGTGTTATCATTGTTAGGACGTGACAATTTAATTGGTAGAAATATGGTACAGTCAGCTACAAGAGTAGTTGAAGCCCTGACTGCTGTAACTCCATTAGATCGGGTCCAGTACTTGTTCTGCTCTCGCAAGCGCCTGGACAGATACAACCCAACTTAAACGTAACTTTTCAAGCAGTTGGTAAACCTGCAGAGCACTGAAACCGCCTTTTTCTGCACAGTTGATCAACGAAAAATTCTCCAATTTAAGATTGATCTCTAATGTTTGGAGCGTATTGTCCAATGAATGGCATGTATCAAATACATCATAACTCATTGAGCGTATAATGTATTGTATACTGCATATGAGAAGAAAGCAATATGACTGATCATAGGTGAGTTAGAAAATGTTTGAAACAAACTTAAAATATCAAATCTGGAATAACTGAAGACAATAAGTTTGTAGATCTTTGTCTCGGTTCATGATCCTACTCCAATTGTCCGTCAATCGAATGTCTCTTTCCTTCTGTACAGGAGAAGATCTTTCTTATCACACTGAGTACGGATAGAAATTGAAGCATGTAAGAAGGTTCGGACCCGATGGGACTTGAACCCGGGTCTGTTTGGAAATTTAATGTGTTAACCACTCACCTACTCCCATGCCGTAAGAGTCGGTGTACCACCGATGGGCTACTAGCGACATCTCGCCAAAAATTGGAGGCCCCGCAGCGACGATTCGTGGTGGCCCCTTTTCCGTTTTGAAAATTATACCACCAACGGCAGAGACGCGACAAAACGCCAATGAACCACAAAATTATTACCCCGAAATATGTTAAATCACCTATCTATGTGATTTGTTCACATTAAGGCGAGTCTAAATAACACTTTAAAAAAGTATCGAGAAAGTATCCCTGAGGGGGCTTGAATCATCAACCTTATGATTACTAGACGGGTGTTCTCCCGACTTCGCCACGAAGGCGATGAAGGAAACGTCGCTTGTAAAGGGATAAATCGCTGAGATCTTTTTAATTTGGTCAATCAGAGTGCTTCTTAACTGTGTATATTAGACGATAACTATTTCGGATAAGATAAAATGCGTTCGCCATGTAATTTTATAACAAAATGATGCGTGTCTATTTACTTTATTTCATAGTTCTCTCATACTCACTTTCTAATGATCGACGACAGATGCCATCTAAATTCATACAATTATCGCACTCACTTCATGATGTTGAGACAAAGGTTATTCTTGACCCCCGGAGCTCACTTCAGGAACAATTTGTCAGGAAAAAAATAATATATAATAATAACCGCATGCACATGAATGGCGATAGTTCGTGTTGGCCCCTTCGCGATTCTCCGCGACGAATCAAAGGAGCGCGGACCAAAACGAAATCCTCGCTGCTATGCTGTTGTAACTCCAACATCGCGACTCGAGATATCTGTTTCGACTCGACGAAACCCTGCCTCCAGTGGGACACTAGCGCGTCGTTATATCGACGATCGACATTTACCCGCAAGTGGTCCACTAGGTGTTGGCGACGTTTACGGCATAGGGACGCTAATATTTTTTTTAGTATACACAAAAACCGTTACCTAGTTAAAATCTTCTCGTGTAAGTCAAAACGATCCATTATGACTGTATGAAGAGGTGCTCATTAGTTGAGTTAATTAATTTCCTTCCTCGAAATTTATTATTTAGGTAATTGTTATAGTAATTCTATTATTATTTTATTATTAACGATCATAGCAACCCTTATCATTTCACAGAAGCAACCAGTCACGACGTAAAAGGGAGTGTGACTAGTGCGAAAAATATGTCTGTACATTGCAACAGATTTAATTTCCAATTATTCAGTCGTATCTGATTCTGGAACAGAAAACCCTGTGTGGAACAGAAAACTTCTTTACACAAAACGAATATGAAGTAAGGTAAGAAGTAGTCGAGTAATGTGGGGGAACAGTTTGTTAATGTTTTCATGTTCTCAAATTCTGGAACAGCCCCCGCCCCCTTTTGCCACTTATCTACCCGGAGACTAAAAACATTTCTTTGAATAATTCATTATCTATTCTTTCTGTTTTCGAATTCAATTAGGAAACAATATCATAAGGATTGTAAATTTAAAATAGTTACCACTGCTGAAAACGAAGTATTAAGTATATTCACTATTCCATTATCCTCTCGAGCGCGAGAGTCAAGGGATCAATTCCCGGTAGGAGGTTGCTGGATTTACAGGCGCTAGTTGTCGACAGTGCTGGTTCGAGTATATCGTTCTGCCCGGTGGCAGCTGCTTGTGACGCACGATGACCTCCAATCCCGCAAAATGCGTAGCGGGATGTGAGTGTGGGCGTTAGAGTAGTACGGAGGGGATGCCAAAGCTTCCATGGGGTCCAAAATTAATATGAGGATAAATTAGAATAAATTTTGTAAAATCATCCCTAAAAATAGTCTAAATTTACAGAAAAGTCCTGATTGTGGAGAGATCCAGACTCACCTCCTGAATGCTTCCTTGGTGGACTTTGGTACAGACTGTGGAGCTGCTTCCCATTTCTACCACTATTTTTTCGCTCATTGCTGCAAATTATACACTTACCATCACTCGTGCGTAACCGCTTCAAAAATGGCTCAAGTTTGTTACGTTTTAGTGGAGCTTCGTAGATAGAAATTCGATCGAGTAAATATTTTTGAGTCAGATCATATGGCACTAATGTCGAGCTTCTTTTTGTAAAGAGCTTTCCTCAAATACTTTATCACTATGAAATTGTAAAATGTACTGCAGTTTTGCGGGACTTTCACACAACTTCAATACCTTACATGTGATTATAAGAACTCCTAGACGTTTTGCATGTCTAGTAGCTTCAGCTGTCAGGTGTCAAATTGTGTTAGACCTGACTCGCTGCGACTCATGCCCTGAGATTTCATTCACTAACGCCATCTCGTGACAAAATGCTCAATAATTTCTAGACTAATATTTTTACTATTCAGTGTTGTAAACACTTGAGTTCTAAAATTAAACTCTCGCAAATGGACGAACCCGTTTTTCGCACTGTCAACAACAATGGATCGCTTCTATTAGAATTTTTCATAGTTTAATAAATACAAATTTAAATTGAATGCTTTTATAAAAATGGACCTGAGTTCCATTTTTGGGTGTTCTGATATCAGTGACTTCGTATCAATGAGTTCCCTGTAAAAAAAAGAAAAAAAAACACTCCGGGAGAATGCGACGTAGAACCGAAAGCTTTTCTTTGTGCATATGGCCAAAAATCCAACTCAGAAACCTGTTTTGGTCCTACGCCGCTGCCCTGAAATAATTGAGGGGTATAACTCTTAGTCATGCGCCTAAAAATATTTTTATTATGTGTTTAATCTGTGCTGCTATGAATTATGAACGCCTGTCGATCCTATGCATGTACTGGTTATACGATAGGCTGCGTAAGATCGAAACAGCATGCAACTGAAACGGCGCACGATTGATACTGCGAAGGCTCGACTAGAGCAAGGATTTCTTTCTTAGGAAATGAACAAGATCTCCGCCAATTGAGTTTAAATTATAAAAATTATAAGATATTCATAACATGAATATGAATAATTGTGTTACAAAATAATCACATGCTAAATGGTAGTGGATACAAGATATAATTTCTTGTATACTTGGTACAGAACATTCCATTTCTATAGCTATAGATACTTCATCGTCATCATTATTATCATCATCATCATCTTATTATTATTATTATTATTATTATTATTATTATTATTATTATTATTATTATTATTATTATTATTATTATTATTATTATTATTATTTGTCTGTTCTGTGATATTTACAATTTGCAACTGATAGGATATATTCCCTATGCATTGTGAATATTACAAGCGTATACTTGCGCTGTAACTTCCTGAATACATTCGAAACATGCGTATGACATGTTTGGTACACTCATGTCCAAAATTATTGTCGCATGTCTATAAATATGTTGTTGTAGGAATATAATTTGATAACAATATAATTTGATAATGTTAGTATGTGTATAATCGGCAAAGACATGTATGTGGCAAATTTCATGTAAAAAAAAACAGTAAATAAAAACAATAAAACAAAAATAAAATGTTCTTGTCCATTAGCAACAGTTTGTTTAACTCATTCTAATTTTCGTATTTATAATTCTTTTCCTATGAAATTTACCACAAATATACATTTCCCGATTATACGCATAGTATCAGTATTAAAAGTACCCTGCAAAATCATTATCAAATTAAATTCTTACAAGAAGACAGTTATAGATATGCGACAATAATTTTGGACAGGACTGTACATCATTACAGAGTAGGTTGCTACATCCTGGTGAAGCTGCTTTGCCAGCATTTTGACGTGCTGGAGCAAACACACCTAAGACAAGACCATTTTAATTTCTGTACCTTATGAGAAATTTAACTCTCGTTCCTCATTCCTCACTCCATGTATGTATCTGTACTCTAGCACTGGTAGTTCCTAGGCCAGCAATGAAAATACTTTAACTTCTAGTCAGTTGACACCCATGTATACATTGCAGATTCCGATCTACAATGTGAGAAGTAGCTGCGATCGTTTCCCTAGTTATTTTCCTAAAATAACTTTTGTATAAACTGTACTTCGATCACCTTGCGGAGTATAGGAGAGCATCCATCCATTGATTATTGATGACTCCATGCTTACTTGCAGTGCAATGCATTAATGTCGTTCCTGTATAAGCAAATGCGTTGTGCGAATACAGCTGATGCGAAGACAGGAGTTTAGGATCCGCAGGGTACATTGAGGCAACGTTTGATTCTAACTGTAAGATGATCGTTGTATTTTTTGAATGGAGAACGTCCCAACTTAACACGACTTATTATTTTAAATTTCATTCTACTTCAACTATTTTGCGTTAGTACTAGCTGAACCTGCGCTCTGTACAGAGCGCAGCATTCACATTTGAAGATGAATCTCCTTGTCATTCTTCACAACATCTGTACATGTTCCTTTACAGACACAAGTGAAAGACGTCTTAATAAAAATCGCCAAGCGGTACCATAAAGGGGAAATTGTTTCGATACTTTTTCAATAGTTTCTAATTCATATATGGCCAGTGTTTTCTTTCTTTTCGCGTGCAGTATGTAATAAGCAAATATATTACACACAAAATTAATTATAATGTCAGTGATATATGAGTCTCCTTGTGAGTGAGTCTCCTTGTCAATCCTCACATCTGTACATGTCCCTTTACAGACAGGAAGACGTCTTGATAAAAATCGGCAAGGGGTACCATAAAGGGGAGAGTTTTTCGATTATTTTTCAATATTTCGCACCGTTTGCAAGATTGAGCCTACTTCCAGTTGAGTTCCTAATTCATGTATGATCAGTATTTTCTTTCTTCTTGCATACAGTATGTAATAAGCAAATACATTACATACTCAATTAATTATAATGTCAGTGATATATGGTGTTCATTGGGCAAAACACTCTAAACAATAAAGATTCATCCTAGCCTGGAGAAATATTGTAGTTATCTTTTTTTTTTTCATTATCATGTATCCATGAAGCAAACTCCTGAGGGACATACAACCCCTATATACAACTATGTTGTGTTGGAGTGTATAACTCATAGGATATGATGCATTACTTTTTCAAAATGTCAACACTTACAGTGTACCCCTAAAATTTGTAATAAAGAAATAACGGCCACGTTTCTTTTTTTTTAAAAAAAATATTCAATTAGAGCTGGACAATCTACACAAAATTTGGAATCGACCAGCGAAAACGACACCTTCCTAGCACTTGTGGTTTTCGAGATCTCATTGTCGAAAGGATTGGGGACAAACATATAAGCTTTTCTTTGGAGACAAACATATAAGCCTAACATTTTAATATAGGTAGACTAGCAGCGTTCACCCCGCTTCGCTGCGGTCACCCCGGAACGCAATAAACTTTGTTACTTAGATAATTTTTACTTTTTCGCTTTCAAATTGCAGTAAATGTTAACATTATAGCGCCTGTCATTTATGTTAACCCGCCGAGTGACACGGTCATGCGGGTTGCATATAAATACGTTTATTTTTACCTATGATGAACTAATAACAAAGGATTTGTACGTATGGACACTTGAATGGTCAATTATCTCAAGACACTGGTAATTAAAAATTAAAGTGATATGATAAAAACCATCTAGGGTCCAAATCCTAATAACCCCCCAAAAATGAAAGAAATTGGTTCAGCCGTATTAGCGTGATGAGCTAACAAAGGATTTGTGCGTTCTCTTTTATAATATAGATAGTGTAGAACGTTCTTGTGCAACACATTCATAGTCTTCATGTAATATTTATGCGTGGAGAATAGAATAGGTTCCAAAATGTGTTTTGGATGAATGTGAGTGAACAAAAGTATATATTTGTTGCAATAGAACACACTCAAAGAGTATTTTCAAATATTATTATTTATTTGAAGTATCAAGCGAGAAAGTGTTCTGCAAGACATATCACAACACAGAAACGAAGAGTTTACTGACGTTACGTTACGAAACTTCACGTATTTGATGCAGACCATTTTCTTGTTCAGAGACTCCGGATGAAGAAAGAATTAAGGACTGTATCAATCTCTCACCCGTACATATCAATTAAACGACTTTATGATAATATTAAAAGTATCAATACCTAATTGCCTGTTCCTAATAATAACTATTATAACAATGGGAACAAAAAATTAAACAATTCCTTTAAGAGTCTTCCTGGGAAGTTTTGAAGTATTTTATTTTTCTAAATATATATATATATATATATATATATATATATATATTACTATAATACAATCCGATCTTTCAGTTTTCACCGTTTTGGCTAAAGGAGAAAGTGATGATAAGAATTAATGAAATGGTGAAATGAAGAAAGTGGGAGGGAAAAGGATAAATCAGAGAAAACCCACGCACATAGTGTTTGTTCACCACAAAGTCCCTTTGTTACGAGTTGGGAACGATCCATGGACCTCGTGCGCCAAAGATGAACGCTCTACCACTTAGCCACCGCGGGCCCTTTTCTTGCTATAGATTTAAGATAAACCAGATGCAGCCCTTTCGATTCTCTGAGTAATATTTACTTAAACATTACCAATGGACACACTGGAATCCAGTTCTAAGTTTGGTTAAATTTTATGAAGTAATATTCGAATTTTCTATCTTAATAAGACAACACTAAATTTAAATTATATTAGCTCTTTTTTCTCTTTCTATTATATTTATCTCTTGTTGTTATACTAATATTGCATGCATGTTCGTTTCTTTTAGGCTGTAAGTTTCTTCTTTTTTCATAATATTTATGATTAGAGACCAAATATTACTTAAAATGCATCCACTTTTTTTAAATTAAGATTCTTGTTTATTTTAATATCCGTTGTTTCGTGTATTATTATTTTTCATCTTTCGTTCTGACTTTACTACTTCCATCTCATCGAACAGAATTCTATGTTTTTGTTTAATATACAGTAATGTTTCGCCACAGCTGACTTCTTTATGTAACACTATGTACACGCTTTGATATGATTTTCTGTCCTTTCTTGAATGGCTCGCCAAGTTTGTACCACAAAACATTTTTTACATTCACATTTTATCCTATATATTCCCGGATTTCATAGTAGCGACTTATCTTTAACTTACCTGGGTGGGCTGTAAGTATTTATAACTTAAACGATGTAGCAATTATCACTGTTGGGTGGTAATAAGCCTTATACAAACAGCTTTCGCACTCTTTGGAGGAAAGGACTTTACAAGTTTCGGGTGCAAACACCCTTATTGATTGATGAAGATATATTAGCAAACTTCCAGGTTTGACAGACCAACATTTATTTGCACAACTAGGGGCAGGCTTCGGGAGTCTAACTCACTCCCAATTTTATCCAATGTCTTTCGAAGACAGATTTTTCGTGATTGGAGGCTCGCTGGTATTGCTTGAGATCCAGTCGATGCAATCAAAACTTTAAGGCATTTTCGACAAATCAAGGAGTTGTCCTAAGAATCTCAAATTGTTTGTGTGAACTTAGTGCCATCAATGGTCACTTTTCCACACTGCCTATCACTGAAAATAGATTTCTTCGGCCTATCCTAGTAAGTAATTGCAAATTTAAAAAACGGCAGGAGATCGAATCAAAACTTACACCTTTTGCCTATTTATACACAATGAGTGACCTTTATGTAATGCAATGAAATGTAATAACATACCAAACAAGCTTCTCTTGTGATCTACAGTACATGTTCGAAATTAAAATACCTACATACTATTCTGTGGTACAATCCCAGCCTATTCCACCTACTCAATTTCATCAATAGTGGTGCTTACTTTATTGTATATATAAACAGGAATAGCATACATTGCTGCTCTCAAAAATTCAAAATTTCCAGATGCAAATTCTACACCGACCGTTTTTAAATTGCAGTTGTGTGTACTTTGTGCTCTAACTTACCATACATAAAAAATACAACAATGTAAAAGTATCGTACAAATATTATTTCGATCCCTTATTCTCTCACACTAGCCGACCACGACCACAGATTGAGCGAAATTTTCCCCCCACGTTACTAAAGTAGCAAACGACACAGATATTATAAGAAAAACAACAGAATTCCCAAATACACCACAATTTTCATACGGATAACCCTAAGTTCTGATCGTGTATAAATGTGCTGTTCGGAACAAAATGTCGATGACTGTCTTATAACTAGAGCCCAGAAGTTGAGGAAAAACCCTCTTTTTACGAGTGCCCGAAGAAAAGGCTTAACATAATAAATGTTCATTTTGGGTCATTGTAGGACAGAAAATGGTGGATTTTATTTGTCCTTTTTTGCCTTTTCAGCGTTTTTTTTTTTTTTTTTTTTTTTTTTGTTTATTAGTCTTTTTCAAAGCTTTTCATACGTCTTAACGTCTTTTTTGCGCTTCGTCTTTCGACAATAAATTTACTGGCCATTAACTTGGATCAACACCACCTCTTAAACATCTCTTCTTTAGTAAAGAAAATTCAAACCATAAGACATTCTTCAACTGGACTGATAAGACTAGATCTGCAACAATCATAAGTCAGATAAGGAGGCGTAACAATGTCCTCCAGCAAGGAGGGTGAAGGTAGGGAAGTTTTCTTATCTTGGTTTGTAGGCTACTTCAGTTTGTGGAAGGACAGACCGTTAACCTACCAGAAGCTTGTATTTCTTGAGCATTATATTCATTAAATATGTAATTATAATAAAATTGGGTCTTATTTTTACGTCCTTTTTTCCAGTTTTTAGATCCTCTTTTTTTTTTTTTTTTTTTTTTTTTTTATAGGTCCTTTTCAGGCATTTTTTAGGTCCTGAACTTCCGAATCCTACTTATAAAACCTATTTTCTTGTATGTGAAACCACGATATGCTACGTTTTTCAAATGATGTATTATCTTTCTTGTTGGAAATGGGACATCTGACGCATTTGGAAATCTTCTTGTATGTAGGAAGAAGCTTTAGTCATCACTCCATAGCGGTTTCTGTCAACGCAACACAAAATTTGCGTTAAGTGGGATAGCGGTTATAATTGCTTTTTGCGTGCTTTGGCGAGCATGGGTGAGTGGATAAGTATAGTTAAATGGCCCCAGATGAATCTTGGGACGGCAAGTGGCTGGTATATAGGTACACCAAAGATGCATTAATCCCTCACGTTTCAAACCTCAACTCTCATTGTTTCATGAGAAATGGCTCAAAATCAGAAAAGTGGGATTAATTTATTTCTCAAGAATGGCTCGATAGATTTTGTTCAAACTTGGATGTATGTATAGGTTTATACAAGGGCTTTGTCTGAAAACATTAACAGCTCCCCCCGACTATTTTCCCCCTCAAAAAATTCGATTCAATACGCAAAGTAAGAAATACAAATGCTTCATCCAAAACCAAATACAGAATTTTACAGAAGTATCATTAGGTATTGTTGCGACTGTGCAAATGATTTGCGAACAGTTGGCTCTTTCTCCTATTTTGCAGCCATTATTTATTACCTGAGCTATAGGAGATATTTGTCGAGGGTCCCAAAACCAGCACAAATATTGAACAAAAATATTTGATCACGACAACATTTGTGTGGTCATAAATGAAAACAGTGACAAGGACTGAAGTACGTACTACAGTGTTCATTTCATCCTTATTTGTTTCACACATTAAAATACTTGTACTTCTCACATGCTACTTACTTTCCGTTTGTGTTATATTTTATTATATTTCTTGGTCAAAATATATGTACCTTTTATTCAAATGTTGCAGTTTTCCATAACTCTACTTCTTATCCCCATTCCCCCTCTCAGGACCTATGAGAGACATTACAACAAAGCTTGCATTACATTATGGTGTTGTTGATGGTTATTCTCATTCCAGCTGAGGTTATTTCACTTCGATTGGACACTGTAGGTATAGGTAACATTGATTTTTTTATATCAACACTCACACTGATATTTCAGTAATCCTCAAATGGAATATTTACCGGGGTCTAATGGCAGTTTTAACCTCATATTCATATAAGGTTGATTGGTTCATATAAAATAAACACCAATGTCAACAGTTTCACTTTGACTCAAAATTGGGATTTGGACGCCACAGGCCATCAAATTGGACATCAGTGAGTTTGGCGCTCTTCAGGTGTGATTTATCATTCACTCATGTAGCAAATATGCTAGAGCTACATCAATAGTTTTCGTTTTGCAATTGCCCCTTATAGGTGTAGTATGCGTGATACAAATTTTGGAAAAAAAATATGTGAGATTGTAGGGTTAAAGCGACGTCTAAATATGATTTTTTTCTTAATTGTGATCGCATACCATTATACGTCAAAAGGGGCTCAAAATATTGAATCGAATTTTTTGAGGGGGGAAATAGTCGGGAGGGAGCTGTTAATGTTTTCAGACAAAGCCCTTGTATACACCTATACATACATCCAAGTTTGAACAAAATCTATCGAGCCATTCTTGAGAAATAAATTAATCCCACTTTTGCGATTTTGCGCTATTTCTCATGAACCAATGAGAGTTGTGGTTTGAAACGTGAGGGATTAATGTATCTTGAGGGTACCTATATACCACCCACCTGTCGTCTCAAAATTCATCTGGGGCTATTTAACTATACTTATCCACCCACGCCCTTTTGCTAAGACATAATCCGCCTTATGCAGAGTCGTTAGGACATATGATTAGCATTATACTAAAAGCCTGACTACTACAGAAAACATATGTTAGTCGATTTCTTTAGTATTTCACTAATCAAGCATCAGAACAACTCTGCATAAGGCCCAATGAGGCTATTATAATTGATTAGATTTTCTAAGGGTCATACTCTATACGGGTTTGCGTCAATGCAACGCAAAATGTACATTTTTGTTTGCGATAATCTGCTTGGTACTTACAACTGACTGTTTCAGCTTTTACGTTGCTATATTTACGAGGAAATTCTCATCTTTGGG
The DNA here is from genome assembly GCF_964235325.1 of Thermobia domestica. Classification (NCBI taxonomy): domain Eukaryota; kingdom Metazoa; phylum Arthropoda; class Insecta; order Zygentoma; family Lepismatidae; genus Thermobia; species Thermobia domestica. The sequence continues at coordinate 197,444,497 of NC_137459.1, read as the reverse complement.
ATTTGAAACATATCAATGATTATTATTATTAATATTTACGCTTGCATTAGATATTTAGAATACCGTGGGCCCAGAGATGGATTTACCGCTAGTCCCGCGCCTTGGGGCACAAAATTCTTAGAGGCACATTCTCACATGTTGGGTGAAAATTTAACAAACCAGCCAAAAAATTAAAAATACAGTAATAATAATATTAATGATAGAGTAAGAGTAAATGCCCTTTTAGTTATAATTCATTTAGTGAGTCTATTGACCCCAATCATTGCTGGTAGAAGTCAAATGAAAGTTAACTTTGTTCTTGCAACAGGTAACCGTGTAGAAGACAAGGTTTCAGACAAGAGTCTAAGAAGGCATATATGAGTATTTTAAGACAAGTTGAATTCAAATTAGGGCAAATATTGTATTCTCATAAAAAAAAATGCATATAACAATAAAAATATATATTCATAAAAAGACATACGAGCCCATATAAGCATTGAGGTCCCGGTCCTCGTGCCCCCCTAAGATCGGTGCTCTTGGTAGAAGAAAGTGCATAGTGCGTAGTGATGTTGTGCCCGCCTACGCAGCACAAAGGTAATATTTAGAAAATTGTTTTTAATCCTTTTAATCAAAATAACCATAAAAACAATGGAAACACAAAATCCAATAATCAAAACAATTATTCAATTTGTTTTAGGGTATTTTTAGAGTTTTTAACATTCACACTATTACAGATGAAAATTCACAACGAATTTATTTTATTATTATACCCTACGTAGTGCATATTGTAAAAATAAGACTGATGATTATTCTCTATAACTTCATTTAAGAAAACATCTCTGACACACATACCACATCAACGTAAATTTTAACGATTCAAAACCTACGGTACTTTGGAACAGATTCAAATTAAAATTCATATAATTTTATACAAAAATGTTGAAACAAAGATATGCATAAAACAATGTTATTTTCCACTGTGTTAAAATTTTGTACATCGGAAAGAGAGGCACCAAACACCTTTCGGCCTAAGACCCTTAAAACGTTAAGTCTAGCCTAGCATGAACCTCGTTTCGTATCAGGCTTTGGAAAATATGCGGAGCGCAACGTGTTACAAAACTAAATAAATAAAAGTAAATACAAAATACTATTATAAGAACAGCTATTCCGCTTATCGGAAACTAAAAGACAAGCTGTTATGGAATGAGGCCCCACATTGCGTGATATCACTAAAAATTTGATAATTTTAAACATCCAGTTCCATAAGTTGACAATTTTGTTCTTGCCATCTAAATATTTGACTCCAATTTGGGAACACTTTTTTGCATTCGCTGCTGTTGAATGCTAGTGACTTGTATTCTCCATTCCAGTCGGTGCAGGGATGCCACATCCACAAACAAATATACTACCATGAGCAAAATAAATGACGCGTCTCTTTATTTTGAAGTTTTTTGAAAATATCTCCGTTTTCTTTATATGTTCGAAATTTCGGAAGGTTTCCCCAGCAGGACAGGTTAATAACAAACCCGTTTTTAATATTTGTGTTAGATATTAGCTTAAAATAAAGAAATTAGAAGCAAAAAACATTAAATCGACAGAAATCTCGAGAATTACCAACTCTGCTAAAGTGGGAAATTTTCAAGAACGCGAGGGAATTCTGCAGTTCAACACGAAGCAGCGACATCTATGTCATTGAGAGAAGCGTGGATTAGATCTACAAACGAAAATTTTAACGAAATATTTCTAGTGTGTCTTATTATATGCATTATCTGCGAACTCCAAATATATGAATCTATGCTAAGTATTAACGTATAGATAGTGCAAATAGTGGAAATTACCTATGGAAAAAGACGAATTGTTAGCCCAATCGTAATGAAAAATCGTCTTTACTGTAGAACAGGTTCAGCTTACGTAAGAGAGCAAATAGCTCAGTTAGGTAAAGCAACGAGTTTGTATACCGAAGGTAGACGGTTCGAATCCCGTGGAAGTACTGTTGTCATTTTTATCACCAAGGTTATTTTATTTAATTTTTATTTGGGAAAGAATCAAATTGTAACATATGTGTAAAACTCATGACGATACCAAAAAAAAAAAAAAAAAAGAGAGAGAAAATATCGTCGCATTTGCATTAGTGTCTCTAATTTTTGTTTGCAAACAGATTCGTAATTATTTCCCCTGTGCTCACTGATGCATAACGAATGTTTTCTAGTAAATGTTAATTCTAATTTGGAGAATTTTATAGTTTCACAATGTTTCTCACTACATAGTCTTCTATCTACGTGTTTGGATATTTTGATAACAGATTTCCCTATTAAATGTTTAATTTTCTCTATAAATATTTGTCTTAAATTGAAATTGTTTTGAATTTACTACATAAGCAAAGTTGTCCGAAGGAGGGGAGCTCAAGTAATAGATATTCTACGTAAAAGCAACCTATTGTAGAATGATGATCCTTCTTACCTTCAGCACATAATCTTAACGTTAGAGAGTCAGAGAGAGAAAAATCCTGGTTTTTCCTCCTCTATGACCTCCTCTATGACCACCTCTACATATCATTGTTCGTCTAACATAATTTCGGCTCTCCAAAGACATTCATATTTATTATTATTATTATTATTATTATTATTATTATTATTATTATTATTATTATTATTATTATTATTATTATTATTATTATTATTATTATTATTATTATTATTATTAATGAATATGCCACCCTTACATAATGTTGTAACTTTACACATCTTAGTTTAAAGTGCTTTCTTTAGTAACAATTTGAGCAACCACGTCACAAAATTTAAAATGTATGAGGGGGCACGACGTTTTATTTCCCCTCCTCTCTTTTCAGCACCCTCCAACAGAAGGTATATAATTTCTGAGAAGCAGGGCAGACAAAATGAATAAGAAATATATTTAGAGCATCCTTTCCTCCTTCGTGAATGTAATATCACGTAGCATTTTTTATTCTACTGAAGACGACCCTAGGCCGTTATGGTTAGGTAACAAAAGAAATACCTAATATATTTATAGCGCCCTTTATCTGTAATATTACCTCTTCTTTATTTGTTCGAGGCTTCCTTACACAACCAAGGGTGACAAAAAGAATAGGAAAAGTGTCTAAAGATTACAAAAGACTTTATATTTTGTCAGAAACAAGGCAGTATATACACAACATTGCTTTCGTTAACAAGTGTTTCACCCTTGAGTCGCTTATAAAATTATGCAGAATAACTTTGGCCGATCATTGTTCTAGAGGGATTTGTCCAGGATGGTTTGGTGTCGAGCTAATAACGATAAGTATATTTACTTACATCACTGTTAAAGAAATAGCAAACTTTCTGAAAGGAACTTACTTAGGAAACAGATCTTCCTTCTACTTAGCCAGAGCCCACTCTGAAAAATTGCATTTGACATTCTGAGTGAAAGTTCTATGGGACTATTAGAAAAATATGTTCCCGTTTTCACGCTGATGGTAGAATTTCTTAAACAGTTATTGAATTACGTTCGAAGGGTAGGCGTAAATAGCGCCCCCGCAACAATGTGGCGTGGGGACCGCACAAGCTGCAAGGCCAAAAAATATACAGAAAGTACGCAGGGGCGGAGCAGGCCAAATTTTCACACGGGCAAAGTGAATTTTTGGCGCCCTTCCCCTACTAGTAGCCTATATTTTACATTTTATCATAGTGTTTTTAATAGTTTAAACCAGGAGCGTCATTTCAGATTTTGCTTTGGGGGGGGGGCAAGACCTCTTGATATAAGTAAAATTTCGCGTTTTTCACTGATTTACTACTATTCTAATGATAAAATCTATATACATCTCAAACTCACTGGGGGCAAATGCCCCTCCCTGCCCTCCCTAAATGGCGCCCCTGTTTTAAACCCATTTTCAAAAAGAAATCCATTACCTAGGAAAAGTTCACAAAGAATATTGCCCGCTATAAACAATACCAACTCCACCCCCCCCTGGTCTAGTGGCTAGCACGCCTGCCTTCTGTGGTACCGGGTCCAATTCCCGGTGGATTACTGTTGAACGATAAAAGTGGTTCGGATTCCACTATAATTAGTATCCACATCTCCCTTGCCCATTAAGGCATAACCGTGGAACGCTAAACTCAAGCAAACAAACAAACAATACTTAATTCCCGGCACTCTTTATTCTACATGCCATCTCTCAATTTTTCGATACAGCCCCCTTAGTACTATGAAACTCTCTCCTTCCATAGTGAAATGGAAAAAGATCATATAATTGCCACTACTTTACAAGAATATAAACCAAAAACGTCAGTAGAAAGCACATTATAAAATTTACTTTTTGAGGCTCGTTTTGGTGCCCCTCTTTCTCTGGCGCCCCGGGCAGTTGCCCGGCCCTTAGTCCGCCCTTGAAAGTACGGACGCATAACTAAGGACTGCGGAGAAGAGGTTAACCTTCATGTTATGCCACTGGTTTGACGTGTTTGAAATGTTCAGTAAGTGATCAGTTGGTGAAATAATTTCGACGGTTACTGATGTTTAAAGTTTAGCTAAGACAAAGCTACCTAATCAAATGCATTTGATATCGCGATGTCACAATTTGATTTTTCCTCACATAAAAAAGATAAAAACAATAGTAATAAAAACCCTTACTCGTACTGGGCTCCTAACTAACTAAACCTAATTCTTATAGACTAGTTGCTCTGACCAACTGAGTTTCGATTTCTTAATTGAAAGAAGTCTGTTATATTAAGAGGCATGCTTTTCATTATCAAAACTGTTCGAAGTAATACGAACATGGCTTAAGAACAGGGACGGAACTGAATTACCACTCGATTGACCTTGAGGGCAAATCACCAAAGCGTAGCTATAAACGTAAGTTCAGCCTGCATTTCTCTGGAGTTGTGTTCAGTATTCCTATCTGCCAGTCATGCTTGTTCGTAGGAGGAATATGTTACAAACCTAACCTTTCGATAGAGCACAATGACAGAGAATCAAAATTAATGAATTCTTGCCCTTGTGAACTTGGGATACCACCATGTGCAATAAAACTGTCGCGTCTTCTGAAGTGATATTTTATCGAAAATAACTCGTTTTCCTTTATATATCCGAAGTTTTTGAGGGTTTCAAAATGAGGAAACGTTACTGACAAACAAGGACGCATTTAGAGGTGGGTCCAGGTGATCCGGACTCCCCTCTGAAATCCCAACTTCTCTGTAAATTTAGCCTAAATTTAAGGATTATCTTTTAACTTTTATTATAATTTATCCTAATATTGAAGTCGGACTTCTCCCGAAATAAATTACTGGATACGTGTCTGCTGACAATTTTCAATATATTCGTTAAATAGTAAAGTAAAATAACTAAATTAGTAGCAAAAAGCTTCAACATGGGCTAACTTTTGTCCACTGCCAATATTGTTAGAATGGATATTAATAGCAAAAACTGCTAGGCAATGCTGAACCTTGGAACTTCACTCCCAACAGCAAGCTTATTATTGAGAACTACATATGAAACATTTTATCAAAACTTATCTAGCTTTTACCTGGCATGAAATTATTATATACACCAAAATTCACTCTCCTAAAACGTGTATCTAAACATTGCTCTACGTATCTACGAAGCAATGAAAATTATTTATCGAAATATGTGAGCAGGAAATTCTAACAGCCAGCCATTTTATTTAAATCGTAGTAAACCCTGTAACCGGGCGTTAACGTGAAGACAAAGCTTGGTCCATTGGTAAAGTGTTGGAAGAATATAAACTCAATGTTCGTAGGTTCGAATCTATCCACTCACCATAACATTTTGTTCTTATGTGTAACGATGAAATAAGAAAGAAAAAATGTATAACCGTTAAGACAAAACTTCAACCAAGTCTGAAGAGAACAATACTAAAATAGTAATACAATGACGTCAACCAAAAATTATTTCATGTAGCGTTTGGACGAAATTACAGCTGTTAACAATTGCAGAAATAAATACAGGCTGTAATGCAGTCTAGACTTCTGAATGCATTTACTTCCTGAAAACTTCCGTCTCGTCATTGGTATGCCGTTAATCATTGTAAAACCTTTCAATTGGAAGTGAAATGACACAAACTAAAACAGTTTTAAATCAATAAATGTCTATGTGTAAAAGTAGGTGTCTTTTATCTGTAGTTCTGAGTTCCTTTTACTTTGAAGTGACAAATGAGAGAAGAAAGTATGGTGTTCGAAAAAAAAATCAAATTTGAGATTTCAACGAATTTACACGTATTATAGCCCCTAACACCGAAAAAGTTATTTTTCGATACATGTCCATCAGTTCGTCCGTCCGTTCGCTACACTTTTCTGTGCACTCGCCTAGAAGCCATACCTGAAGCCATACCTCGCCTAGAAGCCATACTTGAACATACCGTAAATTAGTTGAAAAATTTACGGTATGTTAAACTTATCTGCACCAAATTTTAGTTTAAGATTTTCATAGTATTTCCTATAGTTTTTTTTTATTTCCCTCCTACTCCCAAAACAAGGGTAGTTTCCTGTACGATGAAAATAAAAAAAAGATATTTTCTCATAATTGGCTCTAACGATCTTGTTTTCTTTCTTTTTTATAAATCAATATTTAATTAGCAACCCTATTTTGTGGTATAAGGCATTTATCTGAGAAAAATCTACAAGGGGTAATTTATACTAAGGGGTTGAGTTTTTTCTCAGTGATTTTCTCAAAATGGACTCAAATGTTTTCGTTCATATTTCATAAATAAAGATTTCATTAATAACTTATCAATATGGCATAACTCGTTTGTCCTAAAAAAATGCGAGGGGTAGTTTATTCTTGGTGGAGTGTTGTCTGGGCGATTTTCTCAAAAACGACTCAAAAGAGTTTATTCATATTTCAAAAATAAATATTTCGTTAATAACCGAACAATATGGCAAAACTCGTTTGTCCTGAAAAAATATGCGAGGGGTAGTTTACTCTTGGGGGTGTTTTTCCTCCACGGTTTTCTCAAAAATGAGTCAAGCAATTTTGTTCGTACTCAGAAATAAATATTTCATTAAAAACTTAGTAATATGGAATAACTCGCTTACCCTGAAAGAATCCTCAAGAGATAGTTTATTCGGGGAGTTATTTTTCCCTCACGATTTTCTCAAAAATTACTCGGACAATTATATTGATAATTCATAAATAAGTATTTCATTAATAACCCTATATTTTAGTATAACTCATTTCTATCTAAAACAATTACAACGGATAGTTTATTTTTGGGGTCAAGGTTTTTTCCCCGACAATTTTCTCGAACGACAGGCGATTTTGTTCAAATTTCGCAAATAAATATTTCATTAATAACCAAAAGTATATCTTAACTCATTGTTCGAAACAATTCACAAGAGGTAGGTTACTCCTGACGTGTTCATTTTGAACGACTTTCCCAAAGTGAGTCATTTGATTTTTTTTTCATATTTCATAAACAATGATTGCATTAATTGGTCTATTATATGTCTAATGAAAATGTGCTCAAAGTGTGAGTTAGTTTTGTAGTATGGTTTTTCTTCAATCGAAGTTTTTTATTCGATAATCTGACATTCGATGTATTTGAATAATACGATAATTTTATTCGTATTATCCAAATACACACTTCAGTAACAACTGCGGCCTAACACAGTTAAGAAATTGAATTGAAAAAGTTTAGTGCGGTGGCCCTGTAATTGAATATTTTTTGAGAAACTCCCTAGCTTTTTGTGGTAAACTCAGGCTTTTCTTTTTCGAGCGACAAAAGAGAGAAGAAAATATAGTGATTGTGAAAATAATATCAAATTCAGATTTCAACGGATTTACATGTTTCATGGCGTCTACATACCGAAAATGTGACTTTTCGACACCCGTCCTTCCGGTCCGTCCGTTCGGCACACTTTTATATGCACTCGCCTAGAGGCCATACCGTTCAACTTATCTACACCAAATTTTAAACTTAGGGTTTACTTAGTATTCTTACAGGAGCTTTTCCATTTTTTCCTACCACCTAAAATAAGTGTGGTTTACAAACAGCCGAAAATCGAAAAACGCTATTTTCTCAAAAATGGTTTTAACAATTTTGTTTATTTTTCATTAATCAATATCTAATTAACAACCCTATATTGCAGTATCAGATATTTCTCTTAGAAAAATTTACGAGGGGTAGTTTATTCTTGGAGGTGACTTTTTCTCGACGATTTTCTCAGAAAAACCCTGGCGAATTTTGTACACACTTCATAAATAAATATTTGACCTTACAACATGGTATAAGTCAATTGACCTGAAAAATATATGAGTAGTAGTTTATTCTTGGACTTGAATTTATTCCCAGTGAGTTTCTCAAACACGACCAGTTGGCAACCCTGTATCTCGACAACGAAGCTGAATTCGAAAACTGCAAGAGGACCATTTGTCTCCTTTTGATGTCACGAATCAACTCCCGAAGTTTGTGGACATCTTTCAGGTTCACCCTTAATGAAGCTTCTTTTCGAAAAGTTAACTATTAACTTTAGGCATTGTTTATCTTTTTTCAAATCACAAATGTCGTTATTAATTTTAAGGCAGAGAACTACTTCTGAGAGAATAGATCTTGAAAAATAATTTTAAAACTTAGACTTTTGTTTTCGAGACATTCCAGACAAGACGAGACATTTTACAAGCTATCTCGTGTCCAAAACATTTGCCTCGTGTTATCTTGGATGTCACAAAGCGCGTCTTGTCTCTTTCTCGAGACATGTCTTATCTCGTGCGCATTCGTTAACACTTGGAAAGAATTATCTATCTACTCAAAGCATTGTTTTTATAATGGTTGCATATTTATGATAATTGCTGTCCACATAAATTACAGTCCTTTCAGTTGAATTAATTTTTATTATTATTATTATTGAAATTGCAATATCTAGTTTAACGTTGGACGATTATGCACCTACGCTAAGGGAGAATGATGATGAATGAAATGGTGAAATGAAGAAAGTGGGAGGAAAATGGAAAATCTCAAGAAAACACATACCCATGCACACGGTATTTGTCCACCTCAAATTTCACTTGGCACGAAGTGGAATCGAGCCACGGACCCCCTGCACCAAAGGTCCCTGCAATGCTTTATTATTATTATTATTATTATTATTATTATTATTATTATTATTATTATTATTATTATTATTAATAATAATAATAATAATAATAATAATAATAATAATAATAATTGAAGCGAGCTTAACGAGTTTCAACCGTACGACTCAACCAACGTTTGGGTGCCTGTTCGTTCGTCTGCTCCTCTCATAAAAGACATTTCATTTTAATGATACTAGTAAGTGCCTTCTTTTAGCTCTGAGAAGTAACTATTGCTTGGAATATGAATCTGCAAAACATAAGAGGTAAAATTAACCAAATGGTGCAAGTTTCCACTTATATATACAAAACAATTTTGCAATATCAACTACGTGAATCTTGTCCCATAAAGAAGCCGAAACCCCTACACCGAAGAGTTTTCCTAGATTTGATCATTGTCCACACGGACTGAAATTGTCATTTGAAGCCAAGACTTTAATATGAAGCCAATAATTTCTTTAAAATAGACGGAAAATTCGGAAGTTATAAGCATTTTCATATTTTTGCCTTTTCCCATAAGGGAGCCGTAGCCCCCTATACTGAAGACCCCCCCGGAGATTTGATCATTGTCCACTCGGACTGAGTTTGTCATTTGGAACCAACACTTTAATACGAAGCAAAATATTTCTTTAAAATAGACGAAAAATTCGAAAGTTGTAAACATGTTAATAATTTTGTCTTTTCTCATTAGGGGGCCGTATTAGCCTACACTGAAGAGCCCCTCGAGATTTGATCATTGACCACTTGGACTGAAATTCTCATTTGAAACCAAAACTTTCAAAACATTTGAATCCAAAAATTAAACTTTTACATCAATTTAAACTGACTGGGTTCCACTTCCCCCACTATTGTTTAGTTTAGTTAACTGGTAATTTGTGACAGCTTCACATCATCAAAAGAATGTTTCACTTCCCCTCCCCTCCCCCAGAAGTTCGTGCTGGATCCACCACTGGAATCAATAGACACTCTTCCTATTCTTTTTGTCACCCTTGATTGTGTAGGGGCTCCCTCGTACAAATAAAGAAGCGGTAATATTACAATCAAGGGGCGCTATATATTAGGTATTTTTTTAGTTACCTACCCCTAACCGCACAGGGCCATCTTTAGTAGAATAAAAAATATTACGTGATATTCCAATCATGAAAGGGGAGAGGATGCTGTAAATATATTTCTTATTCATTTTGTCTGTCCTGCTTATCAAAAATTACTTTCTGTTGGAAGGCTACTGAAATGAGAGGGGCAAAATAAAAAGTCGTACCCCCTCCTACATGGTTGCTCAAATAAGTACTAAAGAAAGCATTTTAAACTAAGATATTTAAGATTTAAACTAGGAAACTAAGATATCCTACATTATGTAAGGATGGCATATTCAGGATGATTATTATTATTATTATTATTATTATTATTATTATTATTATTATTATTATTATTATTATTATTATTATTATTATTATTATTATTTGAATGCTTTTTGGAGCACCGAAATTTTGTGAGACGAACAATGATATGTAGAGGTTTAAGATGGGTGGTCATAGAGGAGGAAAAACCAGGATTTTTCTCTGTCTGACTCTCTAACGTAAAGATTATGTGCTGAAGGTAAGAAGCATCATCATTCTACAATAGGTTGCTTTTACGTAGAATATCAATTACTTGAGTTCTCCTCCTTCGGTCTACTTACCTTATGTAGTGAATTCAAAACAATTTCAATTCAATACAAATACATTGTAAAACTTTTCCGTAATTAAACATCTAGGGAAAATTAAACATTTAATAGGGAAATCTGTTATCAAAATATCCAAACACGTAGATAGAAGACTATCTAGTGAGAAATATTGTGAAACTTTATAAAATTCTCCAAATTAGAATTAACATTTACTGGGAAACATTCGTTATGCGCCAGCGAGCATATGGTGAGCAGTGAGCACAGGGGAAATAATTACGAATCTGTTTGCAAACAAAATTAGGGACGCTAATGCAAGTGCGACAACAGCATTTTTTCTTTTTTTGGTATCGTCATGAGTTTTACACATGATTCTTTTCCAAATAAAAAAAAATAAAAAAAATAACCGTACTGTAGTGCTAACAATGATAACGGCACTTCCACGGGATCGAACCCGCTACCTTCAGCATACAGTCTCGTTGCTTTAACTAACTGAGCTATTTGTTTTTATACGTGAACTGAGCCTGTTCCGGTAAAGACGATATTTCATTACGATCGTCCTACCAATTCGTCCTTTTCCATAGATAATTTCCACTATTTGCTCTATCTTTATGTTAATACTTAGCATATATTCATATATTTGGAGTTTGCAGATAATGCATATAATAAGACATACTAGAAATATTCGTTAAAAGTTTAGTTTGTAGATTTAATCCACATTTCTCTCAATGACATAGATGTCGCTGCTTCGTGTTGAAATGCGGAATTCCTTCGTGTTCTTGAAAATTTCCCACTTTAGCAGAGTTGGTAATTCTCGAGATTTCTGTCGATTTAATGTTTTTTGCTTCTAATTTCTTTATTTTAAGCTAATATCTAACACAAATATTAAAAACGGGTTTGTTATTAACCTGTCCTGCTGGGGAAACCTTCCGAAATTTCGAACATATAAAGAAAACGGAGATATTTTCAAAAAACTTCAAAATAAAGAGACGCGTCATTTATTTTGCTCATGGTAGTACATTTACTTGTTGGACTGATAGTACATTGATCTAATTATCCAGAAGATTTCGAGGAACAGTTAAGATCGCTAAGTATTAATTTCGTATTTAGATTCTCTACTTGCATCGTTGCAAGGCTGGTTTTCTCCATGCAATAAGAACGCATTTTTTGTCATGGCACCTCTTCCTAAAAGCATGAATGTGTTTCCTTTCAGTGATTTCTTAATTTATTTTGAAGGTAGCAAAGATAAATTCCACTGACAATATTATTTAAGACATAAAGGACATTGATTCACTTGACCATTCTTGCAAGTTCTACCCTGCAGAATATTCCTCAATCTTAATCGGACTTACACTTCCTACTACTACATGCACCTTAAGATGATCGTGCAGACTGTCTGTCGTATAAAATCTTGACTCCGATTAAATGTAGACGCTAAATGATTGAATGATCTATGTCTCCTGAGAGTTCGCAGTGGACGAGTAAACACCAGCATAGATACTTCTGTTGATGAAGCCATTAAAAAATTCGGTACCCAGCATCGCCGCCTTCAAGTGGCGTTCAAAACAGTGGAGGAGGTAAACTAAATACAAACTATATATGCTCTCATAATAAATTACTTATTTATATATGAGATTAGATAACAACGTTGAGAATTTAAGATATTTGCTTATTAAATATAAAAAGTATTAATTTGGAAAAAATAAATCTGATTGTTCTCAGACGTAAATATACGTGGGCGTCCGCAGGGCGGTCGAACGAGTTGACCGATCCCCCTTGGAATCTAGTGAGTACAGGCTAAAATCTCTAACATAAGAAGTAATTGTTTCAAATAAGCTTCATATTGTTTAAATACATAAAACATCTTATCTACGAATTTCCACATGTGTGCTAGTTATATATATATATATATATATATATATATATATATATATATATATATATATATACAGGGTGGGCCATTTTAATCAATCCACGAGAATATCTGTAAAATGATAAAACATAGAAGAAATGTTTGAAGTACACGTTATATATTGCTAAGGGGGAAAACCAATTCCGCCAAAAGTACCCCTCTCCGCCCCCCGTAAATGGGGGTAACGGGGGTAACTTTGAAATGTCAAATGGGAACATGGGTCGAGTAATACCTCGTTCGAAAGGTCTTGGAAAACTAAGTAACGCTGTACCAAAAGATGTTCTATATGGAGCACCAGTTTCAAAATGGCCGCCATGATATGGTTCGGAAACTTCACTACCTGTAGTATGAAAACCATGGAAGGTAAGTGAATGGAACAAAATTGAAATACGTAAATATCATAGGGCATATCGAGTGTTGTGATCCCTGTGATCCCAGTGGCCTCCCTGAAGGGGTCTTGTGGGCTAACTTCAAAATTTCAATGTCCGACCGGACAACGGTTCGGGCGTACGCTTGACCTACCCAATGCTGTTTGGAAGGCAGAATTCATTGATATAGAATTGGTACACTGAGTTGATGCGGATGGCCACATTTACATATTTTGATTAACTATTAGCACTCATGTCATATTGTGAGCTTCAGGGATGAAACGGTGCGTACGTATATCCCCGAAATGCTTTCCGAATAACCAGCACGCATTGCATAAAAGTTTCTGGGGCGACGGAGATTAGGAAATTCACACGTTTGTAAGTTCCAGCAACTGCATTATTCGACAACTTCTTTCGTATAACGTTCCTTCTGTTTTCGCATCAAATCATACTCAGCCATACAGATAGGCGTTACCATTCAAAAAGAATTTCACCTTTTGTAGTCACTACAGCGTCATTCCTACAAACAAATGTTTCAACCACACCATACCTATTTGTAGTGTAGCCTTAATTTGCGAATTAAAGTAGAATTCTCATTTGAACTTTCACAGTTACTCTCCACTCCACTCACATACAGAGCGCAGGGAGAGATTATTTTGCAGGACTTCGATTTCTCTCTATACATTATGGCAATTTTACTCTAACAGTTTTATCTCTGTTGTATCATTCTCGAGCCATGGAATGCCGTCTGTGGTTTTCCTATTTAATTTTCGTTATTTTCATTTATCTCTAACCGTATTCATACTATGGGCACTAGATGTTTTCTTAGACACAGACACCATGTCTTGGCGATCATTTTGAAAACGGCGTCTCATGTCGAAAATATTTTTACAGAAACTGTTTAATATTAATTTGTCTATCTAACGTGATGTTACTCGCTTCAAGTTGCTATTTGAAATTTTCAAGTTGGCCCGGATACCCTTCAGTTGGCCCTTGGAGTCACCCCGACAACACCTCTCGATGTGCCGTACGTCAGTTACCTACTCCAGTTTTTCTTCTGTTGATTTATCTCCAATCGCTTTCATACTACGGGTACTAAACCTTTTATCTGACACGGATACTATGTTTCGGCGGACTTTTGCGAACAGTGTCATTTCACCTCAATCGTTTTCTCCTGCAAGATGTTTGACTTTGAAAGATTTATCGAACGAGGTACCACTCGACTCATGTTACTATTTGAAAGTTTGAAGTTAGCCCACAAGACCCCTTCAGGGAGGCCACTGGGATCACAGGGATCACAACGATATGATCACAGGGATCGATATGCCCTATGATATTTACGTATTTCAATTTTGTTCCATTCATTTACCTTCCATGGTTTTCATACTACGGATACTGAAGTTTCCGAACCATATCATGGCGGCCATTTTGAAACTGGTGCTCCATATGGAAAATCTTTTGCTATAGCGTTACTTAGTTTTCCAAGACCTTTCGAACGAGGTATTACTCGACCCATATTCCCATTTGACATTTCAAAGTTACCCCCCGTTACCCCCATTTACGGGGGGCGGTGAGGGGTACTTTTGGCGGAATTGGTTTTCCCCTTAGCAATATATCACGTGTACTTCAAACATGTCTTCTATGTTTTATCATTTTTCAGATATTTCCGTGGATTGATTAAAATGGCCCACCCTGTATATATATATATACATGTCGACCTGATGCACAGATGTAAAATGCTTATTATGACAATATCTTGAAATTCTTTTCTTGGCACTCAAGAAAAGATTACTTTGACCTGCTAGACCTCTTGGTGGGTCTTCCAAGTCAAATGTCAGGGAAACAAGATAGATTACTCCGTCTTCCCAAGTGACCAAAACTTCTTCGAAGAAAGAGGAGAAGACACACTCATTGTTAAAATATGCATTGCTCTCTCTCTCTCTCTCTCTCAATCTCTGCGTTGCTTATATGAAATCCCTACAAACACGTGAATTGGGTTGGGTCAAATGCACAATTGAAAATAAATATTTCAATTCAGCGGGCGGGTTCCTCTATAAATCGAACAAAGGAGTTGTTTGTGTCTTCCAGGAGAACAAGGACAAGCACGCAAAACGGAACATCTTTAAAAATAAAGGGGGTACATGAGTTCGCTGACTTGGGGCTGGCTCGCTCTTTTTTTCTTTGTTGAAACAAGGAAAGAGACGGTATTTATTGCCTCCTTCTCTCCTCCCCCTTACCCTATTCAAAAGCAAGACCCATAAAGTTATGACCTGCTACTTGCCATCAATAATGATTATTTGCTAATCCATATTTCAAGGTTGGGTAAATGACGTGCCTACCAAACTTCCTTTGTATGGAATGTTATTTTCGGATGATAAAGAAGGGATGCTAATAGAATACACCATCTGTTGCCAGTTGCATTATAAATTTCTATTTGTGATACCTAGTCAATGTTTTAAGTAAAAGAGGTCAATTTAGTTCAGTTGAGTTCTTAACTGTGTGAAAACCGCTTGTTGATATTTGTTTCCAATTTATTTTAATTTGTGCGTGTAATTAAACTAATAGTAGCCTTTTTCTGCTCCGACAATGGACAAGAAAAGTAAAAAACAAACAAAGATTGTTATATTCTTAAAAGAAACTACCTTTTCTAAAGATAGTTCTTCTGCAGTAAGTGTTGGTGCAAAAGTGGAGTTAAGTGATAGTGGAGAAGTGGAGTTATCAAATGACAGCGAAGTGAGTGTATTTTCCTCCAAATGTCCCAAATTTG
This sequence comes from Thermobia domestica, assembly GCF_964235325.1. Taxonomy (NCBI): domain Eukaryota; kingdom Metazoa; phylum Arthropoda; class Insecta; order Zygentoma; family Lepismatidae; genus Thermobia; species Thermobia domestica. The sequence continues at coordinate 197,428,733 of NC_137459.1, read as the reverse complement.
ATTCCACATTTTCTGATAGTGTTTTAAATGACGTGATCAGCTATGATCCCGAAGATATTGGGAATTATGTTGATTTAAATTCCCAGGCACGTTTGTCGGACACTGAGTGGTATGATCTCCTAGTATCTATATGACAGCCTAGTCAAACGTATAATTTTAAACAAGATGCTGTGACTAGAAAGCGTCCTTTTCTATACAAATGGTTTAGTCAGTTTTTTTGGCTTTCATACTCTAGAAAGCTACAGGGAGGGCTATGTAGGTGTTGTGTTTTATTTCGGCCACCTATAAAAAGGGGAATTTAGGGGTCATTTATTGTAACTCCATTTCAAAAGTACAGTGACTTTTTTGCCTGTGCTCGTTCACATGAAATCTCTGAATGGCACATCGCATCCACAGAACGTGTTCAAGCTTTTTCAAACGTTATGACAAACAAAACTTTACCTGTTGAACAGAAAGTAAACGAAGCAGCTCAGAAACAAGTTGAGGAGAACAGAAAAATGTATAATCTATTATTGAGTCAATTGTATTTTGTGCAACACATTACTTACCTTTGAGAGGGAAGGATTTCAATTCCGATAATTTCTTTGATCTCCAGTTTAGGGTGAATTCTGGCGATGGTTTATTAAAACAGCACTTTGAGACTGCCGGAGAAAACGTCAAGTATGTGTCAGTACGTATTCAGAAGGAGCTTATATCAATTGACGGTAATGTTTTATTTTGAAATTATATAAAAAGTAAGATTATGTCTTCTAAGTACTACAGCATGCTGGCAGACGAGACAGCCGATATTGCGTGTATAGAACAATTATCGATAGGAATTCGATTTTATGACCCCAGTGAAAATAAGGTACGCGAAGACTTCATCGGATTCATTCCATTAGATGAGTTCAATGCCGAACACATTGCCAAGACAATTCTAAAGGTTTTAAAGGAGACCGGTTTATCTGAATGTGAACTTGTTGGACAAGGTTTTAATGACAAAGATCTACCATGGCAGGGTGTAGTAATGGAGTGCAAAGTATTATTAGGAAAAAATGTCCAAAAGCATTTTTTTTTACCACTGCGCTTCACATAAGCTAAATCTTTTTGTTAAATTGTGTTCCGTTTCCGACATACGCAACACCGTCGACACTGTTAAAGAAATCATTACTTTCTTTCGTGAAAGCTCATTGAGAAGGAAACTTATTCCTAGCATCCCACTCCTTTCAAATACTAGATGGACTTCTAAATGCAATAGCATAAGAATATTTTCTGAACACTTCGTTCAAATATTGCGTGCATTAGAAGACTTATCTATAAATTCTCCTGTTTCACATATAAGAAGCAATGTTTATCGCCTTTTTTGCACGGGATCTACAGTTAGTTTCATAGTTTCTTTGGTAATTATCAGTAATTATTCTTCCTATGTTGAGTCAGTGGCCCAAATTTTAGAAGGAATCCAATTGAACTTAATGGCAGCAAAGTCTCATATCAATGAGTTGATTGGAATATTTAGAAATCACAGTGTAAACGCATAAGAAACTTTTCAAGCGATTTTAAAAAAATGCAATAGTGTAGCGAAAGAACTTGATATTCACTTAACAATTCCAAGAATTTCGTCTCGACAAGTTCATCGTGCTGATCCCCCTTCTACTTGCACAGAAGAATATTATCGCAGAGCAATTGTTGTCCCATACATCGATTCTCTTTTACAGTCACTACATAACAGATTTTCTGAGGATAATAGTCCAGGTTTTTCTCTGTTTGCATTACATCCATCCGAGATTAGAAATCTTTCTAAGTCTCAGTTCTTGCAGAAGATGGAAGTCGTAAGCTGAACGTACAAGATATAAAATTTCATTTCTCAGGCAAAATGCTGGTTTGATTTGTGGAGACATAGAAATCTGGATTCTGCCAATTTAGAAAAACTCACTCTTTTCAACTTGATGGACCAATCTACATTTTACCCAGCAATAAAAGAGGCAATTCAAATTTCTATTACACTTCCTGTTACAACTTGTACCGTTGAAAGAAGTTTTAGTACATTAAGGCGTGTTAAAACTTGGTTAAGATCTTCCATGTCTGAAGAACGATTAACAGGATTATGCATGATGAGTCTCCATCGAGAAACTGTACAAAAGAACAAAACAGAATTTATATCTGCCGTGTTGGATGCCTTCGGAAAAGAGCCAAGACGTGTACAATTTTTGTTCAAAAAGTAACGAATATAAAGTATTGATTGGTTGTTATTCGTGTGCTATGTGAATCTTGTTTTATTTTTTATTAGAGTAATTTAGATTAAGCAAAATTAGTGTTTTTTAATTAACCACGTGACTTTGAAAAGAGTCATTATCAAACAAACTTCCCGGATATGCAAAATTTCTGCATTAGGAGTACTTCATTAACTGTGATTCGTATAATGAATAATAAAGGATATAAATTCGTACTTCAAATCAAACTTAGTAAACACTTTAGTTGTGTGAGTGAAATCTGAACTGGGTTTAGTTACCAGAAATATGAGGACGATGGCAGACTGATAGTGATCTTTATTGTGATAATCCTGAATGTGGTCTCTCCTGCTATTGGTAAGTAATATATACTTTTTTCTTTTAAGTTTTCTCTTCAGCGCTGATAAAAGTTCGTGTTGCTCTTATATGAATAAAACGCATTTTCTTTTTACTTGAAGTGCATATGTCACATTGCCTTGTTAAATAACAAGAGAAAAAAAAGAAATAGTTTAAAAGAGAACTCTGGGAAAGGTTGTGCTACAAAAATTTTGAAGTAGTTTGTACAATATTGGTGTAAAATGTATATAGATTAATTTTATGTAATCCATTTTGTCGTCTAATTTCATTTCGTATTTGTTGTCTTTAGTAGTTTTACAATAATAATAGTATCAACAAAATAAATAATATTTTCATGTTTTGTAGTAATAGAAAAGGGAAAATGCTACTAAATGGAAGCAGGAGTGTAATTTTAGATCATTTCAGGTTTGGCTTGGGGGGAGGGGAAGGCCCCCACCGACATAAGATTTCCACGGGTTTGACTAGCATATTAGTAGACAGTTGAGTAAAGTATATTGTTTCTCAAACTCAGGATGGGGAAATTGCCCTCTGCCCCATAAACGACGCCCCTGAAAGGAGGTCGTGACTTCTTTTTCGAAAATGCGGGAGTACATTAAATGGGTTAATATCTTTCTCAATCCTCCAGACCACAATTATTTAGATTTTTATCGTTCTAATAATAATAATAATAATAATAATAATAATAATAATAATAATAATAATAATAATAATAATAATAATAATAATAATAATAATAATAATCTCCTGGAATTAAGCAATATATTAATCTTTATAGGGCTTGTTGTTTGTGTAATCTGAATTCCAACAAGACAAAAATCATATAATAGCAAGCTAATCTTTTTGACGCCCCCCTGCGAAATTTTCTACGGACGCCTCTGTAAATATATTACAAATATACAATTGTAATCAAGTTTTAGATGACCCGACATCACCCTCTTAATAGCTTAACTACATAAAAGTAGTCGAAATTAAAATGACCTGACTTTGTCCTCCCTGAGAAAAGTCCTGGTAATGTCCATGTCCAAGACCAAACATGAAACGCTCGGTAGGGCAAGATAACATTTGAGATCAGTGCCGTATTTTGTAGGCTACCGGATGTACCGGCGGAAGCCATTATAAAAAGAAAGTTAGTATAACACGTATAATCTAATTTACATTAATAAGTTAATAGTTTACTATCTTCTTTTAATAGTACAGGTTCCTCTAAATTTTTGCAAACGTAAATACGTACTAAGATACAACTATTATCAACTCTGTATCCGGAGAAGGGGAAAGAATGAAAGGAATGGGGAAGGAAGGAAAGTGCCTGGGATATTTATGTTAGTACAATTCCGGCATTTGCCTGGTGTGAATGAGGAAAACCCAGAAATAAAACTCACTCAGCGCGACCATCGACCTAAATAAACTAATAAATGTTTTAGAAGTCACTGTCGCATACATTCGAGCACATTGGAGGTTTACCACTGGACGAATTGATAGAGAGACATGTTTACTCTTGAAAATAAAAAGAATAATAAAAGACAAAACTTATTTTTTACGAGTATGCTGAACTAAAACACTTTTCAATTTTTTTTCTGAGAGTAAAGAGAACGTTGTGTAACTGTAAAATGACAATTTGTAGGATCTGAGACCAGTAATATATTCTAGTAGACAATAGAAATGACCTCGCGACACAATGAAGGCTTCTTCAGGAAGGAATGTTCACACGAAAAGGAGCTTCCTTGCAACTATTGATACACTTTCTGGCACATCTCGTGCGATTGGCCTTGGAGATTAAACAATTCCATTGTTTAGAAGTCCTTTATAGAATTCTTTAATGAAGAAGTATAACTCCAGAGTGCGCTTGTTGAGAAACAGGAGTGATCTGTATCTTTATAATTTAAAGAGAATGAAACTTTTTTAAAAATATTATCAGAGAGTACTATAGAAAAGACAACGCTGTAGTCGGTCTCTCCTCTTTTAGAAAATCCAACTTGATTTTCCCACAATTGTGGCATCACTAGGATACCTTCAGATCAGCTTAACCATATGCTTCCAATTCGTTCAATCAATAAGAACAATGAGTAAATAATGACTTGATCGTAAGGAACGTTATTATATAGTCACTTCTACGTTTTCTACTGGGTCGTCTATCCATAAAGATATCTAAACGGATCTTAACTACATTTTACGTACTACAAAATAGTTATCATTGATGCAACTTTGTGTTACTACAAATCTCAGATGACTTGTAGCAAACTTCATTTGTTTGAAGCAATACTCAAGTAAGGGGTGAATCTACGGTTTCTGGAAGTAAGTAAGCTAGGTTTTGATTAGGAAAACCGTATTTAAGGACATACAATTGAGGTACAAGCCAATTCGATTCCCTGATTCGACTTACTGCGAAGACAACAGTATGATATTCATTAAAAATTTCGAAAATTTTATACTACAAGAGCTCTTTTTCTCTTGTGCAAGTAACATACAAGAGATGGTCTAAATTATTACAACCCTACCAACTAGCTTATATACCCCTGCAGAAACCTAATTTTATTGTCCTAGAACAGACATTGCATTCTCCAAGCCAAGTATTTGATTGGTAAGTACGTAAGCAAATATTAAGGATGATTCAAGGAAGAAGTATGAATTGTACTTCCCAGGTTTACATTGCTTGAAACGATACCAATGAGTGAAAGTAGTGTTATCCACGAGACGAGAAATTTCTCATGTCTTAGTATATTTTCAAATTTGGGACGAGGAGAGAAATTTTATAAGTCTCGTAAGCAACACTGCTTATGCCTGTAAGAGGCCAGATATTTAGGCCGGCGGTATATTAAACAGAGGACACGATACCTGAATCGAGGATCACTACTGTGAACAATGCAACGAAACCTCGTATTGCATATTCACTCGAGCACATGATAGACAAAAGCGTCTCCAACGTTGTGACTCAGGCCTCTCTCTCCTCATCCTCCCTGCCTGAGATTGGTTGGATTTTCTCAGGACAATATAAGCCCGGCCTTGCGTTTGGGTATAAACATTGAATAACGAACGTGGGGGTATATATATTTAATTAATTAATAATACAAGGATCAGCCATAAGTTTTGCAATAACATACATAACATTTCTGTATGTATTATAGTGTAATGAAAGCAGGTTAACATTTAAAGTGTAGCTCCTTTTGTTGGACTGTCGTTCTGGAACCAACTTCCTACCAATTCATCGATTCCACGTCTTGTCTTTAGAGTCAAAAAGTTAGTTACTCCTGTTTCCACCTCTTGATGGTTGGTGAATAGTGTTGCCCACGAAACGAGACAAGACGAGAAATAAGATTCTCTCGTCTCATCTATATTTTCGAAGTTTTTTTCTTTCGTCTTGTCTTGATTCTCAAAGGACACGTAAACAGGGCAAAATACTTGTAGCTGCCGAAGAGCCGAGGTAAGCTGCTACATACTTTTGTTTCAATTGCGTCTATATTTAGTTTCGGATGTAAATTCATTTCTATATTTTATTAATGGAAAAAATGTAGAATCGTACTTTTGACATAGAATAATGGTTATAACCTTATATTATTACCTTAGAAAAAAAATAAGAAAAAAATGTAACAGAGTGAAAGCATATCTGATACTTTAATACTACACTAAATTGCTGTTCCTGCAATAAAAAAATGCGTACTTAAAGAAGAATAGAACATGGATCATCTGATTGGCAGGTAAGAACTTAGGCAGTACGCCATCTAATCACGCACCGCAGTCTTGCTAAAAACTTTAAACATGCAAATGATTTTTATTTTCTGTTGTATGAAACATATCATACAACAGTTTTTTTTCTGTTTTCCCTGCTTGAAACACTATTTGTGCTATCTATTGTATAAACTGCATTTGCAAGCATAAAACATTTTGTTATTTTAACAAGATCCATAGCTTTAAAAAATTTAATAATGTCAATTGCATTATTAAGTGAACTGAATTTTTCGTGTTTTTCATTGCTTCAAGGGGCAAGAGATTATATCCCGTGAAAAACATGCATTTTCTTTTGTGACATATAATACATGTTTTCTTAACCTGTGGTGTAGGAGCCGCTGCTGGGTAGTACGTACACATATGGTAGTACGCCAGTGGAAAAGTTGAGAATCCCTGGTTTACATTATTTCATATTTCCTGTAATTTAATTAGACATTATTAACTTTATTTCAAAATGTGTACAATACTTTAATATTGGAATTCCTTTTTCTGTAATATTTATAGAGTACTAATCTGTACTAAGATGTCAGTGCAGTTAGAGATCAGTGCACAAACATAATAAAAAGTAGAATATCTTTTGAATTTTTATCATTGCGCTTTCATTTCAATACGTTTCCTAGAGGGAAATTGACTCAAATATTTTCCACAAACCTATTCTCTCCATGCAAAGAACGGGCATTTCAGGTCGTAATAATAATAATGATCTCACCAATTTATATTTATTTCCATCAAGACTTCTGTATCCCATTGTAGTATTATATTTTACCACTTTGTTCTTAATAAAATCATAGTGCTTACTCAATAGTTATTTTGTGCTTGCACGGTATTTAATTTAACGCCTCATTGTTACAACATTCATAATATTTGTAATTACGAATTTCAGTTTATTTCTGTCAGTAAGCTTGCAACTCTCCTTGCTCGTTCTTTACCCCCAAGAGGCGCGCTTCTTACGTTGGGAAGCACTGTTGTAATCAGTTACTTTTCTTTAGCATTAATTTTAATTTTAATCTGTTCAGTACTAATTTCCTAGTTGCGTACAGCCTTTATCAAAATACGTTTAGCATGCAGGTGATTTTCCTTATTATATCTTAACTCTAAATAATATCGAAAGTAGGCGAGTGGTAATTCACAACTAAGTTCCGTTTCTTGGTTTGAAATGCTACCAGCAAGGAACTTCCCTACTGTGACTGTCACAAGAAATTTGGCAACGCAAAATGACGACGCTCCTCGCAAGTTTCAATCTCAAAAATCATTTCCTTATATATATTAATATATATATATATATATATATATATATATATATATATATATATATATATATATATATGTGTGTGTGTGTGTGTGTGTGTGTGTGTGTGTGCGTGCGTATTCGGATAAAATGTGAAATATGAAACGGGAAACAGTCAAACAATATCTCTAGTTTGTAATGATATCGTTACTTGTAAAATGTATTATATATTATACGTAAAAATTCACAAAGCTAGCATAGGTCTTTCAAGATCTAACAACAAGTTCCATCCGATGTGCTCACCTTAAAATGCAACAATTTTTCGTTTTATGTGTTACTGTTTTTATATACCAGAATACATAACAATAGATAACAGTATTTTATGTTTCATTTCATTTCATTTTCATCCATAAATCATACATGAAGCTCGAAGGAAGACGAGTGTATGAATCGGACACGTCAATAAATAAGATACTACAAATAAAAAAATATTTCATAATAAATAAAAAAACAAGAACGCTAGGTTTTATATGAGACAAAATTACACTATACGATCTACAAGCTGCATTTAGCACACAGGTATTCGTCTACTGAATAGAAACAGTTATCCAATAGATACTTCTTTGTAACTGATTTAAATACATTCATCGACTCATTGTTACGAATACCTTTAGGGAGGTTATTATATAATGTTGGACCTAAGTATATGGGACCGTTTTGAAACAATGCTGCATGGTGATTTTGAATATGGACATTTTCCCTATTCCTAATATAATGACAGATTTCCCCTTTTCCCCTATTATTGTACCTGACACATAACTCTATTTTATAGTGCAATATTTATAATAGGTGATGTTTCGTTCTGGAGTAGTTAAGGCAATGAACTAATACTTGTAGTGACTTCCGGGGTAGTAACCCACCTTAACAAGTACAAATGTTCACCTGTTGGAATCAAGGAAGACCCACTTCAACCTTTAGTCACGAGGACCGAATGAGACTTATAATAGAACTATATCTGAGTACATATTGTTTCTTGACTGGATAGTGCCTTAATAAATTTCAAGATGAGTTATAGCCTACATCCCTTTCAACACGGGAAATCACAATTGTGCGGGTTGGTTAAAATCGATGTAGAAGTGCCCCCTATTATTTTTGTTCTTTAAAATGGCGTGTAGTGATTATGTAAGTTTCGTTCAACGATTTGAAGTTGTTTTGTTTGGTAATACGTCATTTTTGGCGTGTACAAGAAGAAAGAAAAGTCGTATTCTCAACGAAGCCATGACGTCTAAAGATAATGTTTTGTTTATATAACTTTAGTAAGTATTTTTTTAATTATTTTAATTTATTTCATGTGTTAATATAACTAGGATTCTGATGTAAATGTTACATTTTAAAAATTAGGTACCATATGGTTGTAAGGACGCTTTTCGTAGGTACCACAATTCTGCGACTTAGTAGACTTTAATTTCATTTAGTTAATGATGGTACATACAGATGGTGATCAGAAAAATGGAAACACCTAAACGAAATTGCAACTTACCAGATTAATATGGTGTCGGGCCACCTTTCGCCTTCAGAACAGCCTTGATGTGACGTGCGATGGAGGCATAGAGGTCGTGAATGGTAGCAAGTGGAATTTTACACCATTCCTCGTGCAGGGCATCGGCCAGTTCTGTGAGAGAGGATGGAGGTGGAAATCGTCGCCGGAGTCGTGTTTCCAAGACGGACCACAGATGTTCAATTATGTTGAGGTCTGGGGATTGGGAAGGCCAGGGGAGGTGTTGAACTTCATCCCGATGTTCCTCAAACCACGTTGCAACGACGCCAGCTGTGTAAATGGGTGCATTATCATCCTGGAAGATGGCGTCATTGTCCGGGAACAACATCCGGACCATAGGATGCAAGTGGTCTCCTAAAATTGCGACATAATCGTTGGCAGTGATTCGTCCACTAAGTGTGACCACAGGACCCAATGGAAACCATGATATGACGGCCCACAACATCACCGAGCCGCCGCCATGTTTCACACTTGGGCGGAGACACTGCAAATCATAAGCTTCTTTGGGCGTTCTCCACACATAAACACGGCCCGTGGTTGGGAATAGGGTGAAGGATGACTCATTCGACCATATCACATGTTTCCAGTCCTCAACGGTCCAAGTTGCATGGTCGCGGCACCATTTGCGGCGTGCGAAAGCGTTATGGTCCCTGATGAGCGGTTTGGCCCGTGCAACACGACCCCGTAAGTTCATGTCATGTAATTCGCGACGGACTGTGATTGTCGAAACAGGGTGGGGGAGGTGCTGATTTAGTTCTTCCGTCACTTGCTCCGCAGTGGCACGACGGTTCTGCGTGACAATGCGCTTTAATACCCGGCGTGACCTGTCACTCATGATTTTCTTCCGCCCACTGTTCCGCTTCCCCGATGTGGTTTTCCCGTGTGTTGTGTAGGCCGTCATAACCTTCGACACTGTCCCATGCGACACACCTAACACAGTAGCCACTGCCGTCACACTCACTTCACATAACCGCGCACCAACAATTTGCCCTCTTTGAAAATCTGAGAGGTCTCCCATTTTACACTACCTCCGTCTGCTGCAGCCACTGGACACTGCTGTTCTACTGCGCCTGACGTAGTATGGAGACCGACCTAACACACCACCACCAGCGGTCCGGCGCTGCGGGCGCCACGACACCACTGCCAACCCATACATCTGACGTGTTGCCAACTACAGGTGTTTCCATTTTTCTGATCACCATCTGTACTTCAAATAAGAGGAATATGGATTGTGAAGTACAACATTGATGAATAGATTAGCGAAGCAAAGGGATTAGAAGGGAGTGGAAAACAGCAGGTTACTATCCGGAAAGGGGAGGAGGGGCATGGTGGAAATATTACAAGGTGGATGCAATGCAGTGCTACATTCTTGTCGCTCTGGCGCTTGACGTCATCTTGGTCGCAGACGTGGCAAACGAGAGTCAGATGAACTTTTAACAAGCGCTTGCTCGCCGGTATCTTACACGCAAACTTCTCTTCTATTTATAGTGATCTTCAACGAAGTAAAAATCTTAGTACAAACAACAATTATATAAACGTAATGTAATCAATGCTTAAGCTAAGTGAATTCAAAGGAAGATATTTACAATAGCAAAAGAAACAGCAATATTAGTTCATATTAAACACTTTTGAAGCTTGAACAAGCCAATATTGCTCACTACATTTTCTGTTTTTTTCTTTCTTTTCTTTTCTTTCTTTCTTTCTTTTCTTTTTTAAACATCTGAAGTAATACACTCGAGTATGTATAGGCCTGAATAATCTATAACACAGTGTGTCGTTAATGCATTTCATTATTATGTATTTATGTATGTTCAAGTATATTTTCGTAACACGTTGATCGGTTTTGATTTACTATTATTATTATTTTGCTTGAAAGAGAATTCTTTACTGATGACCCCATGTAAATTTTGAGACTATCTCAAGGGAGAATTCATGGTTTTCGTAAACAGAGATGCACATACGTATATTTTCGTTATGCTTTGACAGTTTTTTTTTTTTTTTTTTTAAGGGGTTGCTCAAACGTAAGTTTTATCAGAATCTCAGGGAAGGTTAAAAACTTTATTAAGCAGGGACACACGTATTTAATATTTTAAACCGTTTTTATTTTTGATGTCTAAAAAAACATCTTATTTGAAATCGCTGATCGCTTATTAATATAATTTGTATTTGAACAAAAGGTTTGGTAAAATTGACAGTTCTCTGAATATTAGTGTCAAAATTTACGCCATAACAAACTGTATTATTAAACATTTGTACGAAATAAAACGTTACATATACTATTGTGTTCTAAAAATATATAGAAATAAATATGTATATACAAAGCACCTCAAACAAAGAAATTGCAACAACATGATTATTTCAAGCAAGAAACAAAGTAGGCCTAGTAGGCGTATGTGAAGACGATATAGGGGTGTTACAGCTAGACTAGAAATCATATAAACCATAAAATTACATAATTTTCTTAATTTTCTTGATAAGTTTTCTCTTTGCTGTCCCGTGGACTAAAGAAGACGTAAGATAAATGCAAGTGAATGATTATGTGGAATTTGGTGGAATGAGAATGCGGGAGCACTCCGAGAAACTCACGTTCACGATGTTGTCCACCACAAACTCACTTCACCGAGAAGCGGACCAGTATCCCTTGCACCAGAGGTGAGCCTTCTGCCAGCCACCGTGCTTCCTTGATTGGTTGAGAATCTACCATATTCTTAAATTTACTGCAGCCACTCTTAATTTTGTAATTCTGGAGGGGGCCCCTAAATATGTATATATAATTATCCAAAGTTGTGATTAAAATGAACAAAAATTTCAAAATCTGAGTGTAAAAATGTCCCGACAATGACGCCCTGACATGGTAGGTGGATACTTTATTCTCTTGATCTAATACATTGTTATATATCTTTGTAACCGTTAATCGTTATTACGAACCTTCCATTCGTTAGTTAATTTGAAGTGCAACGTCCCGTTTCAGCACCGAGGCTACAGGGAATGCAGACCTTCAGAATGAAATGGGATCTGAACTACTTTAACGTGTTCAATGCTCTCCATATGCGTAACTCGAGGGAGGTAAGCCTCCTAGATCATCGTGCCTCCCTTCTCGAGTTACATGCCTTCCTCTGTGGGGAAAATTTTGTCTCAATATCTTATGTAGAAGGAAACGATGGTAGAAATGATCACCTCTGTCGCTCCCCCTCCCTCATGATTACGAATCCGGGTCTTGAATCGAAGTTCGTCTTTTTAAATCGTACTATTGGATTTTTGTATGCAGAATCAACACAAGCTACTATAGTCCTATATACTATTATTACATACTATTAATACTAAAAAGAAGCTACATAATGAAATCGCTTTTTTATAATTTCATTTAACATTGCATTTATTTATTACTTTTATGTAAAACTTACCATATTTTAGGTTTATTTTGTCCTGTCGCCTGCAAGTTAAAATCCATTTCTGAAGACATTCCCCCTCTTTTTGAGGAAATCTAAAGTATTTTATATTAGTTCCCTTAGTTTTTTTGTAATAATTACTACAGCCGTACACCGCACAGTTAGGCATTCTCGATATCATTTAAAAGAACAAAGTAACAAAGAATTTCCACTTGTCACTTAAAGCCGTGCCTTTTTCCGTTGTCTCTTGCAAACCAGATGACGTCACAACCACGACAGCGCTTCAGGCGACATGTGCATGCAACCACCTTGTAGTCTTTCCACCATGGGGAGGGGGGGGGCTTATCCTGCTCGAAATGTTCCTTGAAGGCAATGACAAAACCTTTATTCTTTCATTGTCTGTACTCACTTTCTGTTCAGGAACCTATTGCTGACAGTAGATCATTATCATTATTAAAAATAGTAAGATATCCTAAACAGAAGGAATATAAGTTGTTCTATTTTTATGTATAGTTAATAAATCTTTAATATTACTACAAACGGTCTTTTTTTTATATCATATATTTCTCTTTTCAGGTTTGTCGGCAAATTATATTTTACAATTCTTAGAATTCTCAGATATTGAAGATCTGTCTAGTGGCGAAGATGAAGAAACACCTTCAGCAAGAACTGAGCCTGTATTAGACATGCAACCAACTCCAAGTGATCACTTGGCATACAAGCAAGAGGAAATGACAGAGGAAAATGAAGAAGTTCCTTTGGAGCAAATGTGATCAACTCCTTGAGTGTTACAAATCATGGTTCAAGACAAGAAAGTGGATACTGAAAGTCGCCTGCATTTCCTTGATATGTGCGTCATTAACTTGTGATTACAGTACAAAGCAAATGGAATTACAAGGAAGGAGATAAACGACCTATTGGATTTCAGAACTTATCTGACAAAAGCATTATTATCAACACCAGATTGCAAACGAAGACAAGAAGATGCTGGCGAGATTGAAGATTATTCTGATTCCACTCAATAGCAGGCACAAAGGATCTACAGGCCATCTAAGAAACCAGTAGTGGACAACATATATGACGGTTATGACCACTGAACAGATATTGACAGTCTGACATCAGCAAGGTCTTGTCGAATGGAAGGGTGTGCCAGAAGAACAAGAACTCAGTGTGTGAATTTTGGCTGCTATCTTTGCCTTACCAAAGAGAAGAATTGTTTTCTTAAATTACGCACGCAATAAGTTTGTATGATCGTTGATGACAATTGAACGCATCCTTTTGTTAGATCATAATATTATCTGTAACAATCTTATACTTAAATAATACAGAAATAAATGTGTGCTGAAAGTGACCTCAAAGAACTTCTTACTAGTCCCTGATGTAAAATATAATAGCTCATAGGATTTTAGACGTTATGTGAATTATATTATGAACATGTTATCTTCTCAAACTGCTTGAATATTGCACTGTTCAATGTTTAAATATTTTAATAAGCAAAAACCTAATCCGCATAATTGTGCGCCCCCATCCTCTGCCAAAGCAATAGTGGGATGGGAAAATCATTGTAATTTTTGTGTATCTTGTGTAAATATAAATCGGAAATAAACAATTTTAAGTGAAATCACTCACTCGATTTATCGCCGTGTTGAAAGAAATATCGTTATCTTACTCCTTACTCAGGACGCGAGTTTCATGCCAAGGAAGTTAACAATCAAATCTATGAAAACTTACCGCCGGTTTTAACAAGACTTGCTAATTGTTGTGCGATTTTTCAAAAATGACTCGTAAAGAATTATTCAACTAATAATCCTATTAAATTTGAATGGTTGGCCTAGTGGCCAAAGCGTGTCCTTGGTGCTCATGATCCCGGATTCTATTTTCCGTGCGAGAGCATTGAACGCATTGCTGTGATTTGTATTCCACACTAAGCTGTAGGTTCACGTCTCATATAGCCTCCGTACTTAAAAGAGACGCTAAACAACAGCAGCAATTGTAATAATCCGTTTAAGCTAAATAAATAATCAATAATAAAATAAGATGTTAGTGTCAAGGTCAACTCTAAACGAGATATCTATTATATAAAAGAGAACGTACAAATTCCTTTGTCCGCTCATCACGCTAATACGGCTGAACCAATTTCTTTCATTTTTGGGGGGTTATTAGGATTTGGACCCTAGATGGTTTTTATCATATCACTTTAATTTTTAATTACCAGTGTCTTGAGATAATTGACCATTCAAGTGTCCATAACGTACAAATCACTTTGTTAGTTCATCATAGGTATAAAAATAAACGTATTTATATGCAACCCGCATGACCGTGTCACTCGGCGGGTTAACATAAATGACAGGCGCTATAATGTTAACATTTACTGCAATTTGAAAGCGAAAAAGTAAAAATTATCTAAGTAACAAAGTTTATTGCGTTCCGGGGTGACCGCAGCGAAGCGGGGTGAACGCTGCTAGTAAGATATAAATTAACTTTATACGAATTTTTGCTAATGTTGGTTCACAGTCAGCAAGGTTTATAATAAAGCCTGTAAATTAAAAAGAAACTTCTTAATGCATCATGGCTTGTCTTCCGTCTCAAGCTGACGTTGTTTACAGAGTATGAGGTGTTATTATTCAGGTTTCAGATTCAAATTATATTACGGCAAGCACCTTTGACCGCATCGCATAGACATTGCTACTGAATTCATAAAGCATAAAGAAAGACAAGTATTTCGAAGAAATAACTCCTGAAAGCACTTAAAACGCGAATAATTGATGCTGCAGTGCATTTCAACAGCATGGAATAAAGCAGAGTTTCTTTTGAAGACGCTAACAGGTTTATTGATGAGAGTTACAGTGAAGAGAAGGGTTAATGTTTGTAGTACTTGTTCTTTAGGAAACGGAACATTCAAATCAGTGTGCGAATTAGCTAATTTATATTTGGGGGGATAAACTTAAGCCATCAGGACGTAGTGTCTGAAGGTGCAATAATTCAAAATGAGACAACAATGCCTAACCCCCCCCCACACACACACACGTACATAAATATGACATTATATCTGTAATAAATAAAAGATTTACTAATTCAATAAATCTAAAGTCAATAACTATGTATATATTGTCTGACATGCACACATCATACCTAACGTTTCAGAACGTGTTTATATGTTGTACTCACTCGTGTGCCCGCAGCTCTGTAAGGTTAATTTCCTTAATAATTCGGCCCATTTACTTCCCTAGCCTTTTTAGTTTGCGATAATCGACATGTATAATTTTGCTTTGCTTTGCTGTACGCAAAGTACTGTATGTAGAGATAAGGATCGGAATGTGCCTCTAGAAATAGCTATTCACTGAATTCTTGAAATAAAGAAAAAATTGGCACAGTCATATGACTTCGATGTGCCCGAATTAAATGATTGTGATATAGGGGCACATTTCATATGAGTATCCGTATTTTTTTTTTTTTTTTTGTATTGCTACCCAAAAAATGCTGATAGCCATTATAATTACTATGCTAATTACCACAAATTAAATGCAACTTTCGAGTTGCGTAGACGCGAACTAGGGAATGAGGACCATGCGCTACCAAAGAATACACTGGGACAGCGTTTCCCAACCGGTGTGCCGCGGCACACTGGTGTGCCGTGAATGGGCCGCTGGTGTGCCGCGAGGAATCGAAACAAAATTATTAATTTTATAGCAATCAAATTGCAAAACGTAGGGAAAAATGTATATTTGTATTTCACATTACTGTGAACCTCCACTATGAATCTACAATTTTAAGTTTGATACCGGGTTACTGTTCTGTATATTTCTAATGTTGAAAAAAGTACAGGTACAGAAAGCGTATTTTTGAAAACCTGAGTCCAATATTTCATTGCAATTGTTTTCTATTTCTATTTAGAATGAAAAATAAGCATAATGATTTACCAAGGGGGAAAAACCAGTGAAATAGCTTTCTTCTCTGTGAGGAGGTGAGGTGAGGTGATTGTAGTTTAGCGTCCCGTTCAGCAGCGAGGCTATATGAGACGTGGACCTACTGATTAACGTGGAATCCGAACCACATGAGCTCCCTTCTCTGTGAGGAGATCAATAATCACAGAAAAAATACCACTGGGTTTTATATTTACAAATAATAATGCCTATAAGTGTGCCGCGAGAATCCAAGTACACCCGTAGTGTGCCGCAAGTTGAAAAAGGTTGGGAAACGCTGCACTGGAAAATGAAATATAACATAAATTAAAACAAGATGATAATCGATACAAATGTAGAGGTTGAATAGAACATGTTCGATCTTCGCCATGTTTTTCTTGACCAAACGCTAAAAGTATTTATAAATGCATATGTGACTGTTATGCGCAATTAATACATTCAAATTCATGAACGACGAAAAACTGAAGGGTACGAGGGTACGGTTGCAAGTAGCAACTGTAGTTATGATAACCCCATGCTGTAAACGTCGCCAACACCTAGTGGCCCACTTGCCAGTAAATGTCGATCGTCAATATAGCGACGCGTCGAAGGATTGCCGCTAGTGTGCCACTAGTGGCAGGGTTCCGTCGATTCGAATCAGATATAGATCGAGTCGAATCAGGCCTAGTCGGGGTATTGAGGTTACCACCGCGTAGCAGCGAGGACTTCATTTTGGTGCGCGCTCCTTCGATTCGTCGTGGAGATCGCGAAGGGACCAACACAAACTATCGCCAGTCATGAGGATGCAGTTATTATTATCCAGTACATTATTTTTTCCTGATGAATTGTTCCTAAAGTGAGTTCCGAGAATCAAGAGTAACCTCTGCCTCTACATCATGAAGTAAAAAATCTTGACATGAGTACGTATAATAGTACGAATTTAGATGGCAACTGTCGTCGATCATTAGAAACTGAATATGGGAGAGCTATGAAATAAAGTAAATAGACGCGTGTCATCCTAATAAATTAAAGGGGTACTTCCGGTTGACATGGAAAGTTGAAATTTGGCATAATTGTAGCTTTCCGAGACTAACCGACAGGAAAATTGTCAAAAGTGAATATTTTTAATTTTTAGGGGGTTTAAAGGAGAGATTAAGAATTTCCCCATGCTATTTAAATGGGTATTTTTTGGGCCTATAATCTCATGTTTTAGGTACTTGGAATTGGAATAAAAACTTCAAATTCCATATGCTTGTACGTTTTCGTTAGCCTTAACTAATTAAATAAATAAAAATAAAAATGTCCAACTGTAGATTGGTTTTATGGGGAACTGAAAAATCTTTCCCATGCCATTTATATGGGACACCTTTAACACCCCCAAATTATTGGGCACTTCCTGTAGAGCTACAATGATTAAATTTGACATGATTGTAGCTAACTAACTGCCCGACAGAAAAATTGCCAAAGGTGAATATTTTTAATTTTTAGGAGGTATAAAGGGGAGATGAAGAAATTCCCCATGTTATTTAAATGGGCCTTTTTTGGACATATAATCTCATATAGTAGGTACTTGGAATTGGAATAAAAACATAAAATTCTGTGTGCTTAAACGTTTTTGTTAGCGTTAACTAAGTAAATCGCTAAAAATAAAAATTTTCAACTGTAGAGTTGTTTTATGGGGAACTGAAAAATTTTTCCCATGTTATTTACATGGGTCATCTTCTGCACCCTAAGTTTAGGCACTTCTATCAGAATTAGAATGATGAAATTTGGCATGATTGTAGCCTTCCGGGCCTAACCCACAGGAAAATTGCCAAAAGTTATTTTTTTTTTTTAGTTTTTGTGGGGTCCAAAGAGGGGATGAAAAAATTCCCATGTTATTTAAATGGTCGTTTTCTTGGGATACAAAATCTTATTTTTTAGATAGTTGAAAAAACTTGAAATTTGGTAGAATTGTGGATTTAAGAGGTGCGAGGGCGTAGCCCGAGTAAACGCGAGGGTCAGGGGCGAAGCCCTCAGCTGTGCCAAATTCAAGAAATGTAATTAAAGAGCAAATGTATAAAATTCACTCTTGATGGAAAGGCTGATACCTAAGAGATGCGAGGCCGTAGGCGGAGCAAACGCGGGGGACTGGGGGCGGAGCCCTCAGCTAGTCAAAGACTAGTTTTGTTATAAAATTATATGGCGAACGCATTTTATCTTATCCCAAACGGTTATCGTTGAGTATACACTGTTAAAGAAGCACTCTGATTGACCAAATTAAAAAAGACCTCAACGATTTATCCCTCTACGAGTGAGGTTTTCTTCATTTCCTCCGTGGCGAAGTCGGAAGAATATGGGCCTAGTAATCGTAAGTTTGGTGGTTCTCGCCTACTACGGGGTCATTTCTTGAGTGTTTTTTACCTTATGTATATAAATCACACATATAGACGATTTAACACATTTTGGGAGAGTAATTTTGTGGTTCATTTGCCTTTCGTCGCATCTCTGTCACTGGTGGACCGCTGGTGGTATAGTTTTCAACATGGAAGTGTTGTCACCACTGATAGTCGCTGCGGGCCACCAATTTTTGGCGAGAGGTCGCTAGTTGCCCATCGGTGGTCCACCGACGCTTACAGCATGGAAAATATAGTCCAAGTGAAGAACAATAAAAACAGTGGGGAAATTAGAAATGACCAAAACTGAATAGTTTACATCGCTCATTTCGAAATACAGCTAGCAGATTAAACTTACAAGATTGACAAAAATTAGTGAAATTTGGCATTATACTAATCATAGTTTTTTTTTTTTGGGGGGGGAAGCGAACATCCTTGGTAGGGATACTTTAGTTAATTTCTTTGGGGGAGAACAGAATGTGATTGAGGGGGAAAATCCCCCTCATCCTCCCTAGCACAGTCAAGATAAGGATTGACCTTGAACAAATTGCAATAGAAATGAAACATGCGTCAAAATGATGCTGGGCACATTCTAAACAAACCTGAAAAAGACCTCAAGACTATTCAATCTGGAAGGTCATTAAATCCAAGATGGCCGCCGTTCGTGGTCATTTACGGCACATATAATAACAAACGGAGTAATTATGTGACTTTGTAAACAATTACAGACTCAACATCCCTAACAAAAGTTTTTCACCATTATGGGTCCTATCGAATGAGGCTTTGAACATACCTCTAATATACAGGGTGTTTCAAAAGTCCTGTAATACAGGGAAACTCTGTTATTATCAGAGTTACAACAAAATGTAATAGGGGAAACCGCCTCCAAACATGATGTTTTCAATCTGTGAAGGATTTTTTTTTTTTTAAAAATCGGACGATCCGTTTAGGCTGCACGATCTTTATGCGCCCAAAGTTAAATGAAAATCTAACATTGCCATTTGCCGGGAGATGGATAAATTTTGTAAGAGTATGATGAATGGAGGCATGTTTGAAATGGGTACTGACCATTGGCATGTTGGCATAAAAGACAGTAACTTCATTCACTTATGTTGTGGATCCCGGTAAATATCAATGTTGCATTTTTAACATTTGGCGTATAAAGAGCGTATATCCCAAACGGCTCGTCCGATTTAAAAAATCCTTCAGTTTAGATTGAAAACATCATATTTGGAGACGGTTTCCCCTGTTACATTTTGTTGTAACTCTGATAATAACATAGTTACCCAGTATCAGAGGTCTTTTGAGACACCCAGTATATTAGAGGTATGTTCAAAGCCTCATTCGAAGGGACCCATAATGGTGAACAACTTTTATTAGGGATGTTGAGTCTGTAATTTTGTTGCAAAGTCACATAATTACTCCGTTTGTTATTACACTGAGAAAAATCCATTATCCGGACAGCGGTATATTGTACAAATACAAGGATTCGTTATGTTTACTAAGGAAATCTGTACGGAGCGTACTTTATCCATATACTACACAGGTACTGCCTTTTACCCGCTTAGATATTACATCATTTCGCTGCAGGATGTCTGACATCTAACAATCTTCTGTATTTTACATACATATACGTATGTTAAGTACTTCAGTTATACGTTATATACGTCCATCTGTACGTGAGATCCAGACCGCCTATAGACACTCTTTCTTTCGCCATGGCTGACGTCATTGAACTAGCGTCTTTTGCTTGCGAAACGAGGTTGTTACAATCGGAAAAGAAGAGAGGAAGGAAACAAAAACCTGGGTAAGTGCACTAGTTAACTATTACTTTAGTTAAATATTCCAATAATTATATATTCTTTTAGTGTAACTTGCTTTAGTATAGTAGTACTAAGTAAGTAATATAGTTTATGACTACAACTCGTTAATGATTGAGGAGAATGGAATGGGTGAATCTGAATTTTGAGAAATCTTTGAATATTAATGTTTTGAAACATTTTACGTTACAAGGTAGCAAAATGAATGTTATGTGTTTATTCATTCCGTTTTATATGTGACGATTTATTACGTGGTGCAGAGTTACTACAGGACTGCTTAACATAATTGCTAAGAAACCGTTTTCAGCGCGAAAATTCCCTTGTGTAGTGAAGATTTAGGCTTTAGGTCTCTGGGCTTTCGGCATCAATGGCCTTGTTAGCCCGTCACATATGAGGGATGACGTCCCTCGATGAGCACACTATCCGGGTAAAGGAAGGGAAGAAAGGATTGGGGAAGGAAGAAAACGGCCTGGGACCTATATGTTAGGTACCACTCCGGCATTTTCCTGCTGTGAATGAGGAAAACCCAAGGAAATCTCATTCAGGATGGCTGGACTTAAAATCTTTTGATACTTTTTCGACTGAGGAAATCGATCCCCAACGGGATCGAACCCGGGACCGTTCGCACCGAAGGCGAGAGCGTTAGCAACTACGCTACGCGGGGCCACTTGTGTAGTCTAGAAAACTCATTTTTATTAGGATATTTGCATTTTTTTTTTTTTTTTTTTACTTTTAGTTTAACGCCCCATGATTGTACATAAACGTAAGTGAGAAGGTGACGATGAGATACATGATAATGGTGGAATCAAGAAAATGTAAGGAAACTGGAAAGTCTTAAGAATAACCACACCTACAGTGTTCACCAAAAGGCTATTTGTCGGGAGCAGGAATCGAACCAGGGACCTAACAGGTCAGAGGTAAGCGCTCTACTACAGAGCTTTCTTTTGTTTAAAGAACTTGTTTACATTGAAATATATATATTTGACGAAGATATTGATATATTTTACAGCCTCACTGAAATTTTAAAAAAAAAGTAGTCAGGGAGAGCTTACTTGTCAGGTTTTTATTTTTTAAATTTAATTTGATTTGATTTCTATTTATTTATTTTTGCTTGTTATGTTCCATAGTTAATTAATGTTTGGGTTACTGAGAATTAAAACCTTTTTAGTATTATTGTTATGGCATCACTTTGGAACCAAAAAGTTTGATTTTTTTTTCTTGTGTTTTCATATAGGAAGTTGGTAAGTTTGTGCCTTAGCATTGGTTTGGTTTCTACTGTAGAACGTAATTGAAGGTCATGTTGAGTTGAGTCTTGGCGGGTTTGAGTTCGTGAAGTGTCAGGCACTGATTGTGCCCCTGTCTTCTGTCTGTGATGTTTCCTGGTTTTGGGCAGTGACGTATTTATGTTGAGGAGTACCAACGCAGGCCGCGTAACTACAACACAGCTTCAACAGCTCTACGAGTGCCAGGCGTTTGAATTTCACCCTTCGTTCCGGCGTGACTAATGCAGTATAGTACTAGGTTCAAATTCTATGGCTGGTAAAAACGGTATGGTAAGAAACACAACGTAATAGTTATTAGTTTAATTAGTGTTTCTTCATAGTATTGTTTCACTATTTCTAGAAGGAATTAACTATTAACGAAGTAATGAATAAGCAAAAACACACTTTGATTGACGTTTACGATTTCTCATACTCCATTGAGGATGTTTTTATCCTCAGTTGCGCAAACATCCAGTGTGCGTTTTTTTTTTTTTTTTAATTTTTTGTTGCTTACACTGCCTTACAGATGAGGGTTATAGTTAAGGAGCCGTACTTCCCATTTAGGGAAGGACGAGAAACGCCATACTTTCAGGAATTATTCATTGACTATCTAGGACAGCGTTTCCCAACCGGTGCGCCGCGGCACACTGGTGTGCCGTGAATGGGCCGCTAGTGTGCCGCGAGGAAGTCGAAGCAAATTATTAATTCTATAGCAATCAAATTGCAAGACGAAGGAAAAATGTATATTTTTATTTCACATTACTATGAACCTCTACTATGAATCTACAACTTTAAGTTTCATACCGTGTTACTTTTCTGTACATTTTTAATGTTGAAAATATATATTGGTTATCATTGTTGTGACTATTATTGCTTCTTTATTGTTGCAGACTATTTTGTAACTTGAAAATTTAAAATAACATTCAATCCTTTCGACAAATTAAATACATTTGTATTTTAAAAGTAAAAAAGATTTGTTTGTTCGTTCGTTATTTAGTGATCTTACTTCTTAGTGAAAGGTTGGATACAGTTTTCGAACAAGAAAGCTTAGTTTTAAAAACCTGAGTCCAATATTTCATTGCAATTGTTTTATATTTTTAAATTAGAATGAAAAATAAGCATAATAATTTACCACGGGGAAAAAAACAGTGATTGAGCTTTCTTCTCTGTGAGAAGGAGATCAATAATCGCAGAAAAAATACTAGTTTTATATTTACAAATAATAATATCTATGAGTGCGCCGCGAGAATTCAAGTTACATCCGTAGTGTGCCGCAAGTTGAAAAAGGTTAGGAAACGCTGATCTAGGATGTTAAAAAGCAGGTAATAGACTGAGTTCTTGCCCTTGTACTTAGGGTGTTTAGGTAGTGCAACAATAAGATGTATCCTCGTGCACGGGAGATGAGAAGTAGCTGTTCTTAACTATTACCCAGATGGGTTCCCTCGTGGCTAAGTGGTTAGTGTACACGCCTTTGGCGTGGGACACCCGGGTTCGATTCCCGGCCGGAGCTTATGTGGTTCGGATTTCACGTTAATCTGTAAGTCCATGTCTCATACAGCCTTGCTGCTGAAAGGAACGTTAAAATCAACTCAGCACTGCTTTACAGATGCAATTGTTCGATTCCGAGTTCGAATGAAGCTTTTTGCGGGCAGGGGGTGACTTTTATATATACAATCCAAGCATTTTAGTTATCAGTCAGTGATGTAATATATATATACAGTAATATATACTGTAATATATATATACAGTATATATATATATTACAAATTGAAAGTGACTAAGTTTATGACTCTCAATCTCTTAGGGCCGCGGTGGCTCAATGGTAGAGCGTTCACCTCTGGTGCTTGGGGTCCCGGGTTCGATCCCAGCTCCCGCCAAATGAACTTTGTGGTGAACAAACACCGCATGCGTGGGTTTCCTCGGGATTTTCCCGTTTCCTCCCACTTTCTTCATTCCACCATTTCATTCATTGCTCATCATCACCGTCTCCTTTAGCCTAACCGGCATAACCGTGAGACATAAAACTCAAAGATTTCATTTCATTTTCATTTCCATTGCAGCTCTCCCCGCAACCAGTGTTGCCAAACTGTTGACAATAAGTTTGCGAAACGAGAGGTGGCGACTCGAATTTTGGGTGAAAAGTCGCTATAAAAAATAATCGAGAAATTCATTGTCTATAAGCATTGTTTTAAAGTTGTAGATGTAAACTAAACAATATGTTCTACTCACTGCCGCAAATCCCGGGGGGGGGGGATGACGGATACATGTCCCCTCCAATCTTGGAACTGAGGGGGAGTTTTCCCCAATAATCCGATTTGAAATGTGTTTTTTGGGAGAAATTTGATGATTTTTGTCCAATTGCTACAAAGGAACGTGAGATAAAATAGACGTCTCCCAGAATAAGCCTCAAATCTGCAGCTTCCCAATGCTGAAGACAACTCTGATACTCCACAACATTGTTTTTCAACTTCATAACTATTTTGGACATCGCAAAATAAAAAGTATGGTAAC
Organism: Thermobia domestica; assembly: GCF_964235325.1. Lineage (NCBI taxonomy): Eukaryota > Metazoa > Arthropoda > Insecta > Zygentoma > Lepismatidae > Thermobia > Thermobia domestica. The sequence continues at coordinate 197,404,401 of NC_137459.1, read as the reverse complement.
GGTCTTACCCTTCCCCCCCCAATGTTGAAGACAGATTTGCGCCGCTGGTTCTACTCATATCTTTGTAAACAGGGCGCAACCAATCCTTGAATTCAGGGATCATTTCAGATTGTTTCGGGTACTTTTGTTCATATTGTGGAGTCAAAATAGTTCCGAAATAATTAACACTACAGTACTTACGTTAAGCAATTTTTTGTAAAAGAAAAACTGCAGAATAATTAAAAGACCCCAAAGAACAAATATAACAAACATCCACATCGCCTTTATTCACGCATCTATAGCTAATCTTTTTGCTATCGGTAAAGATGTATTACGTGTGTCTCTCAACGGAAACTGCGAACTAAAGGACATCAAGTTTGTAGTTCTTCTTCGTTAGAGGACAAGGGCAACATAACAATGCAGGATTGTGGGCCAGTGGGTACGCTGTATTTCCAAACTCTTCATCACTTGCGCTGATTAAAACAAACAAACAGAAAAAAGAACAAACAGAAGCATTATTAGTTCAAAAACTGTTTTGAACTAATAATGCTTCTCTACAGATGAAAATTTTGTTTGCAGCAAAAAGTCGCTAAATGTATAAGTAGCTGAATCGTCATTTAAAAATCACCCATAAAAGTCTCCAATCGGAAAAATTATTCGTAGGGCGACCATACGTCCCGTTTTGACCGGGACAGTCCCGTTTTAGGGGCGTTTCCCGGCCTTCCCGTCAGTAGATGGAAAAAAGTAGTATTCGTCCCATTTTATGTAAATGAAAGAAGTAAATAACAAACCCAGTACCTTTACTTCTTTTAAAAGTATTAATAACAACAAAGAGGCAAAAATTGAACTGAAATTCCCTATATTAAACATATACTCTATAGTTCGTAGTACTGCTCGAAAGACAGCAGAGATTTAGCAGTTGGTTGTGTGTTGAACAAACTTCAACGTGTCTTTCCTTTTTCATAAGTACCCGCTCAGTAACAAAGAGAGAGAGAGGGGGAACTCTGATATCAAGGCACTGATAAATGAAATGAAATGAAATTTTTGAGTTTTACGTCCCACAGTTATGCCGATTAGGCTAAAGGAGACGGTGATGATGAGAGATGAATGAAATGGTGGAATGAAGAAAGTGGGAGGAAACGGGAGAACCCCGAGAAAACCCACGCACACGGTGTTTGTACACCACAAAGTTCACTTGGCGGGAGCAGGGTTTGAACCCGGAACCCCAAGCACCAGAGGTGAACGCTCTACCACTGAGCCACCGCGGCCCCAAGGCACTGGTAAGAACAAAGGTAGATCTAAAAGCCAGAACCTATCCCGTTTTTAACTGAAAATTTTATGGTCACCCTACGCTATCGTTGAGGTCGAATTCCCCTGATTTAGTGACTTTTCCCAAAATTGGCAACATTGACCCCCACCGAACAACACCAAGTCATCTGTAGCCTAGCAAGCATAATAGTGGGACGTAAAACTTAAAGATTTTATTTCATTTCGAACAACACCCCCAGAAACCTACTGTTATACCATTCCCAAAACACCCTTTTGTACAATTCTCCCTATTCGAAAAAAATTGTAAATAGCAGGGTTCATACATAAATATGGAACTCAATTTCCCTGAATTTTCCAGGTTTTCCAGGTATTAATTTTGCAATTTCCAGGTCTAGTGGAAGAAACTAATAATACGAGAAGACATAAATTTTAAGAATACTATATTTATATATTTGAGAATGGCCACCCTTCTCCCCAATGAACGATTGCAATTAAATATTGAGTCACAAGAAAATAAATAATCAAAACAAATAAAATTTAAGTTGAAAAATATTAAGTTGAGAAGCCTACTAAGGGAATTAATTAAACACTTTTGTTCCATACTTGAATACATTCAAAATATATAAAAATATTGGGTTGGGAAAGAAAAAAGGGCCCGCGAGATTTTAACTAATTCTTGTAGTACTCGACGACAGAAATCGATTACTGAAAGAATTTTCAAAATCGGCGCAGGCAAATATGGAGAAAATCATATTTTCATGTACCTGTTCAAAATGGGGAAGGAAAAAGGGCCCGCGAGATTTTAACTGATTCTTGTAGTACTCAACGAGACAAATCGACTAGTGAGGGAATTTTCAAAATCGGCGCAGGCAAGCATGAAGAAAAACCCATTTTCATGTACCGGATCAAAATGGGGAAGAAAAAAGGGCCGCGAAATTTTAACTGATTCTTGTAGTACTCAACGAGAGAAATCGACTAGTGAAGAAATTTTCAAAATCGGCGCAGGCAAGCATGAAGAAAAACGCATTTTCATGTACCGGTTCAAAATGGTGAAGAAAAAAGGGCCCGTGCGATTTTAACTGATTCTTGTAGTACTCGTCGAGAGAAGTCGATTAGTGAAGGAATTTTCAAAATCGGCGCAGGCAAACATAGAGAAAATAGCATTTTCATGTACCGGTTCAAAATGGGGAAGGAAAAAGGGCCCGCGAGTTTGAACCGTTACGATGTATGTTCACGAATGTGCTCGTCTTCTCAAATTTAGTTAATTACTGTAGCACTGAAACATGTGACACAGAGTCACGTTGTGGATGACTCTGCAATCGGCAACCACTGCACATATACTCCTCCAGTCCCACAGTTTTATTATTTCGATCCATTCCTCACGTGCTAACGGCATGGTTTAACATCTGCAAGAAAGAGGTAAATGTAACGTTCAATTGGCAATAGTTTTTCACCAAATTAAGCTGCATGAAATCTGATTGCATTTTTGACATACTGAGAAAATTCTAGCCCGTGGCCATATGTATCACATATCCCACCAGTTCATAATAAAAATTTTGAACACAAAATTACGGTCGTCCGTGTGATGTACTCCCAAAAGGCCTAATGTGTATCACCCACCTCACATTCAATGAAACCACATCCGTGTAGAATTTAGAAAGGAACTTCTTATGATGTATACAGTATGTCTCAAAAGTTCCCTGACATAGGGTAACTCTGTTATTATCAGAGTTACAGCAAAATGTAAGAGGGAAAATCATATCGAAATATGACGTTTTCAATCTAAAGTGAAGACTTTTTTTTTTTCAAAAAAAATCGGACGAGATATTTGTGCTGTATACTCTTTATGCACCCAAATTTAAATGAAAATGCAACGTTGTCATTTACCTGGACCCACAACATAAGTGAATGAAGTTCCTGTTTGAAACGGGGGCTGGCCATCGAAATGTTAGCGCAAAAGAAAGTAACTTCATTCACTTATGTTGTAGGTCCAGGTAAATGGGAACGTTGCATTTTCATTTCACATTAGGCGCATAAAGAGTGTACAGCGCAAACGAGTCATCCGATTTTAAAAATTCCTTCACTTTAGATTGAAAACATCATATTTGGAGATGCTTTCCTCTCCTACATTTTGTTGTAACTCTGATAATAACAGAGTTACCCTATGTCAGGGGACTTTTGAGACACCCTGTATACCTTATTTAATGTATGTTTTATGTCACTATAACTGTAGTATAATTTAGTTTGTTTAAATTTACAATTTAATATAAGTAGATTCGGATTTACATGCGTAGGATTTTGTATGCATCTAACTAATGAATTCTTTTATATTCATGCTTCACTTAGTGACTTGGCTTTGGACTGCAACTGATTATTGTAACCCATTATTGCTTGAGAAGAAACAAGATATCCGAATCTTCATTTGAAGAAATCAAAGGTCTATTGGAAAGCTGGGGATTACAATCATTAATTTCTACATTTCAAGGTGCGTAAATTATATATTCTGTGTTTCTTGTTAAATTACTATTACTATTATTGGGTTTAGAATCAATCAAGCACTTCATGATATTTTATGGGGATCAAGATGGGTGCCGGATAGATAAGTATTTAAGCGTCAGGTTCTTAATTCTTTTCAATTTAATATTTAATCAATGATTATTTTCTCCCTCGTTATTCGGCCAAATCGTATTCCAAGATCATCAATTTTCATTACTCAATTCTGACCGTCAACCTACATAGCATATTCGTAGGACGTAAAACAAAGATTTCCTGTTATTTTTTTTTTGTTTCTATCTCTTTCCTCCATAGCTGTGAAAAATAACGCCTTCAGCATCATAAATTTGTATGCTACTTGCGCCTTCAGTCGTCTACTCTTCGGTGGCTCAGTGGTAGAGCGTTCACCTCCGGTGCAGGGGGTCCCTGGTTCGATCCCAGCTCGCGCCGTGTGGACTTTGTGGTGGACAAACACCGTGCTCGTGGGTTTTCTCGGGGTTCTCCCATTTCCTGCCACTTTCTTTATTCCACCATTTCAGTCATTTCTCATTATCACCGTCTCCTTTAGCCTAACCAGCATAACCGTGGGACGTTAAAGATTTCATTTTTTATTAATCTCAGTATTTTATAGTGTATTCTTAAGCTTAAGGTGATGTATAATTAAATTTTGAATTCAGTTAACTTATTTTATTTCTCAGATTGTTTTTAAAATGAATGTACAAACGTTTATTTTCATTCTTGAGTGTTTAAAGTGATGTATAGTTATTAAACATAGTATTTAATATTGTACTCTTAACGTGAAAGTGATATACAGTTAACTTTTGAATTCAGTTAACATTTTTCTTTCTGAAATTGCTTTAAAAAGTATGTAAAAACGTTTCTATTTTCTTTCTTGAGTGCTAAAAGTGATGCAAAGTTATTAAGCTTACTACTTTATATTGTATTCTTAACCCTAAACTGATACACAGTGCGTTTTTGAATAAATTATATCAAGTTATTTGAGTGACGAATACTGGTAGAAAATCCTGACTACTACTGGAACATTTTGATTTTAAGGTGACGACTACTGGTGCAAGGATTTTAAAATATTGTTTTTCCTTCAACGGCTACTCCTTTTTGAATTCTGACTATATGGTCATTATAGGAAGGATCAGTGAGTCCTTCCAACTATGGTACAGCGCCGACAGATTCACGATGCTCAGAGAAGAGACAAAATAGTATGTTTTCAACCTTAAAGTGAGAACCATTGGCGTTTTTACCCTGCTATGCAAAAGTAAGTGAGTACTCCAATGGGGTTCCAATGCGGTACCTAATTTCTGCATTTTAGATATTTGGAAATACATGTCTCTAAAATGTAAACAACTGATTTTTTTTTTTTTAACTGAAAACTGCAACTCGGTAAGCCTTATGGATACCGAGATATGGGAAAATAAAGAGCGATACTATAGGTATGTGGGACTTGCATACTTGACGCTAGAATTCGGAAATTGAATTAAAATATGACTAACGGCTATCAAGATGTTGTCAAATAAAGGGAGGACCAACACAGTTAAGGGGTTTTAGTGTTAGATGCTAAAATTTCCGAAATCGGTCATAGAAAGTTAATAAACACCAGTAGCAATTTCATCTTAAAGTAATTAGATATCTTCAGGGGGTGTTAGAACATCATGGAGTCTACCAAAATTAAATTTTAAAAGCTTTTGAAAATATAATCTGACATTTGTAAACAATATTTGAAATATGTGTTTACCCAAAACTTCCAGCTAGTACATCTAACATCTGGAGAAACACTGAAATAAAAGCGTATGAGATCTTGAAATTTCGGAAACAATTATTGGTCGCAACAAAATTAAATCAGATGGGTACTTCTATGGGTTAAATGAGTACCTTAGTACAATTTCGATCGAAAATTTAGTTCAGTCCTAGGTTTTCTTCAGGCAATTCCAAGGGTTCATCGAGCTGTGCAAAATAATGAAAAGTCGCTGTCAATATCTAAGATAGTCGAGAAGATATAAGGAATTATATATTTTATGACGTAAAAATAGATCTTTATGGATTTGTACTTATGGGTCTTTCCCATAAGAAAAAAATTCAGGAAACTACTGTATATACCTTAATAGACAATTCAATGGACGGGGATACAGTAGCTTAGTGGTAGGGTTTTTAACTAGTCTTCTTTTGCAGAAACTATTGGAGTTTTCACTTATCCCATAGAGATACGATCATACTTAACTCCCTATTTAATTTTAAAATTAAATAAAAGGAAATATTTCAGTGTAGCGACCCACGATTATGCATTTTAGTCTCAGGGAGATTACGATTAAAGCAAGTGAATGTTGTTGACAGAATTGATGGAATGCAAAGGTGGGAGGAGAGGTAGTACCCCTAGAAAACCCACGAATACGATGTCCACTACAAACTGACGGCCGCGGATCGAACCACGAACCCAATACACCAGAGGTAAGCACTCTACCACTAAGCCACCGTGCTCCCGCCCATTTAATTTTCTATTAAGGTATATACGGTTGTTTTCTGAAATTTCTTCTTACAGCAGAGACTCAAAAGTACAAATCCATGTGGGTCTCTATTTTTACGACGTCATAAAATAATTTCTTATATCTCGCTTGCTGTATTAGATATTGACAAAAAATGTTCACTTATTTCAGAGCCCGATGAACGCTTGGAATTGTCCAAAGAAAATTTAGAGCTGAATTAATCTTTCGATCGAAATTGTACTGACAAGTCTGAGGTAGTCACTTAACCCATAGAAGTACCATCTTATTTAACTTTTGTTAGGATCAATAATTGTTTTCTGAAATTTCAACATCTAATACGCTTTTATTGTATGGTGTCTCTCTAGCTGCTAGATGTACTAGCTGGAAATTTTAGGTAAATACATATTTCTAATACTCTTTACAAATGTCAAAATATATTTTCCAAAGCTTTTAAAATTTAACCTTGGTAGACCCCATGATGTTCTTAAACTCCATGGAAGTACCTAATTACTTTAAGATGAAATTGCTACTGATGCTTATTAACTTTCCATGACCGGTTTCGGAAACTTTACCACCTAACACGAAAATCCCATAACTGTATGGATCCTCCCTTTATTTGACAATATCTTGATAGTCATATTTTAATTAATTTTCTAAATTGTACTGTCTAATATGCAAGCTCCACGTACCTATGGTGTCGCTTTTTATTTCACCATATTTCGGTAACTGTTAGGCGTACCGACTTGCAGTTTCGGCAAACACACACCTCTAACGTTCTTTAAAACGTTATTAAGACATATTTTAGAATATTTAGAAATGAGAGTTCTGCGAATATCATGGTACCCGAAAAGCCCCATCAGGGCGTGTGTGTAGTGTATTTAATTGAAATTACTTTTGAGGTTGTTGTAAGCCCTCGTAATTACATTTCCGAAACTGCACCATCTAGTACTCAAACCCCACACTTCTATGGTGTCGCTCTTTATTTTCCCATATCTCAATATCCATAAGGCTTACCGAGTTGAGGTTTTCGGTAAACAGATGTCAGTTCCTTACATTTTAGAGACATACATTTCCATATATCTAAAAAAAATACAGACATTAGATACCCCATGGTACCCCGAACACCATTGGGGTACCCACTTACTTTTGAATAGTAATACATTTTGAGTTGTTATTCAGCATCAATAAACACTTCGTAATTTTTCTATGTGCAACCTAAAAGTCCATACCTGACCGAACAGATTTTGTCCATTTAATCTCAAAAATGTTAAGATACTTTGTATTGTTAAGTACAACCAAGTTGAGCACACCGAATGTAACATTTTAAATGTTTTCTGATTTTTGTTTCAGGTATTTCGTGCATCAAACCAGGATTCTGCTTGAAAGACAGTGAAAAGAAGCAGTGTAGGTTGTGGCTAAAAGTACGTCCTTTCTGAAGACAGACCCAATTGTACTTACATTCTTTTGTACGAACATATAACCCTAATAAAGATACTGTACTACAAATTATTTCTTTCTTCCATAAATTAGAATAAAATATTGTCTCTGTTTAAAGAAAATGTTTGTTACTGTTAAGTTATTTCAACTCTTTTTCTCTGTAATAAGAACATTATCTTTCGCAATATTTTTTTATCTTCGTGCTATTACGTTTGAATGAAGTAAAATTCTATACGAAGCACTATTATTTCAGACATGCATTAATAACTAATGTATTGTTCTGTATGTAAGACAATGTGTATACTGAACATGTCTAGCAAAGGTGTTGTTTTAATACAGAATCTGTAACTCAGCTTTTCAGTAGTCAACTTTATTGGGAATCCGAAGAAAGAAGTAAAAAAAAAAAAAAGTTCGACTTACCAACGTATATGTGTTCGAATTCTGGACTAATCCAAATTATCCAGAGAAATCATATATTTTTTGTTGCAATTTCAGATGTATCCTTTATCCAAGTCGTATGAAACGGAGACTTCATACATCGCTATACTTTGTATGAACTATGTTCCGTATTTACTTAATCACTTTGTAACTTTCTCTAGTGTTGACAAGGCCGCAGGTGTCAATCGAATAGTTTAGTGTTTCACTCATGTCACCTTGTGACTAAGGTACGTCCTGTCGGTATATATATATGGTACTGGGTTCAAGTAGCGATAAAATACATTTTTAGCATTAAACAAATGCAAAAGTCTACACGAAATGAGATACCATGATCTCTGACTTACGGATAACACCATGAACTAATGGTACTGAGTGTGATTGAGTTTACTAGTTACTATCTGGCTAAAATCAGTGTTCCTTTAGCTATAGTTCTTTTCGTGCTCTGAATTGCAAAGTTTGAAATAACAGTTTTAAATTATTGTATATATATATATAATATCTTCTGAGTAATTCTGAGAATCATTGCTCTTTCTTTAAGCAATGTATGAGACTGTTAATCCGCTCGTTGCTTAAAATGTTGCACTAAGAAGGATGCACCCACGAAAATTCAAATTTGCAGAATGTCTAGAGCAGGGAAGGATAAATATGTTTAGTCGATGGCTGCACAACGCCTCCGCTGTCACCACGTTGTCGCACAGCGAATACGGCGGACGTTTAAGAGTATTCTGCACTTACTATTAGGTATCGGCCTGGGAACTTTGGCGCAGCTACCCAGCCTCCTTCTTGGTGTTGCATTTTTATGGCGAGTACTGAGTAGAAATCATCTTGTGAGCGAACACGTTTTCAGCTGACACCATACTTTTAATTGTTGCGACATTAAAAAAAAAACATACCTGTTAATTAAAATGTACAGAGAAGTTGTTTGAGTTTGAATATAGGATTGTATATGGCTGTGCATTTTGCATTATTATTAAAGTGCTGGAACTAACTAACAACAAAGCATATGATAAATTCTTACAGTAATATATCACATATTGATTTACTCTGTATGAAAACGAAAATAGTTTAACATATGGTTAACCTCCTTTGTGCCCATAATTTTAAAATTAACGCTTGTGTCACTTTTCAACACTTGGCTTTGCAATAGCTTCCCAACGAATTAGCAGGAAATCCAAACTTATAGGACACCCTGCAGGTAAATACATTTCTTTGGACACTTTCACTGCTCCAAACTAAGATTGTTAATTTTATTATTATTGGCACAAAGGAGATCAAACATATTTTAAGCTATTTAGTTTTCATACAGAGTAAAACAATATTTGACAACATTACAGTAAGAATGTATCATGCATTTTGCAGTATGTTGCAGCACTTTAATAATGGTGCACTATACGTACAATCTAGATCCTGCATATGTCCAATCCATATATTACAAGAAGGCAATACGTATGCGATACAGGTAAAATCCGTATATTTCATATGGACAACCTATTAGCTATATACATCCAATCCATACATTACATATGGCCAACCTGTACGAGACATACGTATAATCTATATGCTGCATGCATACAGTCTGTAAGCTACATATGTGCACTCTGTATGGTGCATATGGATATTCTGTATGCTGTATCTGGACAAGCTGTGTGCGACATAAGGAAAATCTGTATAATACATACGTACAATACGTATACTGTATCTAGTCGTACGTACGGGGCACAAGTACAATATAGATGCTGTCTTGGGGTTGAACGAAAGAAACATACGTAAAGAACGTATATTGCATACTTCTTGAAATTATGCTCCGTCCTGATAGTCAGTGTGTGTCGTCATTATTAACCCACATGCTACATACGATCCTGACGTCACAAAGCTAGATATCACCTCCGTATATATATTTGTTACTGCAGATGACGTCACACGAATGACGTCATTGCACTTATGCAGACAGTGCGTATAATACATACTTTTTCAGCTATACGTTTGCTGCAGGATGTTATATACGGTTGTACGTTAAGTCCAGAAACTACAGGAATTACGAATGTAACCTACGTTTTTAAGTATGCCACCTACATTTTTTTTCTCAGTGTATGTCTGCCGTAAATGATCACCAGACAGTGTTACCCTATGTCAGGTGTCTTTTGAGACACTCTATACTTCATTCATAATCTGCACATAGTAGGCTCTTTATGCTGCTTGTGAGGGTAAATGTAACTCTGTTTGTGGTTATTGTTTTCAAATGACTGAATGGTTGAATATTGAACTGTAACTGATGATTTTAATTTTATTTATCTCAGAAGGAATGCTAAGAAATTCAGAAAGCAAGTGAATTATGTGCAGCTGCACTGACAGCCAAACCTGGTAAAACGTACATCAAGAATACCGAAAGAAATATGTGAATTTCAGTCAAATTAAGAAGGATACGCAATCAAGAATACCGTCCGACAAGGAGACATCTGCAAGTATTCTGCGTTCAAATTCGCCAGCATTTCATTTTGTTCTTAACTGTTTGTTTTGTGGTGACCTTGATAGATATGACGGTAAGTGGAAGCATCACTGTCTAATTCCATTACGCAATGTTGATTGGGCCATGTCTGTAAAAGTTGTATTGAATAAGTCAGATATTTGTTTGCGAAAGACACAGTGTACCTCACTGCTTGCAGTGTAAATTTTAGAACACGAATGGGGATTCCAGGAAAGATGAGGAAGAAAATGTCATCAGGTGAATGCGAACCGAAGAAAAAAGGAAGGCCCATACAGTCTTAGAGAGGATGCTTTCTTGCCAGTAGTTGAGTATTTGGGGATAAACGATGATAGAAGGGAAGGAATCACTTTAACTGAAATAAATGGTAAAGTGGAATTGTTACATTCAAAGAGACATTTGCTAGAATCATTCAAGACCTTTATGATGAGAATATCAGAATAAGTACTGTGGAGGAGCAGTTGAGATTAGTGGAAACTGCAGCAAAGTTAATAAAAGTGTGCAATAAAGTCAATCGAAACATCAAAATAGTACTACCCTTCCACTTACGTGTAAAATCTTGAAAGTGCTATGTCATTTTTCCTGAGGTGTTAAGAGTATTCCTAAAAGAGATCACTACAGTTGCACACACTGAAACCAAAATCTCTTCCTTGTGTCAGTGTATAATCCAGTTAGGTCGACCAAAACTGATGCAAGCTCCATTACAGGTTGGTTTGGGTTTGCAGGTGCACCACGTTTTTGGTTCCGGCTTTCTATTGGACAACCTGTACCATCACGGATATTGCATTTCATATTCTGAGATGCAGTATCTTTTCTGATGTTCTCCTCATAATAGTCTTGAAGGATTGTTGCAGATGTCTCTTTGAAAGTAACAACATCTACTTTACCATTTATTTCAGTTGTAGTGACTCCTTCCGCAAATAATTCCAATAGTTTAGCTTTCATGTATCTGACAGAGTACGTTTGCTCTTCTGAATAGCACAGCTCCTGTTCCATAACCTTTAATAAATCACTTATGGTAACCTGCTATCATCGTTCATTCCCAAATACTCAACTACTTGCAAGAATGCATTTTCTATTTCAGTCTGCAAGAGCCTCCCTTTTTTCTTTGGTTTGTATTCACACGATAAAATCTGCTTCCTCATCTTTCCTGGAATCCCCTTTCCTGTTCTACAATTTACACTGCAAGTAGTGTCGTAAAGTGCGTCTTTCGAAAACAAATCTCTGACATATTCAATACAACTTTTTACAGTCATGGCCTAATAATCAGTGCGTTCTTCACATAATTTCAATATTGTTTCTTGAAAAGTATTAGCTTTTAGTGGAATTAGACATTGATCCTTCCACTTACATCATATCTATCAAGCTCACCACAAAACAAACAATTAAGAACAAAACGAAATGCTGGCGAATTTGAACGCAGAATACTTGCAGATGTCTCCTTATCGGACGGTATTCTTGATTGCGTATCCTTCTTAATTTGACTGAAATTCACATATTTCTTTCGGTATTCTTGATGTACTTTTTTCCAGGTTTGGCTGTGAGTGCAGCTGCACATAATTCACTTGCTTTCTGAATTCCTTGGCATTCCTTCTCAGATAAATAAAATTAAAATCATCAGTTACAGTTCAGTATTCAACCATTCAGTCATTTGAAAACAATAACCACAAACAGAGTTCCATTTACACTCACAAGCAGCATAAAGAGCCTACTATGTGCAGATAATGAATAAAGTATAGAGTGTCTCAAAAGACCCCTGACATAGAGTAACACTGTCATTATCAGAGTTACAACAAAGTGTAAGAGGGGAAACCGTTTCCAAATATTATATTTTCAATCTAAAGTGAAGGATTTTTAAAATCGGACGAGCCGTTTGGTCTATACGCCAAATGTTAAATAAAAATGCAACATTGACATTTACCGGGACCCACAACATAAGTGAATGAAGTTACTGTCTTTTATGCTAATGTGTCGATGGTCAGCCCCCATTTCAAACATGTTTCCATTCATCATACTCTTACAAAATTTATCCACCTCCGGCAAATAGCAATGTTGCATTTTCGTTAAACACTTTTCGCATAAAGAGTGTGCAGCACAAACGATTAATCTGATTTTAAAAAATCTTTCACTTTAGATTGAAAACATCATATTTGGAGACGGTTTCCCCCTCTTACATTTTGTTGTAACTCTGATAATAACAGTTACCCTGTATCACAGGACTTTTGAGACACCCTGTATATTAGAGGTATGTTCAAAACCCCATTCAAAAGGACCCATAATGGTAAACAACTTTTGGTAGGGATGTTGAGTCTGTAATTTTGTTACAAAGTCACATAATTACTCCGTGTGCTATTATGTCTGCCGTTAATGACCACCAACGGCGACCATCTTGGATTTAACGACCTTCCAGATTGAATATTCTTGAGGACTTTTTCAGGTTTGCTTAGAATGTGCTCAGCATCATTTTGACGCATGTTTCATTTCTATTGCAATTTGTTCAAAGTAAAGTGTCTTTTTTTACGTACGTTGACTGGACCACCCCGCTAATTCGCACTCTGATTCAGATATATGCCGAAGAAAAAAACAAAAGGTTGGCTTCCATCTATACGTTATTGCAACACATTGTTTTGCTTGTTCTACGGAATAACGGTGCCATGTATTACTATCGAGAATCAGTGAAGCGTTGAAAATATCTGCAGAATGAATAAAGCAAATTATGACGTATGCTTAGTAGTGTAACAGCATTGAAGCCTGGAATATTTAGTGGGAGTGTATGTGTCAGGAAAGAGAATTTTGTCAATTGCAATTCTTCAGTACCAATACTGTTTCCTACTGATAATATCACTCGATACATGGGCACTTCCTTCACTGAATCGAAGTAGTTTAGTGGCTAATGTTAGTTGCTCTCAGTCAGAGCAATAGAGTTGAAGCTGAAATAAGATTTAAATGAATTATTCTTAGGTATTGACACCAGCAAAAACTAATAATCATTCTATACATATTCGTTAATAAGCAACATTGAACTGAATAGTCCATTTTTTACATTCTAGTGTCGATAGCAGAGAAGAAAGTATAGTGATCGAAAAAAAAAATCGAATTTGAGATTTTAACAGATTTACGTTTCATGGCCTTTACACACCGAAAAAGATGTTTGAATGCCTACCCATCCGTTAGTTCCAATGAAATTGCGTTCACTTGCCTAGAGACCGTACCGTGCAACGTAAACAGGTCAGGGTTTTTAAAAGATTCTCTTCGGGTATTTTTCGAATTTTCTTTCTCTACCAAAAATAAGGGTTCTTTATTGTAGAGTGAAAACCAAAATTTTAATATATATAACGATGACATGGTTGTGAAACATGGTCGCTTATTCTGAGAGAACTCTGAGAGAAGAACGCAGACTGAAAGTATTTGAGAATAAAATCCTGAAGCGAATATTCGGACCCAAGAGAAACGGGAATAGAGAATGGCGGAAACTTCATAAAGAGGAACTGCATAAATTATACCGTTTACCAAACACTGTTATTGGAGGTGGGCAGGTCATGTAGTCGAATGGAAGAAAGTAGGAACACTTTCAAAGTTTTGACTGGAAATCCAATCGGAAACGACAATTAAGATAGGAAGAGCTAGGCGCAGATGGGAGGACAATATTAAAATGGATCTCACAGATATAGGAATACAAAGTAGAAACTGGATCCAGATGGCTAAGGATAGAAGTCAGTGAAGACCATTTGTGAACGTAGCATTATACCTCCTGGTTCCATAGGCCATAGAGTTAGTGAAAATCAAAATTTGCTACCTTCTCAAAACCAAGTTATGATTTATTTCTATTTCATAAATCAAAAAGCCATTAACAATCCCATAATAGAGTATAAGTCATTTCCCTTTCTCTCTCTCTTTCTTAAAAAATGTCGTTTATTGATGGAGAGAAGAGTCATTTTTGGAGAAGTTTCTGAATCATTCACAACCTTACTATACGGTGTAAGTTGCTCTTCCTGAAACAATCCACATGGGATAGTTTAATCTTGAGAGTGAACTTCGGACGATTTTTTAAAGGGACAACTTAAGACGATTTTGTTCCTAATGGGGCGTTTACACTTGGTCGATTTAGTCGCACAACTAAATCGACTCGCTGCATTTGCGACTAAATCGAAGCCACTAGGCCGAATCAGATCGATGGATGTGTTCAATTGTTTCAACCGAAATTGAATGCTGCTTGTCGACTCGCTCTCCTCTGGTCGATTCGAAATCGACTGGCAATTTTAAAGATGTCCAAGCAAAAAGTAATTGGTACAATTTACGGTGTTATAGCAGAAGAAAATAGAATCGACCACAGAAAATAGAACGTCTTTCAATTCAGTTGCTAGTCGATTAGTCGCTTTCGATCAACAAGCGATTAAGTTGAAGTCCTGTTTGCACGGTCGATTAAGTTGAAAGTGACGTCAATTCAACTGAATCGAACTCAAATCGACTAAGTGTAAACGCCCCATAACTAGGAAATGTAATGTTATTAATAAGATTACAATGTGGCATAAGGTGTTACTCCTTAAAAGATTCACGGGTGGTAGTTTACTCCTAGGAAGACTTTTTATGGACAATATTCTCAAATGTCTCAGACAATTTTCTTCATATCATTAATTAACGTTTCATTAATAACCTGACAACACGGCATAACTTATTTGTCCTAAAAATCCACAAGGGATATTTTACTCTTCGGGCTGAGTTCTTTCCGAACGGTTTTCTCAAATTTGTCTCTAGCGATTTTGTTCACATGTCATTAACGTTTAATAATAGCCTGATGATGTGATAATTCCTCCTGGAACGGTCCACAGCAGATAGCTTAATCTTGGTGGTGACTCAGGCAATTTTGTTCCTATTTCAGTAATATATGTTTCATTATAATGCTACAGAATAAGTCCTTTTTACCTCCCGGCGATTGTATATATATGTGTGGTACTTTGTTTCTCGGGAACTGCTAGTCAGATTTAAACGAAATTAAGTTGGAAAGGAGCCCATCGTCTAGGGAATACAAGTTGGTATATTCTGTTGTCGTCTCTGTTCGGCTCGCCTTGTAAGTTGTGTTTAATTTCTCGGTAACTACTGGCCAGATCTGAGCAAAATTTAATGAGCGAGTTGTCCACCGCCTAGAAACTAAAAATCGCTGTATTTGGTTTCTAGGCTCAGCCAGGGACACACTCTACTTGGTGCGAATTCGAAGAAAGAAACGGGAAAGGAAGGAAGTGGACTGGGACCTGTATGTTAGGTGCCATCCGGGCATTTGCCTGGTATGAATGAGGAAAACCGAAGAAAATCCTCACTCAGAGTGGCTGGACTGAGAAAGCTGTTATACCTTTCCGACCAAGTGTCCCCGTACACATAGCGAATAAAACATCTTATTTCTCAACACTTTAAATCAACAGTTTTTTTTGGAGCATTTTATATGAGATTCGGTCTTTGATTATTTAATGGAAGGTATTTGTTTGGGTAGAAGATGAAGTGGCGCGGTAGGTGGGTGGTCAGCGCATTTAACTTCTATTGGGAGACCCGGGTTCGAATCCCGGCTAGGCTGAAACGTTCTCAAGTGTTTCTGTTTCAATTTCAATTTCAATGCAAACTCAGTGTGGCAAGCGAGATCTTCTCTTTCCTAGAAAGAAAAAGAAAAAGAAATGAAATCTTTGAGTTTTACGTTCCACGGTTATGCCGGTTAGGCTAAAGGAGACGGTGATGATGAGTAATGAATGAAATGGTGGAATGAAGAAAGTGGGAGGAAACGGGAGAACCCCGAGAAAACCCACGCACACGGTGTTTGTCCATAGAAAGAAAAAATGTTGGAATAAGGAGTATTGGAGAAGGTCTGTCAATGGAGACAGTGATTTACAAACTTATTTCCAGCAGTTGTTCTAGATTTGATATTTTGTCTACTTTCAAGCATTTTCTGATTCATGTGTGATCAGTGTTTTCATTTCTTTGAATATACAGTATGTAATGAAAGAATACATTACATACACAGCAATATTGAGATTAACATATGATGTTCACTGGACAAATCGCTCTGACCAGAGACATTCATCTCAGAATGGAGAAATGTTTCGTGCGTCATCTACTCACAATTGTACTTGCATAAATACCTGACTCAGTGCTACCAACTGCTGTCAGTGCCGAGAAAAGTTGCGTGTAAGTTGGGTTACATCTGTCTAGACGTTCTGACAACTGCAAATGACCTGAACCCCAAGTAATGGGATTATAACAGTCAGGGATGCAGGTTCTTATGTGAGTGGCTGTACGTGTATTGCATGTAGGTCTAGAGTTCCCATACGAACGACGTATTCCGCTTAGCTCAGCATATTGATCTAATAATTTATATAATAATAAAACATATATATATAAATCTTGAGTACTATGTTTTTGGTTATCCTTGGACACGTTCACACTGTTCTGTTTTGACCAACTTTTGCATCTACTGTTAGGGTTTAGTGAGTATGTAAAGGATTGATTAAAGGTATCGGACAAAGTGTTGAGTGTGAACAATTGGACAAGCTGTTGGGAAATTGCAAGAACAAAAGAAAAGCGTTACTATGTAATATAAATAATGTGTAATTGAGTTGTTTTAGGAATGGAGCCATAAATGGCCGAAGTTATTTGTATGTGCAATATAAGCCATAAGTGGGTGTAGTTGTTTGTATGTTGGATTGGAGCCATAAGTGGTTGTAGGTATTGATATTTAGGTAAACGAGCCAAGAGTGGCAATTGATATATTAGGTTTAGTGTAATGCCAAGGTTGGTGTACGTTATTGAAATGTTTTGTGGAATACAGGAAGTTTCCTTATAATTATAGTGGCTTGTGGTTGTGGAATAAGCCAAACAAAGGTTGACAGTGCAACAAAAAAGTGGCAGGGACTTCTATTAGTAATTGCTAGTAGTTAGCACTAGAAGGATCAAAATTTTTATC
Organism: Thermobia domestica; assembly: GCF_964235325.1. Taxonomy (NCBI): domain Eukaryota; kingdom Metazoa; phylum Arthropoda; class Insecta; order Zygentoma; family Lepismatidae; genus Thermobia; species Thermobia domestica. The sequence goes on along the minus strand of NC_137459.1, from coordinate 197,386,862 downwards.
TCCCTAGAAGTACCGAGCCGTCATTTTGACGGCTATTTAATTGCAAGAGATATACATCTTTCTTCTTTATATTTTTGTTATTTTTGCTTTAATTTAACGTGGTTAATCGACTAGCTTATGTTTCACGTAAGTTGTTCCCCTGATATAGTACAGGGTGGGCTACTAAACCCCGCCAATATATTAAATATAATATTAATATCGTAAGTTCGCTCACAGGACAATGACATGAAAATTTAAAATAAAGGAATAATAAGTAAATTCCTATGTATGAAATCCTTTTTTACCAGTCAAGTGATCACCCTACCTATCCTGTAGACATTGGCTGGGGTACTTTTCTTTATAGTACCCTGTGTATAATACACCAAAATAATTATTTTTACTTCAAACACTTTATTACATGAAAGTGAATTTACATTTTGAATACATTCTTATTTCAACTTGTATGCACTGAACTCAAGACAGCAACACTTTTCTCGCGCTTACACTTATGTACTATCAGTAGATATCCTGATTGATCTTCACATACGTTTGTAGTGAACATATCGTTTTCTTTTCTGATTCAAGCACATTTTGGTTAGTTCTTTTCTATTTGGATGCATACTATAAATCAAAGTCATATGTTTCTTTTTCAAAGATTCGGCTAATTTTTAACTTGTAAGAAATGTTAACGCAAGTAACATTCAGTCCTTTGTTGAGAAAAGGATCCATCGTCTTCAGAACATTATATTCACATAACTGTAAGTCCCGACGTCGTTCTTGGTCCTTTCTCAGGTAGGGAATGCCATTTAGTACATACAGTATCTTGATTTTACATCTGCAAGCAGCCAAATTTGAATCTAAATTTGTCAGGCTTGTTAGACATATATTATTTCAATTTGCTTCTCGTCTTAGTAGGGAATAACTGTTCATCCACACAAACACTTTCGTGAGTTTTATACTGACTGATACAATTCTCAATGAATAAGTTCCATACAGATGACGCCAAAGCAACTTTGTCCTCTTTCAGCCTTGAAGAGCTAGGGCACTTTTCATGAAATCGAATATATCATACTTCATTATTTCAAGAAATCTTGTTCTTCCCATAATCTTTCTGTAAAACACTGGGAACTTTCGTTCTATAGTTCCTTTACGGTTATATCTGAAGCTACACGAAATTTGAATATTGCTAGAAATGGAATGGGTTCAGCAATTGACAGCGGTCAAAGAGAATCCTGACGCTGTCTATGAGCTTCAATAATGGTGTATTTCGGAATGTTTCTCAAAATTGTTTCTTCTATGAACAAGCGAAAAGAACTAACAAAATCACCATCTTCAATATGATGTAACGCATAATATATATATATATATATATATATATATATATATATATATATATATATATATATATATATATACACATGGGTGGCGATTAGGGGGGCAAGAGGGGGCAGTTGCCCCCCCACTTTTTGAAGTGACCACTTAACTCTTAAATTATATCATCTATTTTTCGGTGATGGGCTAGAATCTTCATTATTCGATTTAGAAAAGTGCCAAAAAAAAAAAAAAACTTTTTACTTCTTTTTTTCTCAAGTCTGGAGGCATTGTAGAACACGTTACATATGCTTTCACGCCTTTCTGCGTCGAGACGTAGAGTGTGATGACGTCATAACTAAAAAAATATATTTTGTTATGACTTTTTAATTACTTTTTTGCAGGGCTTACTTTTGCACCTAGAAGATTGAAATTTTGCACACACATTTAGGGCACCCCTTAATATTTTCCAGATTCTTTTCAGATTTCTGCGTTAAAACAGGGGGGCAGAGGGGCAAAAAGGTAAAGAAAAAAAAGAATACATATATTTAACAAAGATCCTTTTTTCGCGATTTTTCCTCCTCAGATACATGATGGAGACATGTGAATGGTACCGTTTGAAAGGATGTTCTGTTATAAAAAGAATGATGTACGAACCATGATCCTAGTATAAATAGGGAAGTCTCAGGGAATTTTTACCTGAGATGTTTTTTATACGGGAATCTGGAGTATTGTAGAGATATTATTTTTGGCGGGCTTACTTTTGCACCTAAAAGATTGAAATTTTTCACACACATTTAGTACACCCCTTAGTATTTTCAGATTTGTTTCAGATCTCTGCGTTAAACAGGGGGTACAGAGGGGCAAAAAAGTACAAAGAAGGAATATTTTTTAAACAAATAATCCATTTTTTCATGATTTTGCCACCTCAGGTACCTGATGGAGACATGTGAGTGGTACCGTTTGAAAGTATGTTCTATTCTGAAGGAAATGATGTACGAACAATGATCATAGGATAAAGAGGGATGTCTCGGGAAAATTTTATATTACATCCGGGTCATCTGGGGCATTGTGGGAATATTCTTAGCTCATTGGTAAACATTTTCCCGCACTTCAAGATAGAAGCTTGAACTTTTTTATACACATTTAGTACATCCCTTTATATTTTTCAGTTCATTTTGAGATCTGTGCGTTTACAAAGAGGGTCCAGAAGGGATCAAAGTTTGAAAAAATAAAAAAATCCAGATTTCCCTCAAAATTTCCCGCCTTAGGGACATGATAGGAAAACGTAAATGGAACCGTTTGAAAGGTTGTTCTATTCTGAAGAGAATGAGGTACTAACCATGATCCCTAGGATAAATAGGGATGATGCTGTAGCTAATTGACAGAAATTCAATAATTTACCTTTAAAAAGCCATAATTTGAAATGGTTAATGTATATAGTTTCATTTGGAAATGTAAAGTTTTTGCATATATTACTGGTTCATAGAAAAAATGGTACCATATAATATTTGTCGTTGCGTAAGTGTGTATTGGTTATTTGTCTTCCTGTGGAGTTAAGACAGCTATAGGAATTGCGTTTTAATTGCAATTCAAAGGAATTAATATTACAATTGCGTCGTAGCATATGCTTGTAGTATTTACTGTCTTTCATTTTCTAAGAGTAATAACATACATTTAATGGCAAGTGTGGAATTAAAAATATAAGTTGTTCATTAATCCCCAGTTTCAATATAACTCCTACAAAACAAGCCTCATTATTCATTAGTATGATTAGTAATATCCTTTCTATTTATTTGTTTTACAAATATGTTATTAAATAATCTGATCACACAATTTTCCAGACAGAATTTTAAGATGTTCATGAGCAAGGAATCAAAGGTGCGTTGCTCTTGTCAATTTACGTAATTAAATATGAAACACGATATACAGTATTTTAACTGAAAAAGATAGTATCCTATTAGTTATACAACCTTTCATCAAACAAAGTGTTGGAAACAACCAGGAACACTAACATTGATATACACATATTCAGATCATATCTTGCCCCCTCCCACTTTTAACGTCCAATCGCCGCCACTGTATATATATATAAACAGGTTTCTCTCGAAGGATGTCGTGCGAGGCAGTACCCCGAGAATTGTTCTGTCTGTCCACTTTATTCCAGCGTATCCCATCAGCTGCTATAAAGATATTTTATCGATTGCTTCTGGAAGCTTCTGTATCTGTTTCCTTTCTTTTACCCGAAGAAGTAGCTTCAGACTGCATTCTCGCTACTGCTGATGTCTTCATCGAAGTAATATCACTGTTGTTCTTCCAAGCTCAATTCACTTTCACTTAAATCTCAGAAATCACGTAACATTTTATTATGTCTCACATTTTTGTAATTATTCGTATGTACCTTCAAGAAAATCTTTATTTCTACAGAGAACAGTATAACCAAAACATACGAACATTATTGAAGAAGAAAATCATTCAAAGAAGTACCATATACTACCTTATTTTTACAGCAATGGAAAGCAGAAATAAATCACACAAAATAGCAAACTCATTGCAAAAATAATGTAAAAGATTTCAAAATTTATTTCCAACAGAAATACACCCATATAGCAAAAAACCTACAAAACTGTCCTCATCAACAGCAAAATACAGATTTTTAACTGAGGCAGTCAAATTGACGGTCTGGTCCTTCTAGAGGTATACATCAAAAATAGGTATTTATATAAAATAGACACACAATGTTTATATGCTGTATCAAACCTCTCCTTAAAATAATAAAAGTCCTAAAGTTTGGTTGCGTAACTCAAACAAATATAGGCCTATGAGATATAGAAAATTGTTTTAAGTGATGCCGTCAAAATGACGGCTTGGTCCTTCTAGTGTTAGGACGGTTGATTGGAAAGTTAATTTGAAAGCTAAATATCCATTTGCTTTAAAACATTTTCCACTACCTAACAAGTACCACGAGTAATAGTATTATGAGATAGATTTTCAATTTCAACTTTCTCAGTATTATTCGCAACGTTAAGGGTTTTGTATCGGCAAGTAGTACATATTTTCATCCACGAAACTACTTTTATTTACTTTTTTATCTTCATTTTTATTTATTACGACTACACCTAAGCATTCAACCTGTTCACTTCCTCTATTTTACCACAATGAAAAGAAAAGGGTGCGACATGTCATTTAACGGCATTTACTTGCTCTGATATTACATCATCCTCTACAAAAAACAACGTCGTTCGCATACTGTAGCGAGTGATTAAGACCATTCAGCGTTAGTCATTTGTTTACTACCTCTGAGGTTCCTGATCGTGTATTCTAACTCAGTGTGAAAGAACACAGGTGATAAGGTGAATTCTGCTTTATGGAGTTTAACCTGCAAAACTTCTTTCTATTTCTACTTTACTAAAGGTTTCAATAACATATGTGCTCAATAATCTTACTATCTTCTCAGAAATTTTAAATTCCTCCCAGATAATATAAAATAATTCTCTTGTAATCGAGCCATACGCTTTTCTAACTGCATAGTTAAATTTCCATTTCCCCCCATCTTATAGTGACCTATTGCACTTGAATCCACATTCATGATCTTTAATCACTTCATTAGCACAAGGGTTTAACCATGCACCAATATCTTCATAAAGGGTCGCGGTTGCTCAATGGTAGTGAGTCCCCCTCTGGCGTGTGGAGTCCTTGGTTCGATCCCAGCTTCCACCAAGTGGGCTTTGTGATGGACAAGCACTGTGTGTGTGTATGTGTGGGTTTGTCTTGGGATTTTCTCATTTCCTCCTGCTTTTCTCCTTCCACCATTATCACCTATCTTATCATCTCCGTCTTCCTTAGCCTCGGCGCATAAGCGAAAGACATTAAACTTTTTTAAAGGCACTGTTTATATAATCACGTGAATATTATTTTGTAAGTGTAAGAACTTGCAACTAGTGGTGCCGTGCAGAGCAGAAGATTTTCTTCTTTTTCTTTTCTTTTCTTCTTTCTTTTTACTTTTTAGTTAAGTGAAAAAATTCTCTTATCCTTGAACGATTTCCACCCTGAGCAATAGGAGTCTCAAAGAAAGCTTATGCTATTTTTATGGAAGTGGGGGTCGTCTGGATTTGATCCCAAGACCTTTGGCATGGACTGAAACTGCATTGACTACTAGACTGTGTGTCATATGAGATACGCGATACTTTAAAATGCTAAACTCGATTTTATTTAATAAATAATCAATTCTAAAGTGGAAGGAGTTCGATCCCAAGACCTTTGACATGCAGTCCGCCTGTGCTGACCACTTTTCTAAGTTAACTGATTTACCCAACGTTCCTCATTAACTTAAGTTTCTTATTTATTGTTTTACTTCATTTTTACTTTTTCTTCCAGTAACTTATAATCACAGGGATACGAACACACAAACATTGTGGACAGTTAAAATTCCAAAGGCTCTCCCATCGGGAAGTGCACTCAGGACCACGTATACCAAAGGCGCAATCGATAGCCACTAGACCAGCACTACTCGACCATCTGTTTTATGTGATTATTGGCATCTTATTAGGCTTTTATGTTTAAAATATCCATTTTGTCCAACTTTGACCATATCTCGCCCATGGTACATTTCCCCAAAGTGAGTGTAGACTTATTTTAAACGTTCTTCTAAGTAGGGTGAATGTGCCACTAGTCAGCCCCTCACCAGTAGTCAGCCATTTACGCATTTTCGAAACAAAAATAAGAAAACGTTACGTTTTGACCCTTATCAATATGAAGCTTAGCTTTTAGACATTCATCCTCTACACAGCCGATCACATGTCACACCGAAATGTCACCTAGTGTCGCAGCAATAGGTGGACAAAGAAGACACTATGTTGTAATGCGTGAATCTACTACGTAAAAAATAACAGACGAGACTTTTTGTTACAAGTGTGTATTTGTTATCTAATGTAAAAATAAAAAATATTCTTTTTATTTTTTAATTTGTATATATTAAGGAAATGAAAACAGAAAAAAATTTTTGGTAGATTTTGAGCATTTCGTTTGAATAGGGGGGGCCGAGTACTGGAATTGAAAAATGAGTGATTTTCTAATAGTCAGCCCCCGGGGCTGAGTACTGGAATTATAGCATATGTGTGCAATTTCGTCCATCACATGCCCAGACCAAGTATTCACTTCCCTTCTGTTAATAACATACAGCATGACTCACAAATCTTTGTTTTTCCAGTACTCAGCCCCGGTAAAAATGCAAAGGCCGAGTACTGGTGCCTCGAAAGCCAAAAGTCAGCCCTGTTGGTAATTTTACTGCAATTTTAAATATCAATATATCCAAATTTGTAAAAAGCCAGGTTCCCACTTACTCATTTCATGGAAGTAAATATAAATGAATGAAAAAGGAATAAAAATGGAAGTTAAGAAATTAAAACGGTGCTCAATTCACCAGTACTTAGAAGAGTCTCTCTACAATGCACTGAGGGCTGTAGAAAATGGAATGACTATACGTGAAGCTAGCAGAACATTCAATGTTTCTCGCAACACACTAAAATAGCCAAAGTTTGATTTGGGCAAAATAAAATGGATATATTTAATAGAGTATACAATATTGTAAAAAGTGACAATAGAAACAAACTTTTCAAAGAGAGCTATCTAGGAGAGAAATGGTATAAATTGTTCTTACGAGGAAACCCAGAATTAGTTTGCAGAGTTCCCGAAGGCAAGAGCAACAGTCACCGAAGAATTTATTCGGAAGTGGTTTAAAGAACTCGAGGTACCTCCAAAGCATTAACGCATCCGATATTCTGCAAGATCCCACCCGAATCTTTAATGGTGATGAAACTAGTTTTAGCCTTTCTCTCGAAACAGGTGAAGTTATCGTATCGAAAGGTTTGAAAAATGTTTATGAAGTCCGACGTGCAATTGACAAACAATCACTGTTCTTCTAGTTTCATCTGGCAAACGGCGAAACTGTATTTCCAATGGTTATTTTCCCGTATGTTAAACCATCGCCTGACATCATAGAAAGTATCCCAAAGGTCTGGTTTTGGGGAAGATCAGAAACAGGCCTGGATGAGGATTGATACTTTTTATGTGTATATTGTAAGTGGTATAAACAAATGGCTGGAAGAAATAACGTTAAAAGACCAATAATTTTATTTGCTGAAGGGCATCGCACACATCGAACTATGGAATTTAATGTGTTTTGCATCGAAAACTGAATAATTCTACATGCCTTACCATCTAATACAATACACATTCTTCAGCCAGCAGATGTTATTGCCTTCAAACCCCTCAAGATAGAATGGAAGAAGACAGTTCATGACTGGCAAAGCCAACCCAAAAACATAAGTCTGTAGCAAAATCTCATTTCTCTTCACTTTTGTCAACAGTAGTAAACCGTTCTTTTCTCTTCCATTCAATTTGAAATGGTTTCAGGAAATGTGGCTTGTGTCCTTTCAATGCAAATACTGTAGACTACTCTAAATACATCAAAAATAGCTTAGTAAAAAGACGTTTGGAAAAAGATTGAAGTGTATCGGCTGACTGATTTCCTCGCATATCCCTTCTCTATTTCCTTGTCAAGCAGATCGTACTGAAATATTGATCCATAATGTAATGGAAGATGGTACGGTGTTTTGAAAGATGGTACATTACTTCAAGTTCAAAGCCCCAACGATAATATTGAGAAGTCATACACAGTCATAGATAAAGCTTCCGAAAAAAGTTCAAATAACAGTAGACAAGTCTCACCAAATTTTGAAAATAATTTATTTTGGCCAGAACCAATTGGAAGACTTCAAAGAGGCAACGAAGCAAAATAAATTATCAAGTGCCATATTGTCAGATGAATGGAGAAATATAATGATAGCCAAGATCTTAGAACGAAAGAAAGCAATTAAAGCCAAACAAAAAAAGAAAAGGAAAGAAAAAGAGCAAAAAAGAAAATTCCAACTTCCTGGAATTTTTGTGAAAAGACAACTACTACAATTGTCTTATTATTATTATTATTATTATTATTATTATTATTATTATTATTATTATTATTATTATTATTATTTGCAAGAAGTAAATGCTTTATTTGCGTTTTCTAACTTAATAAAGGTGTTCAAACATGGTGATAAACTGATGGCTGTGACATATTTCTACTCTAGTTCTATGAGAAATATTCCTAACTTCGTAGAATTTTTATGAAGACATAATTCGATTTTATTTCATATTTTTGTGAGTTTTTTTTCTTTTGGCGTTTTCTAAGTTTTAACTGGAGTAATCAAATGATATTGCGATATACTGGTCATGAAATTTAGCTATGATCTAACAACTTTAGTTCTATTTGAAATGTTTTAGCTTCATGGTTGCTTATATTTTTACGAAGGGTCCGCTCAATACAATTTTGTTCCTGTTTTTCCGAGAAATAAATGATGTGTTTTTTTGTTAGACAATTATAATGTAATCTGTTATATTTGTAGTGTCATGTAGCAAAATAAAAAACGCTCCATGACATTACATATGTTTTTATCATTAGTTTCAAATTTTGTTGGCTGACTTTAGGTTCGTTAATGGCTGAGTTCTAGAATGTAGTGGCTGAGTACTGGTATTTTTCGGCATTTTTAGGAAATTTATAAATATTGTTAAAATCCTAATAATGACATTAAAAACACTCCTTTCATTGTAAACTAGACTAAATAATGAATACATATATCATGAAGAAGTCTCATTCTGTTCAAAATTAAAATCAAAAATGACATTCGAACTTAAAATTTGAGTTAGGAGGCTGAGTACTGGCACATTCACCCTACTACTGAAATGTGCAATAAAAACCCAATCATTGTTTTTTTTTAAAGTTATGTCTATTTTTGTACTTTTTCCGGGATCAAGGAGGCTCGGTGCTAGAGTGCTTACCTCTGTTGCGTGGAGTCCTTGGTTCGATCCCGGCTAAGTAAGTTTGTGGTGGACAACATCGTGTCTGTGAGTTTTCTCAGCGTACTCCCGTTTCTTCCCACACTCTCATTTCATCAATTCTTCCATCATCATTCACTTGTTTCAATCATCATCTCCCTTAGCCTGAAGGGTATGATCGTGTGACGTTAAACTGAAGTATTTCATTTCATTTGTGCTTTTCCCATTGACGATAATGTTAATTCCAAATTCACTTGTCACGCCTCTATTCGACTTTTGTCCAAACTAATATTGTTTTTCGTATTAACTTATACAGTACTTCAACTTATATACTTCAACATTTTCATTGGATATCTGCTGGAAATAAGACCTACAGGAAATTAGCCTCATCCTTTACGAATGTTTTCGTGGAGCAGACACATAAAGGCATTTTGACTTAATAATACAAGTGTGCTTTACATAGTGAGTAAAGCATGGGAAAGAAGTGTCTGGGTCTTAAACAAGTCACCCTTTCGTCTTTTCTCCAGCAACGCTAGAATAAATCCATCAAATAGTATTCGTCAGGGAAGGTAATCAGAGTGGCTCTAAACACATTCTATTTCAGCTATTTTAGTTTCAAGCGATGAAAGAAGAGAAGACAATATGGTGATTGTGGGAAAATTTGAAATCGAATTTCAACGAATTTACAAGTTTCATGGCCCCTACATATCGAAAAAGCATTTTTTCGATGTCTGTCCGTCTGTTTGTCCCGATGTAGATGTGTTCACTCACCTAGAGACCGTGATCCTCGACGTATCCGCATCAAATTTTAAACTTAATTTCTATAAGTTTTTATGGGGCGTTTTTCGAGTTTTTCCTATCCTCAAAATTAAGGATAGTTTACTGAAGTGTGAAAATTGATAATTACGATTTTGTTTAAATTTCATACATCCATATATCATTAACAGCCTTATAGTGTGGTATAAATAATATCTGTGGGAAATGTCCGAAAGACAGTTTACTCTTAGAGGTGAGTTCTTTTAAAATGATTTTCTCAAAAACGAATCCAGCGATTTTGCTCATATTTCATAAATAAATATTTCATTAATAACCAGGAAATATAATTTATTGTGAAAAAAACACACAAGCGGTAGTTTATTCTTGAGGATGAATTTTCATAGGCGATTGTTTTTTTTTTTTTTTTTTAAAAAAAAGAAAACAAGCCAAGCGATTTTGTTCATATTTCATAAATAAGGCACTTGGGGCAAATAAGGCGCAGATGGAAATAAGGTCCAGTGTAAAATTTCCTGTTAGAAGCACTGTAGGAGAAGTCTGCCAATGCTGCAAGTAGCGATTACTCACACAATGCCTGCTTGCGAGAGCTCGTCTTCCTGTCCCGGGCTAGACGCAACACTGGCAGTACTGAATCATCGAGGAGTCAGTTTCTATGTGTTGATATAATTTATGGAGACAAGATAAATTTATCTTTTGTGTGTAGAATAAAGCTAACGCAAAATATCTACTATATTTGGGATGATCATAGTATGTAGCAGTTGGGAAAGTAGTTACTTTGTTTTAGTCCGAAATATGTTTGTAAATAATGATTTATAAAATGACAAGTACATGGTCGGTAAACAAGACTCACCAAAAATCTACTGCTCTCATTACCCGACAAAACATGTATACGTTGTTAAATACTTAGAAACTGGCAATTTGAATGTCTGTTAGTTTTTTAGTCTTTGTTAGCCAATGTCAGCTTCTGTAGTACGTTCGAGTTCTACATTGGTGTCTTTCATAGTGTAAATCTCTAATTATAGTGCATGCGAATGGCTCATACCACTGTTTTTGGGTGCAAAGGCGCCGACTTTCCAAAATTTATGTGGGTGCACATCAATAGTGAGACCTGTTATATGTTTCCTGGGGAGTCTCATATTTTTTAATTGATTTCCGTTTAGTTAATATATTTTATGAACACTCTCATAAGTGGCTGTGCAGTGATAAAGTAAAATATACTGATACTATAGGGACAAATCAAAATGAAAAATCTTCATAAAACCAAATAATTTTAATGGTATTGCAGAAAGAACTGAGTAATGATATTGTTGTGAACATCACTGGCGTCTCTGGCATGTAAAATTTGGGGGGACATCGAAGAAAGTGATTAAAATGGTGCTATCTAGCCCAACCTATTTATTATCTTCGATTTCATTTGTTACCTTTCTGCTTACCTTCACGGATCCCCTAAGGTATATCAAGAACTCTGATATAATCGTTCCACAGCCTGAATAATATATTCCAAATAATAATAATAATAATAATAATAATAATAATAATAATAATAATAATAATAATAATAATAATAATAATAATAATAATAATAATAATAATAATTATTATTATTATTATTATTATTATTATTATTATTATTATTATTATCATCATTATTTATTTGTTTGTTTGTTATTCTGTCGTTAGTAAATAAATTAAATTAGAATGAAATATTTAATATTTTGTACTTCGAAATATTGGGGGACGCGACCCCCTCGTCCCCCCCGCCAGAGACGCCTATGGTGAACATAAACTACAAAATGACTAACTTAAGTGTGTTGCTTGTATGCCATCCACAAACACATTTCGAACAATTATGTTTTAGAGGTTAGAAATTTTAACTTCCATCTTAAAGTTTTAATTGCTTATTTTTTGATAATTGAAAGTGAGAAATATTTGTTTTATTTTGTTTGTATCAAACTAAAAATCTTGTAGGTGCGCCGCACCCACAAGATTATTTGTGTGGGTGCTGGAGCCCCGGAGCACCCACGCAGTCGGGGCGCATGTTTGAATATATTCTAAGCGCGGTTCTGAGCGTTCTAGGTATCGTGATATTGTTCATTATGCGCCAAAGAATAGATCGGTGACATACGAAGCTGTAAACGGTGCGGTGTATGGATATATGACGAATGCATTGTTTTGGTCGACGCCAATGATGAGAAATTCACTTGCTACAAGTGTTATCAAGTGTAAACATTGTTGAAAGTTAGTGTGAAATCTATTCTCAGTTGTGACTTGTTTATTACATGTCCAAACATATTCTTTAAAATTCAGTTAGTTGTCATGACTTTGTAGCACATGGAAAATTATCTATATCCTTCTTATTTCATATCCATATTGTTTGTAAATGTCCTTTTATTATTAGTATTTAAAGTGCTGTAAAAATATTGGGTGTTAATTGAGTTCCAGTGGTCTCTCAGGTCGTAAAATTTTACTTTTCAAATAGTGGGCCTTATTTACCTATCGTGTGGGTAATAAGGCCATTTGTATGTTTGTTTCTCTTTCAATACGTTTTTCATATAGTTAACTCAATGTTTAAGTTAAAGTAAATATACCATAAGATAGATAAAACATTGACAAATAAAATGCATATAAATTTATGTTTATTACATTATAAGTATTTACGTAATGAAGCAATTTTTCTTAGGTGGGCCTTATTTGCCGCAAGTACCATACATATTTCGTTAGTAATCTGACAAAATCGCATAACTCATTTGTCTTAAAAATATACTCAAGGGATAATTTACTCTTGGGGTGAGTATTTTTTTCCCAGACGATTTTGTTCTTATTTAATAAATCAATATTTTATTCCTAACCTAACAATATGGCATAAATCATTTATTGTGAAAAATATACAAGGGATACTTTATCCTAGGAATGAGTTTTTTTTTCGGGAAATTTTCTCATAAACGAGTCAAATAACGTTGTTCACGTATCATAAATAAATATTTTATTATTAATATCATAATATAATATCCCCATTTCTCCTGTAAATCTCCGCAGGGGGGTAGTTCACTTTTAGGGATGAGTTTTTTTCGGACGCTTTTCTCAAAAGCAACTCAGGCAATTTTTATTCGTAACTCGTAAATAAATATTTCATAAACAACCTCATAATACGGCATTACTAATTTCTGAAAATATTCACAAAGGGTAGTTTATTCTTGATTGTGAATTATTTCAAGCGATTTCCTCAGAAAGGTCTCAGTCAAGTTATGTTCACATTTCTTAAATAAATACTTCATTATTGAGCTAACAATACACAATATGCCATTTCTCATAAGCAACCAACAAGGGTAGTTCACTCTTGGGGGTGAGTTTCTTTCTTCGACGTTTTCACAAGAACAACTCAGATTACTTTCTTCATATTTCATAAATAACATATAATTTTGCGTAAATTATTTCTTATGAAAATATCCACAAGAGATATTTTATTTTTAGGAAGTAGTTTTCTTCGGTCGAAGTTTCCTTCGAAAACGCCTACAATTTTGTTTGTATTTCACTATTACATGTTTCAGTTATAACTGTAGCATAACGTGATTAATTTAAGAAATTGAAGCAAAAAAGCTTAGTGCTGTCGCCGGAACCTTTTATTCTTTTTGCGCATATTCTAAACTTATCATACTCTGACATGTAGGTTCAATAGAATAGGCAAGTGGTTTATTTTCAAAATGGGCAATCAAAAATATTTAATTAACCATAAGTTTAATTTAACTTGACTTCATCGAAGCATTTGGAGATCGACTTTTCGATCAATAGGACTTATACAAGAAATAAAATAATTGAAACAGACATTGCTTTTATTATTTTTTTTTTTAAAGTCGCATTTTCCTTGCAATTACACCTCTGTAATAGGTATAAGCGCTTACGGCGTGTGTTTATTGCCATTACTTTTTCCAGGCTTACTTCCGGAAGAATAAATAGGCTATGCCCACCGCTGGGAGTTTGCCAACCGCTCCCCGCTCTAAGGTAAATTAAATTAGGATTACATGTCAATTTTGTGCTGGACACGTGTTTTAGCAAATAGTGTTTCAGCAGAACCCCCCACACTTTAATTTACCGTCCCTTGAACAACATTTTGTGAGACAACGCCTATCACTGCATGGGAGAAGTAGCATCCCTTTCAATGGTAGGGGTCTCGCAAAAATATTGTCCCATTTTCTTACAATACGCTTTATCAACTCGTCGATGATTTAACTTAATGAAGCAAATGTACGAACTGCAGAAAAATAATACTCATTCTCTTTTTTCTTTTTTTTAAAGTGTAAATATGACTTAATGGAGAATATTGTAAAAATAAGACGTAAATGTTCCTCTTCTATTGACAAAGTAACTATTTATCACACTTCATGCATCTCTTAAGATGAATTCAAGTCAACCGGATCAGTAGTGCAGTCAGTCATTCTTAAAGACACTAATAAGTTATCAATTGTCAATAATTCTCTAAGAGATCATCTCCGTTTGCTTGTTACGCTTCTTCGGCCACTATTGTTTCAAGACACAATGCGGTCAGCCAGCATTACTTCCTGCCACACCCGGCTGTTCCCTATTTTTGCTGTAGCCAAGGTTGCTGACCCTTACATCAAAATAAGCCGTTATTTTCTAACTAAATTGATCCCCTTTTAATTAGGTGAACATCCAAAGTTATTCTCCAAAAGAATTCCAGAAACACAATTGGTGCTTTACCAAGAGACCATTGCTAATTGTGGCGCAAGACGGCAGAAAAACATATTCCCACTAAATTAAGCGTAATAAACATTTAAGCTTCTTTTCGAAATTGTTAGGCCTATTTCTACAGACAACGGAGCGCATACAAAGAAATAAGCATGGCACTCAACGACGAAGTCTTCCGTTATGGTGCTGAGAGTTACCGGTTTCAAATGCGGGTGGATCATGACGTCACAGGTCAAGGTGGACTGGCTACATTAGGATTGGTTGCAGCTGACTCTTGACGGGGAAAAAAATACACCCGGCCTCCGGAAGCTGGGATTAGAGCGAAGTGAGGTAATTCGTAATAGTTAGTGACATTTAGTTGTTGTATTGTCCTGCTAAGGAGCTTAAAAGCTACGGAGAATGAAGGGGTTTGTTTGATTGAGGTACAAATGTTTGTATTGCGGCATCATGTCTACCTTACGGCTTCTGATTTTGGGTGCGCATTTCATTATTGCAGCAACAATAACATTTCGGCCTTGCAATGAGGAAAACTTAACTTTTGAATTAGTGACAGGATACGTTTATAGTGCTCCTGGAGATTTAATGGATACAATCCCCGCGACGCTGCTGGAAACGTGTATTGAATATTGTAGATACAATGTTTCGTGCAAATCCATCAATTTTGAAACTGGTTTGTGTGTAATGTTCTCATCCAACAGCGAGGACTTTCCAGGTAAGAGAATGTTTCATTTAGTTATTCAATGATTTCCAATAGTTGAAATAATTAAATTGGTTATATTACTTATTTAATTTTATAATGGATGTTTATGTGCTTCTTATGTTTCACTAAGCAAAGGTACAATCTTATTTCGGGATGCGTAACTACAGTAAGTTCATGACAAAAAAATTGAATGAAGGATGAATAAAATAAGAAATTTGCAAAATGAATTATTACAGTATTAGTAGCACAGGTCGGTACAACTATATTTTTAGCACAGTACCTGTAGCTTTTTTTCAAAGGGAGATAATACGAAAGAGCAAATAAACTTAAATATTTTGTTTGGAAGAAAATATAGAATTTATGGGCTAAACAAGGATGCATGTAAGGAAACTTACGCATTTTAAAACTGAACATGAATTTCATTATGTAGCTATATTTAAAAAAGAAAAAAAACGATAATTCTTACATATTTTGAGTTATGTTCCTAGATTTTTGTTTAGTTCACAGATCTATATAAAGCAGTTGCACTGATGTGATTGTAACATTTGTTACACAAATTATTCATTATAATACAATACATTAAAAAGAAGAAAAAACATACAATACATTAAAAAGAAGAGAAGGGCTTCCTCGCGGCTAAGTGGCTAACGAGGACCTAGGTTCAATTCCCAGTCGAAGCTCAAGTTTTTAGAATCCACGTTAAATTGTATGTCCACGTCTGACATAGCCTTAGTGATGAAAAGGAAATTTGACTGAACTAAATAGATAAAATGAGTTAATATTACAGCAAACTTTGCCAAGACTTAAATACGAGCGATGATTTCTTTGATCAAGATTTGGAATTAGAGTTCTGAACTTTCGGCATCTATGGCCATGTTAGCTCGTCACATATGAGGGGTGATGTCCCTCGGCGATCGCATTATCCTTGAAAAGGGAAGGAAGAAAGAATTGGGAAAGGAAGGAGGTGGTCTGGGACCTGAATGAGAAACGCCCCCCCCCCCAAAAAAAAAAAAAAAACTCACTCAGGATGACTGGCCTGAAAAACCTTTTACACTTTTCGATCGAGTATCCCCCATCATTTCTTTTTTCTTTGAGTTTGACGTCTACGTTTATACCCCGAGACTAAAGGAGACGATAATGACAATGAATGAGAGAACCTCAAAGAAACCCACTTACACGATGTTCGTTCAACACAAAGCCCTCGGGAGTATGGAACTAAATATTGAGCAATTGATATTCAATTATATTTTATATCAAGTAAAATTATAAACGAAATTATAAATAATATTGATCTCATTTAAAAAATCATTAATGCTTTAATTAAAATGTAACAAGACAGAAATTTTGTACTGAACAATTCTTGGTTGTTAGTTATAAATTTTATTTTGAAAACGGTCGTAAAGATCTTCATGAAGTAGATTGTGTATCTACCATCTACGGATATGAGAAAGTGATTTAGATAGGTTTCATCATGGGGGAGTCTTCTCAAAGAAAGAACCTCTTACATGAAATAATAATTTCACCTAAAAATAAACTCTTGTAGGAACTCTCTTGGGAGCAATACCTAGAGAAAATAACGATTTTGATTAAATGAGTTGAATTCACATATCACAGAATGTGGATGGTTTTGGAAATGAAATCTTACAATTTAATGCCCTACGATTATGCCTTTTAGGCTAAGAGAGACGCATGATTAAGGCAAGTGAATGGTGTTGGAATGTATGATATTAGAAGATTGAAAATATGAGAGGACACAGGAGTAACCCTAGAAAACCCACGGACACGATGTTGTCCACCATAAACTTACTTGACTAAGGATTGAACCAGAGATCCTACGCACCAGAGGTAACACTTGTTTTGGGTTGAGAAAAAAATTTAGCTAGAATAGCTTTTTATCACTTAGAAAATTTTGTTCTTTCGAGATTTTTTAAAGTTGTCTTCACTTCAGACGGTTTCGCCATCTCGTCAGCAGAGATGTGAATAAAATGCTCGATTCCAGTATATATGATGAAGGGGCTATGGAAATTTCGACATATTTATAAACACTATATATATATATATATATATTTACTCAATGGCGGCGATTGGACGTTAAAAGTGGGGGGCAAGACATGATCTGAATATTTGTTTATCAATGTTAGTTTCTCTGGTTGATGCTAACACTTATTTGATGAAAGGTTGCATAACTAATAGGATACTATATTTTTCAGTTAAAATATCGTATATCGTATTTCACATTTTATTAAGTAAATTGACAAGAGCAACACAAGTAGATACTAGTTCTTTCTATGGTCACGAAAGACAGTATTCTTCAGGTGACTAAATTTCTTTTCCTATTAACTCACAATAAATTAACCTATTAGAGTACATATTTTGGCAAGTTGTCAAGTTATAACTATTCTAAGGATAACAACAAAAAGATCCAAATTAATTCATTTGTTCCCCAGTTATTGGCAAAAGAAAATTTGTCAGCTGTCAAATACTTTCTTTTCCGTGTGTACTCTTAAACAACGAAGGTGTAAGAAGAGACTTGATTTCTTGCTTATGAACACCTTAAAATTCTGTCTGAAAAATTGTGTGATCAGATTATTTAGTAACAAATTTGCAAAACAAATAAATAGAAAGGATAATATTAATCATACTAATGAATAACGAGATTTATTTTGCTGAAGTTATATTGAAACTGGGGATTAATGAACTACATATAATTTTAATTAAACACAGGCTATTAAATGTATGTTATTACTCTTTGAAAGACAGTAAATATTACAAGCACATGGTACGACATTTAAAGAAGTACTTTTACAGCTTCCCGAAACATGTTAAAATGAAAATGAAATATTTCAGTTTTACGTCCCACGCTTATACCGGCAATGGTAAAGGAGACGGTGATGAAGATAAATGAATGAAATGGTCGATGGAAGAAAGTGGGAGGAAACGGGAGAATACAGAGAAAACTCACGCATACGATGTTCATCCATCACAAAGTTCAATTGGCTTGAGCGGGGATCGAAATAAGGATCCCACGCACCAAAGATGAACGCTCTACCACTGAGCCACCGCGGCCCTTCCGTAACATATTCGTTGCCATTAGATGCTGTTTTCACTTTATTGGAATACATCAAAACTCAACAATACTTAGAATCACTCCATACTGCAGTTATACAAATTAATTTAGAATTATGTTGAATTCACTAAATTTAATTGTATAAGCACTCGTATAAACCTATAGGTAGCACTTCACTCGTATATTACACTGCAAAACAATGGAAAAAGGTAGTAGTTATTTTTTATGACTCTCTTTTATTCAATATTCCTCACTATTAAAAAGAAGAAAAGACATTTTAGGAACTGTCAATTTTTGTTCATTTAAAGAATAAATTCATGAAAGACTTTTGTGTGTGTCTGTGTGTGTGTGAGTGTGAAATGATATCTCAATTAGTTTCAAAGCGGCTGACTAACATATCGAGCCCTTGTAAGAAGAAATGAAAGTACACTGGAATTGCACTCCAATAGATTAATTTTGGGGCCATTATCCGTGGCAATCACAACGCAGTTCTTGTAGCTTTCTTAATTTCACGGGGAGACAACCAATACGTACTCACGCAACAGCAGATATTATATGGCATCATTTTTTCCCTATGAACCAGTAATACATACAATAACTCCAAATGAAACTAGATATATATATTAATGGGTCATTTCAAAAAAGTGGGGGACAACTGCCCCCTTTGCTCCCCTAATCGCCACTCATGTTTTTACTGCCGACGTTCTATTCTTGTTGTCTATCCTTGTCTCTATTTTATGAGTGATCATTGGGGATTATCAGATGGTGCTGGCAATGGATTGTTTACCAAGCATCGTGAACAATGGGATAAGCAAACCAATAGCAACTTCAGCAGGACATTATGGAAAATTAAACATTTACTATATGAAGATATAGTAGAGGGGCAAAGTGTTTCAGTGGTAAAGCACCCGCATCTGATGTGATAGGTTGTTGGTTCGATTCCAAGCCTTGTCAGTTTGTGATGGACAATATCATATCCGCGGTTTTCCTCGGAACTGTCCCGTTTGATTCCACATTATTATTCTATCAATCTCTTAGTAATCATACATTTTGATTCACCTCCTTTAGCCTAACTAGCATACCTGTTGGACATTATGTTAAAGATTTTTTGTTTCTAACTCGCAGGCTGGCTGACATATCCTTCGAGGCTTTATGTCAGCTGTTTTCTCATTGTTTCCCTCAGATAATTATACTACCTTTTTTGTAGTGATTTTTAATCTTGTGCATTACGTTTATTTTTTTTTCGTGGAGTTTAGTTCAAATATTAATGCACTGAAAGCAAAGGTGACATCATTAGTTACGTACATATAACAATAGTACTGTATTGTGAGAAAGGTTACGGATAAAATCCTCTGACTCTTGCTTTACCTTTTTCTTTTCCAACCTAACACCATAAAAGTGCAAACATATTTAAAAATCTTGCCACTCATCTTCCTTTGGAAAGATTTGTACTGTCATCTGCATACACAGAATTGGGAAGAAAGGTATAACATATTTGTTTCTCATTATTACGATTCAACGTACAGTTAGCTTGTAATAAACAGTTTAGATAATAGGATGAACGAAGATTTTTTTTTTTTTTTTTGAAAATAGTAACTGTATTGTTAATTTCAAATAACCTAATAGGGAAACGGAATAAAGTCGAAATTTAAATTCAAGTTCAGTCCAACACAGTTACATATAGATTAATTAAATTTTATTAGTTATCATTATTTCTTGGTGAAAAGAAAAAAAAGAGAAAAGAAACTCCTCCACACAATCATGACAAAATACCCGAGTACGTAGACTTCCATGAATTAGCTACTATAGGCCTATAGAAAACCCACTGTTAATATTAAACCTAGTCCCAGAAACAGCTCTTCCACAAACGTTTATTACAACTACTACTCAAATTCATAATATGCTTCCAAACATAAACAAACCCTTAATATACGAGTGATCCCGGGTTCGATTCCCGGTGGGGACAATCGGCCGAAAAAGTGTAAAAACTTTTTTCAGGCCAACTATCTTGATTGAGGTTTTCCTGGGTTTTCATCATTCACACCAGGCAAATGGCGGGGGAGTATCAAACTTATACGTCCCAGGCCGCTTCCTTCCTTCCCCAATCCTTTCTTCCCTCCCTTTCCTGGATAGTGTGCTCGCCGAAAGACGTTATCCCTCAAAACGTGACGGGAAAACATGGCCATAGATGCCGAAAGTTCTGAAATCTAATTCCTAATCCTAAACTCTTAATAATATTAAGTAGATACACATAGTGAATATCACGAATTAAACAGTTACTACATTCAGGGGTATCTCAGACGGGTTTTAGGGCGCAAGTATCGTCCTTAACTTTTTTTTTTTTTTTTTTGCGGGGAGGACTGACACTTTTTTCATCGAAAATGGCATAATCGAATTTTACTTATATCATAATGATGCTGTCAATAATGCAATAAGTTCCGAAATTAAATACAATTTAGTCTATAAAGCAAGTTATCTTGGTTTTGTCACAACCAACTCCTGTCTCCTATGCTACCTTCTTCCTGGACGGATGAATGGTAAATTGGAGAGAATTGCGCCCAAGCACTTAGGAGGCTGATGGACACCTCTGACAATATTCCATATGATGTATACGGTTATATTATAGGCATCACACATAAAATACCCCGAAAAGTTATCCAAAAATCAACAATAACAAAAACCATTATCTTCTTATTCCTTATGAAGTCCCTGGTGAATGTACGGTTAGCATAAGTGCCTTCGGCGTTGGAGATCCTGGTTCGACACCCGTTGCGACCTTATTTGATTTGGATTACATGTTTTATATAACTTCTGTGTTGAAAAGGGCGGTAAACTTCAAACCAACAACAACATTGTTTTCCTTACAACTTATTCTTCTCAACACTCATTCTTAAAGCCTGTAAGCCTGTAGTTAACAACATCGTGTCGCGTTTTTTCTTAGAGCTTTTCGTTTCTTCCACTGTCTTCATTTTACCAACTATTTTATGTCATTACTATATATCTCCAAATGCATAATCAAGGAATCTTAAAGTGATGGTTCCCTTGTTCTGTTTTAATGATTGATACTAAATAAATAAATAAAGTAACTAAATATTATTAAAATATTTTTCCTTTATATTTCCATTTTTTTCTTCATCTTTTGTCATTTGCATTTTTGTAACGTGACTATTCGGGTGTTTGCTTTTCTCAACGTTGATATTTTGAGGCAATATATCTACAATTTATTATTTTATTACAAAGAAATAAATTATTTTCATATTTACTCTGATATTGAATTAATATAATGAATGTAGCTACACTCCGCTAATTCGTAAAGACGATTCACATTGTGTCACTTGATAACTTTTTTTCCAAGAGCACGAATGTCGAAAGTTACCAAGCAGCTTAGTGGGGAATAATGCATATCCTGTCGCCGATCTCAAACATAAAACGGTAACTAATAATATAAGCGCATAAGTGAATTGTGTGCAGCATAGAAATGAGATGTGTAGCATACATAATACGTTTAAAAAAATACATTCTTAATGAACAATTACACTTGCAATTCGCACGTAATAAAACTCTAATTAATTGGTGTTGGATGAAACATGTGAGGCATTTTGCAGCGTGTAATCCAACTACATGTGTTGAATATTAAACAAACAATTGGCATTAATAAGAACTGTGCTATCTGATAGTTGCAGTTAATTTGATGTTAACATAAGACTTGTTGAACGTAGCAATGAAGTAGAGGTGATAGACATGGACAATCACTTGTTTAAAACGAGTTTTCCTTTCTTTATTTTTTCCCTGAACTCTGAAGATTATCACAAAAAAGACTGAAGAACGCATGCGTTGTTTTAACAGTGCTTCTGACAAATCGTCCTTAAAGTGGTGACAAATGACTTCCGTTAATCTGGTCAACAAGTGATGGATTGTCGCGTTTATCTAGTTTTTCTTCTTACACTGAAAAAAAATCTCTGTGTTATTTCTTCTTCAGATCATGTACTTTTTTCCCTTTCTAACAAAGAGAGTATTTTCTTATATATTATGGCGTACAAGTTTCTCAAAATACTATAAAAACTTCTGAAGTTCAAAGTATACTCATAACTACGGACGACAGAAGATCTTTTTTCGAGGGGAAGGTTCACAATCGGGAATACACAAACATCTTTATGAACTCCTACAGATAAAGCATAATGAAAAATAGCAATTATTTACGCGCATTACGTAACTTCATTACTTGCAACAAATTTAGTACTATTGTGTTTGAGAGCTCCTGTGTGGCTAAGCGGTTACCGTGTACAACCTTGAGCGTGGGACGCTCAGGTTCGATTCCCTGCGGGAGCTCACGTGGTTCGCTTCTAAGTTAATCAGTAGGTCCACGTCTCATATAGCCTCGCTGCTGAACGGTAGGTATACATTAAACCCAAAATCAACTCAACTATAATGTTTGATATAAATGCATTAAATACTCTACCGTGCGGGTAAGCAAATTTATTATGTTTCGACATGTGTTTCTATGAACTGAAAAACCATCGAAAATCTGGGGTCAGAAATTGTCCGTTCTTGTTTACACGCTGTGGGCGGCCATCAGAAGCAAAATGGGTATGTCTGTGCATATATTACACATTTTAAATATATTTTGCCAATAATTTAGAAACGAGTCGATCAATTTTAATTTAGTTTTCTTTGACGTAAGAAGAACACAATTCTTGTGCAGTACTGAAAATTATATTTCAAGCGATCAATTCGTTAGGATTGAGTAATTTACAGCTATTGGGCTGTATTAAGTTATTGACAAAAGAATGTGTAGGGTGCGTACTTTAATTTTTGCTGACATGTGCAAGCTAAAACATTAGGAAATGCCGTGACCCAGCTAACTACTTACTAAGTAAGTAGATTTTTCTTCAATACTCAGTCATTCTCTTCATTAGGTTTCTACTCTATATTTAATCAAAAAATATTTAATCCTTGAAAAATTCTGAAGAAGAATCCTAAGTTTCGTGGAGATGCAAATTAACACGGTGATTCAATGGTAGAACCCTCGCGTCTAGTGCAAGGGGTCCTTCTTCTGATCCTAGTCTATGTAAGTTCATGGTAGACAAAATCGTGTACATGAGTTTTATCAAGGTTCTCCAGTTTCCTCCCACATTCTCAGTTCACAAAACTTTCCCATAGCCATTCACTTTCATTAGTCATCCGTTACCGTGCGGGGAATAAGCTTGGGATATTAAATTAGAACCACAAAAAGCCACAGGAGATGATTAACAAAATAATTGGCACTGGAAAACTATATGGAATGAAAATCAACATCGAAAAATCGAAAGTCATGAGAATATCCCATGGAAATGTGCACTTACAGGGTAGAGTAGAACAAAGAGAACTTGAAGAGGTCGATCATTTCAAATATCTGGAAAGTATTTTGACGAAAGACGCGTACTGCACCAGGTCAGGTCGAGAATTGCCATAGTCAAAGAAGCATTAAACAAGAAAAGGTCACTCTTACTAGCAGCTTTAATATTGGACGAAAGGAGAAATTGGTCAAGTGCTGTATATAGAGTATTGGACTGTATGGTTCAGAGACTTGGAAATGACGGAAGTTAGAGAAGAAATATTTAGTGAGCTTCGAAATGTGCAGTTGGTGGAAGATAGAGAAGATGGACAATAAGATAAATAAAGGGAGATGGTTTGAAATGGATAGGAGAGAAGAGGACGCTTCTAGCCTCCATCCTTCGTAGAAAGGCCAATTGGATTGAACACATCTGGCGAAAAAATTGTCTTCTTCATACCGACATAGAAGGAAAGATGGTAGGAAAGCGAGGAATAGGAAGAAGAAGAACACAGGTAATCGATGATTTGAAAATTGGAAGAAAATATTGGGAATTAAAAGAGGAAGCTGAAAATCTAGAAACTCGAAAGAAACATTTCAAGGCCCAAAATTAAAATCAAGAAAAAAAATCATTAGTCCCAGGATCTGCCAAAAGGCAGAATACTTAATAATAATAATAATAATAATAATAATAATAATAATAATAATAATAATAATAATAATAATAATAATAATAATAATAATAATACCAATATTGAGTATTATGTGTCAAATTCATTGTTCAAAATATTTCTGTTCTAAACGTAGGCTAAGATTAATTTCATCCTGTGCAATAGGCAGATACTCTATTCGCCAGACCAAGATACCCCTTTCCCATATTTGGCAAGTTCAGTGCACAAGGGAATCAAGTCCACTTTTGATCGTTTTGGACATATTCCACCTTTAAGACCTCTATTTGGATACATTTGTGCTCTGAACACCGCATTTACTGTATGTATATTTATGGGTATATGGGATTAACCTGTGGTATGTGTCGCATGTGCCACTACGAGGCATCAAACACGTGTTTCATACAATAAACGTGTGAATGCTAACCGTTTAGCCCTCAAGAAACTCCATATTCTTCTGAAATAACACAAAACACGCTCAGTTTAGAATTAAATGTTTTCCTGGAGCAAATCTGAAAGAAATACTACATTTTAGACTGCACAATCTGAAAGAAGACAATGAAAATTTTCTTCGTGACATAAGGAAAAAAATCTTTGTTGTAATCGGTTACCTAATTTGCATATGCTTCGCACACCTGTAACGTTCCGTGACGAAGAAGAAACGGACCCACAAAGGAATGCAAATAGAGCATTCCTTAAATGCTTGGGTTACCGTAACTGAGCGTACAAGCATTGTTTTTAAGTGTTTCACCCCTTAAGTTAACTGTTAATAATTGAATTGTTTTTGGTAACGAAAAATGCAAAATACTATCCAAAATAAGTAAAACAATAAGGAAACAAGTTCCTGAAATGAGTGAAACAGTTGGTTGAATTGTAAACGTATGTTATTCAATTACTTCCATTCACTAAGTGTAAGCGTTAATATCCACATAATGGACAGGAATTGTAATCATTTTCTCTTATTTAATATACGTTTTAAAATCAGTGACACTTGAACCTAAAGGAAAAGGAGTGGGCAGTTATGTAAAATATGTAATACATTCTTTCCATTCTTTTGAACGTAAAATACAAATAAAATATGTAATCCATACAACTAAATTAAATAATTGGGTGTTTCAAAGAAGAAATGATTATATTCAGTAGCATTCTCTTTATTTAACATATTTATTTTAAAATTATGCTACTAAAAAGTAGAAATTTTCCCATTGCGTTACGAAATTTTAGTTCAAAGTGAACCTAAAATACAGTTGAGTTGATTTTAGTTTAGCGTCCCGTTCAGCAGCGAGGCTATATGAGACGTGGACCTACTGATTAACGTGGAATCCGAACCACATGAGCTCCCGCCGGGAATCGAACCCGGGTCTAACATAAAATACAGTACTACCCCTCTTTCTATATACCTTCCATAATTGGCAGTCAAAGTTTATCAGCAGTGTATAGTGAACTTTCCTCCCGCATTCAAAGTTTTACTCTGTTACATATGTTGAAAGAAACAAGTAAATCAGTATCTAAACTGAGAAAAAATCGTATGTGGCGTAAGTAAAAACTTATGTTACATGTGTAAATCTCGTAGTTTTTGGACTTAACGTACACCAAACGTATGACTGAAAACGGATGTTTTATAATACTTTCTGTTGTTCCATCTATACGTACTTTCCGTATGAAACAATATAGACGGTCAGGATATCACGTACAAATGGACGTATATAACATATAGTTGAGGAATGTAACATGCGTATATGTATGTGATATATGGAAGACTGTTAGATGTCAGACATCCTGCAACGGCATGATGTAACATCTAAGGTCAGTGCGTATGTAGCGTATGGATAACGTATGCTCCGTACTGATTTCTGTAGTAAGCAAGAGGATTCCGTATATTTTTACAACATACCGCTGTCCGAAGAACGGATTTTTCTCAGTGTAGTCGAATGTTTTAAGCATAATAATTATGTTATGAATAACACACGAAATTATAGCATATTCAAGCAATATCTGTAATGAGAATTGAGGTGCTAACTCTATGACTTAAGAAACACTATAGTTCATCGCCACAGAAACAAAATGTATGAATTGGATCCTTTTGTGTGTAAAGTTGATCTAACTAAGATGATTGTTATTTACCTCTCAAAGATCAATGTATCCTCTAATCCTCAGTGGTCTACTCATAGCTCTATTGATAGGAATTACACACAAAAATAAAATAATAGACCTAACTTCACTCATTCGACCCCGAATAGTTCGAGCTTTAATATTCCGATGTTTTGTATAATGCAAGCCACTCAAAAAGACGTGAACGCTAACAAACTGGAATTCGTTTATAGCACATGTTCTTAAGGTTATCTACGTTGTTTCATATCCTAACAATGGATAGTTATGCATGTAATAGTCATTGAAACAAACTTTATTCTTCCTAACTGCTCGAGTCGGGTTCTGGTTGTTTCTAGGAACTTTTTGTATTTAAGAAGTTTGGTTTATCAAAACCTCTTTATATATTTACTGTGTCTGTCCGTGTGTCCATTCATCCGGCAGACAAAAGGTCTCAAGAAATCCTGTTAGTTTTGGACAGAATGTAGAGAGTCAGACGTTTGGAACTGAGTTCGTTGATGACGGTAATGTTAAAACCGTAAGTGATAGAAATCAATCATTTCCAGTTTTAACGTTGATCACTATAGAGCAAAAACATTAAGAGAGCGAGAAGCGTTTTTAAAAATCGATTTAGTTTTCTAAGGAATACCATCACAGTGACGGATCCAGAAGGGGAGCGCGCTCTTTGATGCAATATATATATATATATATATATATATATATATATATATATATATATATATATATATATATATATGTGTGTGTGTGTGTGTGTGTGTGTGTTTCTGTGTTATTTCAACGAGACGAGACGACAAACCTTTCTTTCACCAATATATTGATCACTGTTCTCATTCTATTATTAGTACAAACTAGCTAATATTCCAAGTGTTACAGAAGCCAATATCTGAGCCCCTCGCCGATCCTTTCATTCTTCTGCGCCCGCGACAGAGTAATGAATCTACAGGGTGTTACAAAATTGTGTCACGATATTTTGGGAACATATTCCTCACATTAAAATAAGAAAAAAAAAACGTTCATATGGACCTGTGCTCAAAAGTGGATAGTTTCGGAGTTATAAGATGCCAGAAACGTGAAATGAATGAACTTTAAAAGTTCGTACCTCCATTACTATGAGATCGATCGTAATCTGGTCAAGACATTACTATGGAACTGGTGTGTGAACTATTCAAATATTTATGTCTATGAATGCTCCAGTACTTGCACACCAATTTTAGAGGGGTATGTGGAGAGTGATCAAGTCCTCTCTAAAAATGATAGTGCAAATACCAGAGGCTCTGAAAGATGGATATTTGAATAGTTCACATACTAGTTCCTCAGTGATGGCTTGATCCGACTAAGATCGGTCCTATAGTAACGGAACTATGGACCTTTAGAAGTCATTTTGTGTTTTCGGCATCCTATAACTACGAAACTATGAACTTCCGACCACAGGTCCACATGAACCTTTTTTTCTCATAAATAGAAGCTTTGCTTTGTATATAATTAAACACAAACAATTTGCTGAGCAAAACAATATACTGTATTCACATTAAATAAAACTACACTCGTGTGATAGTTTCGCCGACTAACACTTTGGCTTCATCAGACACTATCAGATAACAGACATTACTAGATAGTATCTGATGAAGCCAAAGTGTTAATTGGTAAAACTGTCACACGTATGTAGTCCTTTAATGTGAATACATTGTTTTGCTCAGCAAATAGTTCGTTTTTTAACACCATGTATAAAAGGGGCGCGCGTTTCCCTCAGAGGAAAATATAGCCTTTTCTGTATTATTTCCACAGACGACAAAACTACTTTTTAAAAAATATATTAGACAAATAATCTACTCTTAATCTATTGTTACTACAAACCAGCTAATATTTTCAAGTGATACAGCGGATAATATTTTGTGCCCTTCCGAACCTTTGATCCTCTTGCACATAAATGTTGAAATATTAACTCAGTGCCTCAGCGATAGATCCAGAAGGATTTGCGTACCCCATCAAGGGAAAAAAAATCTTTGTATGTTTTTTCAATATGAAACAACAGGAGTATTTTTTTTTTCAGTCAGTGTCCTAGACCAATAATCTGCTCTCAATTTATTGTTAGTACAAACTAGCTATTATTCACATGTGTTAGAAGCGCTTAATATTTTGCACACTCTCCGAACTATTGTTTTTTGTGCAAGAATAAAGAAATATAAACCTTCTGGGGCCAAAGGTCTAACTTATTGGAAGAAATATAAGAATTATTCGAAACAGTTTTAGTGATGGTACGCCCCGTCATCCCTGGCACCAAAATGAACATGAAACCATTCCAGACAAGCCAGAACTAACTAACTAAATAAATAAATATAAAAGCCAGTGACGTCAAATTGAATTATACAGAGGTTTTAACAAACTATAGAACGAAAATAATAAGTCATTACTTTATTAAAAAATGTACTAGTTATCTCCTTTGAAAGTTTCTGACTCCGTTCGTGTTTTAGCAGGAACATGTAGCTAAAAATACTGCCTGGAAGTAGCTGAACATACTTTCTTCCAGAAAATTTTATCTGGTGCGGAGGACACTGCACTGGAACACCAGTTGCTGAATGCTTATCCTGCAGAAGAATGACATGTAATCGCAGTTTAATTTATCTTAGCTCCGGCTAAAAGGAGGACCTTCAGGTTGTGTACTTGGAAGAAACACTACAGCTGAAATATTTAATGCTGGTTCCATTTTTTTCGTCCTTCATTTGACTTTTTTTCTATTTACAAAGATTAGTATCAGAATGATAACACAGGGTTTCTTAACCTGGGGGTTGCGAGAGTGTTTTATGGGGGGTCGCGAAGATAAGGAGAAGATATAAATATAATTAAAATCTAATATGGGGAAATATTTTTAAATATTATTTTGAATTTTGTTTTGGTAGGCATATTTTTATTTTTATATATTAGTGTTAAGAACAACAAAAAATAGGTCTACTAAACATTTTCAACAGGTGCAGAGTTGTTTAAAAATCAATTTTAATGAAAGAGGTACGATATGACACTCATGAGAAGTGCATATTGAAAGACCAGAATAATACAAATACAACAAAACTTTCATATTAAAATACAGTTAAAATTAAAAGCTAATGAGACACCTGAGCAGGGTGTGATTTCACTAGTGTGGCAAGGTCCGGTTCAATCTTCGTGACGTGTATTATCAAGTCATTTTCAACTAATAAGCGATTTCTTGTCTTTGTTTTAATGCTTACCATGGAAGAAAAAACACTTTCGTATAGGTACGATGTAGCAAATGAAATTATTACTTTTAAAGCACAAGATACCGGACCAGAATATTCTTCTCTCCTCTTCAGCCAAAACGTGTCCAAGTCTTCGTTTCAGAAAACCAGTTACAAGGACTTGTCGGTTTTAATCCATTCTCTTTTAGGGAAGTTACTATATCCACTACATATATTATTATAGAAATAGATTAATATCGTGAGATCTCCGCAATTGATATATTAAAAATCCCATACAAGTTTATTACAAATTACAAGGAGGTCGCTGGTAAGAAGAGGATGTGATAAAATAAGGGTCGTTATAAGAATTAGGTTGAGAACCACTGTGATGGCATATAGAAAATATCGTACGTGATCGATGGAATTCATCCGATCTTGACCAAAATTGGACTGGTAGTAGGACTTCACGAGCTTATTACAAATATGAAATATTTTGGTGTACAGTACCTAAGTTATTGATCATCAAACTTGTGGTTCGACTTAATGAAAGGAACTAGGACACTTCCGTGGTTTCAACATAAGAAACGAAGCACATTTGTTTAAAATTGAAAAATCACTATCTGCTATTACCTCAATATTGATTAACTTTCTTGTATTAATATTACTTTAAAGGAAAGATAGAAGGGAACGCGTGCTTTTAGCTCTTATCGTTTCCACTTCTCGTGCAAAGGGCCTGTATGTGATCCGCAGTGTAAGGGTTTGGATATACGTTAAGTATATATCTATATCTTCTGTTGCTTCTATGCTGAAAGATGACGAAACAATAAAACGTATATCTTTAACAGTATGGAAGTATTGTATTCCAATGTATCTTCTAGTTGTGTTTATAGCATGTTTTTGCACGTATTGCAAAGAATAAAAAGAACAATGATTTATGTCGTTATTGATTAATCATTTCTGTATTTGTCTAGAAGAACTGAACTGGAACAAAAAATATTGGGAAAATCATAAAGATTGTAGGCCACTATCTTTACCGTTATTGCACCGATACAAGTGATGTGAGTCACTAGAATATCTCGTCTAAAGAACCACAGTTGAAAACACCCCGAACTGTTACAATATTTTCCTGTACATAAACAAATGTTCTGTTAATTTGTGAAGGAATGTTTTGTTTGCGCGCCAACTACGGAAATTCTGGAGTACCGTAACATGTACACTATGGTATTATTTGCCTTAGTCGTGTTGTGCTATACGATGTTGACGCTAAGTGAATTCAAATCTAAACCAACCTCCTCTACCACTTTACACATACTAGTCACGTTGTTAGATGCGATGTGTACAAACAATGTTCCGTGAGAAGTATGTTTATAAGATTGTCAGTCTCATGCTATGGTTTACAAAGACCAGTTTGAATCGTGAGTTCTAGTGACAGCTCAGTTTCGAGAAAACATGGTATTTTAAATCATCTTTTAAACTTGATTGATTTTGGAGCTTAAGATTAAGTAGAACAGTATATGGTGACAAGCTGAAATTGTATACAATGATGCATCCTAACCAATAATAATGTACAGGAAGTGGATACAAAAATGTAAATGTATGTTCGGAGTGTATGCCGCTGCTCTATGTAAAACTTCCGTTACCACTTACATGGGAATAAATAGAAGTACAAATTAACGATTCTGCTTGTTCTATTGAATAAACGAGGAAGTTGATTGTTGAATTGCAAAAGAACAGAAGTGGATTCGCAGTGGCTCAGTGGCAGAGCGCTTACCTCTGGTGCGTAAGGTCCATAGTTTGATCCCAAATCGCATCAAGTGGACTTTAAGGTGAAAAAACACCGTGTATGTAGGTTTTCTCGACGTTCTCTTGCTTGCTTCTACTTTCTTTTTTCACAATTTTGTTCATTTTTGTCATGATCACAGTCTCCTTTAGCCTCGGAACATAATTGTGGGACGTTGAACTATAAAACAAAGCAAAACAACAAAAAAAGTTTTGTAGGTAATATTTGGTGCAAAAATAGACGCATAATAACAAGAAGCGTCTAGAAAACTACTCTTAAAATGTAGAGCTCTAGTTGTAAAACATCTGGGAAAGAGACCTGTGAGTAGTCCAAATAGAAAGTGGGAGGATAATATAATATTAAGCAGGATCTTCGGGATGGTGGAAGTAGTCCTGAATAGATTACTTTAGCATCACATAGGATATAATGGGACTTGTTTCTGAGGTCTCATTAACCTTTTAACTAGTGATGAACGCAAGAGTATTGTCTTGCAGTTTCTGCAAGAATCTTGCATGCAAAACCAAGACCAACACCAGGAATCCCGATGTAAGACCAAGACCAAGACTAACAGCGTTTGCACACGTCCCCGGCAATGCCGGTTCCGGTTCCGACAATGCCGGCGATGGAATCGGCGGCAATGTAATCAAATGGTAGCTTGCACTCGCTTTCCGATCCGGCAAAAAAACCGGTGGAACTCCCGGGACCAGCAAATTCAGTCGGCCTTTCTTATGCGTGGATGCACACGCAGTCGGTAATGCCTCAGTGGCTCAGTGGTAGAGCGTTCACCTCTCGTGCTTGGGGTCCCAGGTTCGATCCTAGCCCCCGTCAAGTGAACATTGTGGTGGACAAACACCGTGGGTTTCCTCGGGGTTCTCCCACTTTCTTCATTCACACCATTACATTCATTTCTCATCTTCACCGTCTCTTTTAGCCTAACCGGCATAACCGTGGGACGTAAAACTCAAAGATTTAATTTCATTTTC
The DNA here is from genome assembly GCF_964235325.1 of Thermobia domestica. NCBI lineage: Eukaryota > Metazoa > Arthropoda > Insecta > Zygentoma > Lepismatidae > Thermobia > Thermobia domestica. The sequence continues at coordinate 197,354,410 of NC_137459.1, read as the reverse complement.
CAATTTTTTCATTGCTTTTGCGTTATGTCCATGTTTCTGCCGCATAGAGTACATATTGGAATCAGTAAACCAAAATCTCAATATTTAATTGGAAGTTTGTTCAATACCCCATTGTTTGTGGGCACCCATTGTAAATAAATAAATAAATAAATAAAAGTAATCGCCTATGTTGTACACTATCATCATACTTACACGAAGGTAAACTATATTACATTTAGAGACATACATTGTCTTTTCGTTACTTTTGGCGCATAGTAGAATTTATTATCCCTTACATCCATATTAAAATTTACCGATGAAAAGCATAAGATTTCTTAAAAGCAAGACTTGCAGGACTCTTGCAAGCAAGACCAAGACCAAGACCAAGACTGGGTGTGCAAGACCAAGACCAAGTATTCCAGTGCAAGACCAAGACCAAGATTGGATGTGCAAGACCAAGACCAATACCAAGTAAAAATGGGTGTGTATGTCTTCTAAATAAATACATGTAGCTCTATGCAATATTCTCGGTTCCAATTGGATTTGAGTTTATCGTTCCGTGAAGCAGCGAAACTTTATGAAACGTGGACCTACAGCTTAACGTGGATCCCAATCCACATGAGCTCTTGCCGAGAATCGATCCTAGGTCTTCTACTCCGAAGACGCGTGAACTAACCATATAGGCATGAAGAAGCTCCTTCTTAGATCCAAAACATTTCTTGTTCCATTATTGAAAGAAGGAAACGCGGCTTACTTGGTTATAATGAAGGTATAATAATATTTTGCTGTGTTGATCATATAACAATTGTACAATTAGAACTTTCCAAGGGAAATTTCCAAGGAACATTTCTTGTCCATTTCGTGTGCATCGTGTGCATAATTGCCTAGAGACAAGAGGGAAAATGTGCATTTTTAAATTTCCTGACCCTTTTGATTCTATGCTTCATGCAATGGTTCTACCTCATATACACTCTGAAAGCCTATTGCATTCTGCGTACCTTGCTTCTTGTTTCAACTGTTTAGGGCAATTAGAGACTTACCTATAGATATTTAAAAATAACTGCATTTTGATAAAAATCGACCTAGTACACTTCTGGTCATAGGAACGTAGACGGCAAAAAAAAAAAAAGACAGTTTGAAAAAAGTACCCTAGATTCTTACGACTCTCATATCTGTGCTTACAGGGAAACAGTGTAACATTACCATTTGGAGCAGAGATATTAACAATCTACACGTTGCCATCAAGTAAATAAGCAATTGCTATGTACGAAAAGGTCATAAAATATGCCAAAAAAAATGAAATCAAAATCTGACTTACTGAGTGATTCGGAATTCATACTTCTACGGGGTGTAGATCACCAAGGTAATAATATACACAGATGGACAACGTCCAGAATGAAGGCTTCTTGGTGTATTGACTAGCATAACAGACTTGGGTACAAAACATCATTTTATCATAGATTCGAATCTTGTTTACGAAAAATCATGCTTTTTTAAAACAAAGAATCTGCGTTCTATTGCAAAGAGTATGCATGCAAGAAAATTATAAATATGTCACAGCTTTGTAATATAGTACATTATATCATGTATATTAAACTAAATCATAAAGCCCTCTCCTTTTGTCTCTAATTTATATTTTTGAGCCAAAAGTAACATAGAAAAAGTTCATCTAGTTCTTTTGTATTTCTCGCAAAGGGAATCATTATGTAAGAAAATAATTATATCTAAAGTTACAACTGCAGCCAATGGGAATAATCCGGTTGGCCTGTAGAAAATGGAAACTCTGATTCAAAAGTAAGAACACGTTTATCTTGTAAAAAATATTTCAAATGGAATAGTTTCTGAAATAATATAAAAGATTTATCGCATCGAAATATTTAAATTATAGACGCCAAAGAATATCATAATGAATTAAAGAAAAGAAACATCAAAGAATCAGACAAGGAAGAGAAAGTAACGAAAAAATCACTAATACAAAATTACCTTTACTACTTTGCGACATATCTAATCAAGTGGTTAGCGTAGCTAGTTGCCATGCAGCAGATGAAGATTGGAATCTTATTTTGCCATTCGATTAAAACATTGTTGGAGAACAGTTGAAAACTTCATACGCATGCGAGATATTGTCAACTATTGACAGCAAGCAAATAGTGTGAAATTAAAGTAATACTTAGAGAGATGTAAAGTATGAGAAAATATGAAAATCGAAAGTCCAAAATATTAAAAGATATGAAACATTAATTATATACTTTCTAGAAGATAAACTAGTAGGTTTATACTATTACTGTATTTCAATAAAAGCTTAAATTAATAAATTTAAACGAAATTTTTAGTTTGATGTCCACAATTATGCTCTTTAGGCTAAAGAAGAGGCATGATTAATGAAAATGAATTATTATTAATAATTCGTGCATTGATAATGTGGGAGGAAACGTGAAAACCCCGAGAAAACCCACAGACATGATGTTGCCCACCACAAACTCGCGTGGCTGGAGAGCGAATTAGAAACCCCTCGCACCAGAAGAGATTGTTCTATCACTGAGTCATTATTCCCTCTTTACGATTATCGTTGTATGTACAAGATTAGTCTTTAAATTCGTGTAGTGCGTATAAATCAGGAACGACTGGAGATAAAAGGACGAAACGAAAACTGAGATAAGAAAATGCCAGGGAGTTAATCAAATGGAACATTTTGCTTGCCTCTCAGGATCTTTTAGCAGGGGACTCTGGGGGTTACTCGGAAAATTTCATTATATTAATATTGATCATGTAGTGGTCACTTATTTCCCTACACAATGAGCGAAATACTGGAACGTTACGTGTTTATTATCTAGCCAGGATCAGATCCAGAATTTTCTGGCGGGGGGTGCACCAATAACTACCAATAAGTCCATTTGAGTTAAACTTCTAAAATACATTTAGGCATCTATGGTATGAATAAGGAATTGCCCTGAAAATGCTGTATCTGGTCTCGGGAATCGAACCCACGACTTTTCAAATGCAAAGCTACCAATTGATCCACGGCCGCTTTGTATTGGTATAATTTTCAGTATATAATTAGCTTGCTGCTTCAGATCAGGAATTTCTTTAATCATGGACACTTGAAATATGATGAATAATTGTATCGTACAGAATCCTTATGAAAGTGTTGCTATTTTCACTGCTAGCTTCTCATTTTAGATAGAGTATACTTACAACGAAGGAGGATGTGCACGTATACCGGTGAACTACCCCTAAATCCGGCTCTGTATCTATCTATATGCAAATTAAATCGATGTTTGTTATCTTATTAGGGAAGAAATGCTATCTGTTTGAAACATTGTGTTTGAACATAGTTAACAATTGGCTCAAGACAGGATTTTATAATGTCACGTTCTTTAAGGGGAGCGGAGGAGGATTCCATATTTATACCCATCATATTACGGAGTGGAAACATGGTATATGAACTCCTTATTGAATGTAAGTGGATATGCCTAGCGTTTTCGAAACTAGTTCCTCTAACGGGGAAAACGGAAGAGAGAGCATTTTCTGTAACATGCTCCTCAATATTTAAAAATGATATCAATATTATGAGGAAACGTTGAACTGTTTAAAATGAAGTTGACAACATAGTTGGTGCTTTGTATGAACTGGAAATTTATAGTTTCATTTTTTATTCAAGTAAGCTTCATAAGGGAAAGAAAGGTGATCAAACATATTTTCAAATATCTTCCTGGTCAATCCATGTTGTTATCTAGAAAAAAAAAAGAAAAATTGCCGCTCGACCTTTTAAAAAAATATTTGTTCAGGAATGTTAAGTTGATATAAGAGTACTTCAAAACCACAATGAAATATTTTTACAACATTCCATGGCGACGCAACTGCTGCCGTCATATCACATTTTCCCGATTTCAGGCGTTTACGTTATTTTGAATATCTCAGCATGTGTTTGTCCTACGAAATTGAATATTGCTAGGAACCTCCAACTTATGCAGAGCTAAAACTTTGTCCTCTTAACATTTTTGCTTAAAATAACTTGAAAGGGGTGAAATCAGAGCCTACACTAGCAATAATTTTGGACATTGAAGACATGTTTGGGAGCAAGAAACAACTGACGTAGAGGTCTGAATTTGTGTGTACATGTAGTCTGGGGTCATAAGTTTATACACAAAAATTTACAGAGCGGTACCTGCTCCCAAACTCTGCACATGTTGAAGACGCCCAGTAATTTTCATTAAGATAGGACAAACTCATGTGGAGATATTGAATAATCCGTAAATGGCTCAAATCGGAAAATCGCAAAATAGCGGCAGCTGCTGCGTCGCTACAGTGTTTTAGAAATACAATAATCGTGGTTTTCAAGTATTATAGAGAAGAATTCTTGAGAACCGACCCAGCAGATAGTTTTCCTTCCCTTCTCGAGTGCTAGTAATGTTGCCAACTCATACGTTAAGAAAGTTATACTGTAGTTGGGTGATAGTCCTATTCCAACATCTACATTTAGTGCCACGATTATATCAACTACTATCATACAGCATTGTTAACATTTTGTTTTTGTTACTATTACAAAACAAGTGTTTTGCACAAGGCTTTTTGGTTCCCAGATGCCTTTTCCTGAAGGAGGCACCACACCTCACGTATGCTTCTCAGCTGTGAGGGAGGAAGTAATACTTTCAGGTAAATTCAATTGACCCTGCTTGTTTCTCCTTTTTTTGTGCTTCAGATCCAGCGCAGTTTCAGCATTGAACGAACAATTAACGAAAAATTAGCAGAATCAATTTGTTCCTTGGTAATGGCAACGTTCACACGAAGGCCTGTAATTGGATATATCGTTTCAGAACATTATTCAAAACGAAATGCTTGTTACTACAAAGTGTATATTGAGTAGTAATCAGCAGGCCTGAGTTCCCGTTAACCTAGATTTACCAAATAAACGTTATCGAATACAGGACATTCTTTTAGAAAATATAACTTTTCACAGAACAGCAGCACTTTGTTTTTCTAAATTTTGAAACTTTTTTCTACCTTATAATTGTTTTGACGACATTGAAGTTGTCCCGTTTTAAACAAGAACAACGTTTTTTGAATCGTTGTTCAGGCTTTCTTCAGTTCTAAAAAAAAAAGATGATGCCGAATGTCAGGTTTTTAACTAGTGTTGCTGACGAAACAAAAAAAAATCTCGTATTGTCTTGTCTTCGAGATGAAAAGTACATTTTAAAATTCGAGACGATGAGAAACATGACACAATTGTCGTCTCGGGACTTGTAGGCAAAAGTAGTGCACTAAAGTCTTAGATAGCAAACACTATAATTCATATTATAAAAATGTAAATAGGTAAAAGAATTTATAAACGCAATGAAGACCACTTGTCAATGTTTAAAGACATGCAAGTCATACATAAAATACTCCGATAATACATATGGTTTAAATGTATTATAACACACTCTTCGTAGAACTCTCGTGACGCGGAAGACTTCTTATAACTTCTAGATAAATTTAAGAAAAAATGAAGGTATAGATTTCATACATATATTTACGAAACGAGACTAGCAAATTTCTGAGGCGTGACGAGAAGAGCTTTCCGAGAATCGAGACGAGACAACATATTTTCTCGTCTCGTGGGAAACATTAGTGATGGACACTTGGGTATGCTATTCAAGTCACATTTGGTTTGTGTGTTATCTTTGGTTTTGCATATAAAAATGAAAGCGAACACACACTTCATTTTTCGAAGAGTAAGGCCTACCACTCATTGGCGACAAAACAGTTGCGCAACTATCTCGTCGCTGTCGCCTGCAGTCAACAACTTCACGGAGACAAAACAGTTTTGTTGCCATACCCTCGCTCACTGGCGACGGCAACAGAAAAGTTGCCGAGCATTTGATATCACAATTTACATAATCGGCAACCGGAACGGTTCGCATAATCGCTGGTTTCAGACATAAAAAAAAATAAACTACCGCCCATTCCAGTGGCTAAATAAATAAATTTAAATAAACTTTCGAAGGTAGCGTCAACAGGGGCGTTATTTCAGACTTCACTTGAGGGGGCAAGACCACCACCGATATAAGACTTTCATGTTTTGTACTAGTATTTTGGTAGACAATTGATTAAAGTATATATATTCCTCAAACTCTTGGGGAGCAATTGCACCTCCTGCTTCCCCCCCTAAATGACGTCCCTGAACGTCAATGAGTGACAAAAATAACAGCATTGTGTAAGCTAATATGAACGGGAACAATTATTCGAATCAAAAGATAACAAGAACAACGAAAATATAAAACGACTAGAAATAACTATTGTGCTGCCAAAATGTCTTGAGCCGTGGCAAAAATGCGAACTAAAGCTCACACCCTCACACACCCACGCGTTGAGCCAATAAGGGTTCAGCTGTTGCTAAGCGAGAGAAAGCGATTGGAATTCCTTCAGCCGATAGCAGCGCTTGCAATGGAGGACTAGGGATCAAGTCAATGTGGCATATCTTTAACAGAACGAAACTAACAAAAGCGGCAATCCGACAACACTGTACAGTAACTGTACTCTCAATGTTCTACGTATAGCCATAAAATAAAAATTGGCTTTCTTCGTTCTTCCCGCGTATGCTTCACGTTTTAAAATTGACCACTTTTATGTAGTAGGCCTACAGTTTTTTTCTTTTTTATATTTGAAATGGAAAGAAACTTGAAAATGATAATTTTATCTGTATTTTTTTCTAGTTGTGGGAAATTAATGAAAGTAGTAGTGTGTAGTATGACAGCGATATGTCATTGTCGAAAAATGTACCTACCTGTGTTGTTTTTTCTTGGCTGGAAAGCTCATTCTAGTTTCTTATAACAGCGAAACACACTTCATTCCATAATTTCTTCTTTATATATATTTCTTCTTTAACACTGAGCGTCTCTCTATATCCTCAATTAATTTTTCATAGTCTTTATCACTAAAGACATGCTAGTCACTAATCAAACATTGTATTAGTTTCCATTGCGAACATTTCTTTTCACGCGCTACACTCGGAACTAACTGTTACGTGAAAAAACTTGTAAAAAACATTTATTTTTTTACCTTTCTATTTGGAGATACCTCGGCAACTTTTCTGTCGCCGTCGCCTCAGTGAGCGGACTCCCGTAAGACTCAATGCATTTAGCCAGAGCAACAAGATAGTTGCCCGACAAAATGTTGCCAGTGAGCGGTAGGCCTTAGATATCCGCACCGACTGTGCGCAATAATATGAAAACAAAAAGAATCCATTGATAACTAAAAACGACTATGATTGTGAGTTTTCCAAGCAAGAGTTTCATACAAACACACGCAAACATTTAAAAAAAAAATCGATGTTGAAATATGCAATACATTCTTTCGTTATACACAGCAGACAGAAGTTAAAACCTGTTACAGCTTTATTTAAACAATCAAGCTCTTTATATATATATATATATATACAGGGTGGGCCATTTTAATTAATCCACGGAAATATCTGAAAAATGATAAAACATAGAAGAACTGTTTGAAGTACACGTTATATATTGCTAAGGGGGAAAACCAATTCCGCCAAAAGTACCCCTCCCAGCCCCCCGTAAATGGGGGTAACGGGGGGTAACTTTGAAATGTTAAATGGGAACATGGGTCAAGTAATACCTCGTTCGAAAGGTCTTGGAAAACTAAGTAACGCTGTACCAAAAGATGCTTCATATTGTGCACCAGTTTCAAAACGGCCGCCATGATATAGTTCGGAAGCTCCAGTACCCGTAGTATGAAAACCATGGAAGGTAAATGAAAGGAACAAAATTGAAATACGTAAATATCATAGGGCATATCGAATGGTGTGGTCCCTGTGATCCCAGCGGCCTCCCTGAAGGAGTCTTGGGGGCTAACTTCAAAATTTCAATGTCCGACCGGACAACGGTTCGGGCGTACGCTTGACCTACCCAATGCTGTTTGGAAGGCAGACTTCATGGATAGGACTTCATGCAGGATTGATGCACAGAGTTAGTGCGGATGGCCATATTTACATTTTGATTAACTATTAGCACTCATGTCATATTGTGAGCTTCAGGGATGAAACGGTGCGTACGTATATCCCCGAAATGCTTTCCGAATAACCAGCACGCATTGCATAAAAGTTTCTGTGGCGACGAACATTAGCAAATTCACACGTTTGTTAGTTCCAGCTACTGTATTATTCGACAACTTCTTTCGTATAACGTTTCTTCTGTTTTCGCATCAAATCATACTCAGTCATACAGATATGCGTTACCATTCAAATAAAATTTCACCTTTTTTTAGTCACTACAACGTCATCCTTACAAACAAATGTTTCAACCACACCATTCATCTTTTTCTTCAAGATGGCGTCAAGCTCGAAGTCGATGCAAAGTGGTGCTCTTATTGTTTATCTTTTTCTCGTGGTTGTGTGGAATGTTTATGTGCGTGCTCTACTGTCTTCATGTAGTAACGGTGCTGTGACTTTCCCAAATGAAGCATTGCCAATGAAACATGGACTGAAGTGTAGTGGAAGATCATTTCATTTTATTGCTGCTGCCTTCATACCAAGAGGACCGCCATGTGCTCTCTCTGGTACTGCTAACAGTGACGGAGGAACTACCAGTGATTTTGTGACAAGGTATGAGTCAAAAGCAAAAAAACAGTGCCTCATTCTCGTTTGTTTTCTCCTCCTTTGTGGTGATATTCACGTAAACCCTGGCCCACCCTGTCCATATTACACTAATGCTTTCAATATATATTATCAAAATGTTCGTAGCATTAAAAACAAATTACTTGAGTGCTCATTGAACCTAGGTGAGATAAGGGAACTGGATTGTTTCGCAGTGACCGAATCGTGGCTGAATGAATCAGTGAACGACAGTGAAATTAGCTTTTCTAATAATTTCACCATTTATCGTAAAGACCGCATAACTCGTGGAGGTGGAGTGATGATTTGTGTAAATAATAAGTGGAAGAGCAAGAGAAGACTGGATCTCGAACGGGATTGTGAACTTATATGGGTGGAAGTACTTATTCCAAAGCGTCGTTCTGTGTTTATTGGATGCTTCTATAGGCCGCACAAGAACACCCCCCAGCACATCTTAGTTGCTTGCCATGACTCACTGTTACATGCGTTGTCACACGGTGACGTCATCCTATTGGGTGATTTTAACCTTTCCATCACGTGGCAGGACAGCAAGCATGGAGTCGCTAAAGATGGAAACGACAGTTATTTCATGGACAATTTTATTCATGGACTTGGTCTAGGTCAACATAATATGCATAATACCCGCAATAATAGCAATCTTGACTACATTCTTTCTAACTTAGAACCTCGTTGTGTTGTCCCATGCAGAAATCTTTTTCCCTCGGATCACGATTCCTTGGATGTTTCTTTCGATTTCCTCCCCTCCACTACTAGAAACCAGCCCCTCAAAAGTAGGTCACAACTTCTATGGAAGAAAGCCCCCTGGGGTGACATCTGCCGGGCCATTGAACTGTTTCCTTGGTGTTTGTTAGAGGTAGGAACTGTTGACGACGCTGTGGACTTATTTACATCCGTTGTCCACTCAGCCATAAAGGACTTTGTGCCGGTGAAAGCATCAAAATCGAACAGGTTTCCGGTCTGGTACGACAATGAACTTCGTGACCTTCTTAAAAACAAAAAGCTTGCCTGGACTCTATGGAAATCACATCCGAGTGACTACACATATAAAAACTTTGCTAGAATTAGAAGTATTGCCAAGAAGGTACAGCGACGTAAATATTTTGAATACATGGACTCAATCGGTGATTTTACTGTTAGTAACCCTAAAGTCTTTTGGTCTGTAATTAAATCTAGAACAAAATCTCCGGGCATACCGGCAACAATTCAAGATGAAAATACTGAAGCGAATGATGATCAAAGACCAGACCTCTTCAATAACTACTTCTGCAAAACATTTACTTCCCTTTCCTCTACAACCCATCTCCCCCCTCTCCACCCCATCTGTTCGGACACCTTATCCATTCTCTCTACCACCCCGGGCGAAGTTCTGACTCTCTTGCTATCGTTATCTCCACATAGATCACTTGGACCTGATAAAATTAGTCCTCTCTTTCTCAACAAAACTGCTTCAGTTATTGCGGTTCCTCTATCTATCTTATTCAATAGATGCTTCAAGGAAGGGTATTATCCCACCAGTTGGAAACTGGCTCACGTGACCCCAATATATAAATCAGGACTTAAAGATCATGTATCCTCCTATAGGCCAATATCTCTTCTTTCTGTAATATCAATTATCTGCGAAAAAATAATTAAAGACAGGCTACTTAAATTCACCTCACCTTACATCCATAGTTCTCAGCACGGCTTTCTACCGAAAAGCTCAAGTCTCTCAAACTTAAGTACTCTTCTTTCCTGTGCAGTCAAATGTATAAATAACAATACTCAATTAGATGTTATCTACTTTGATCTCTCGAAGGCCTTTGATTCTGTCAGTCACATTCATCTTCTTCATAAACTCTCCAATAGATTTAATGTACATGGCAAATTTCTCTCTCTAATCACAAGCTACTTGAAGGACCGTAAACAGAGAGTTGTTCTTTCAGGGGCGACTTCTAACCCCCAACCCGTGATCTCAGGGGTGCCTCAGGGGAGTGTACTTGGGCCTCTACTGTTTGTCCTGTATATGGATGATCTCTACACGCACTTATCAGCTCAACCTAGTGGCCTTCTGCTTTTTGCTGACGATTGTAAGTTATACAGAGAAATATCGTGTCTCCATGACACAATTGCTCTACAGGAAGACATAAATTACCTTACAGGCTGGTGTGAAATGTGGCACTTGAAACTCAACAGTAAGAAATGTGACAGTATTACTATTACTTTGAAAAAGTCTCCTGTTCCCTACACATACCATATCAACGATTCCCCTATCACACATTCTGCTAGTCATAACGATCTTGGTGTCATCTTTGATTCAAAACTCACCTTCTCTGACCACATCTCCTCAATACTAAAGAATTCAATGCGCATGTTGGGACTTCTTTATCGATTCACCGAACTACGCACTGTTTCTTCATTAGCAACTTTTTATAAGACGTTAATAGCGCCCAAGATCGAATACTGCTCTCCCATATGGGCCATGGCAGCACCTACACATCTCTCCAGACTTGATTCTGTTCTCAATTTCTTCATTGCTATAGTCCGATTTCGTGTTCCTGCACTTCGAATATTATCTAAGAAGGAGCTCTTGCGACATCTTAATATTCAGACTCCTGAAGTACGCAGAATTATCTCTGACCTGAAATATCTACATAAAATAGTTAATGGAACCTTAAGATCGGAAATATTACTTCAGGAACTATCCTTACGTGTCCCTTCCCGCATCACTCGGAATACCCACCTATTCCATCTTGCCCGTCCTAGGTTGGCTGTTATACAGAGGTCTCTTTTTTATAGAATACCAAACAGTTATAATCAAGTAACAACTGATGTGGACATTTTTTCGAGCTACCCAGTGTTTGAAAGAGCAATTAAACGAGCTTTGACGGAATAGTTTTACTTTTACACTCTTTTTTCTTTCTATGTTGTTGTTATTGTTGTCTTGTTTTTTTCTTTCTTTTGTTAGCATGTCCCTGTGTAAAATGGCAAAGTTATGCTGTATCTGGGAAATTGTTCAATAAATAAATAAATAAATAAATACCTATTTGTAAGGTAGCCTTAATTTGCGAATTATAGTAGAGTTCTCATTTGAACTTTCACTGTTACTTTCCACCCCACTCAGATACAGAGCGTAGAGAGATTATTTTGCAGGACTTGGAGATCTCTCTATACGTTATGGCAATTTTACTCTAATATTTTTATCTCTGTTGTGTTATTCTCGAGCCTTGGAACGACTTCGTGGTTTTCCTATTTAATTTTTGTTATTTTCAGTTATGTCTAACCGTATTCATACTATGGGCACTAGACGTTTTCTTAGACACAGTCACCATGTCTTGGCGATCATTTTGAAAACGGTGTCTCATGTCGAAAATATTCTTCCAGAAGCTTTTTGATACTAATTTGTCTATGTAACGTGATGTTACTCGCTTTCAGTTGCTATTTGAAATTTTCAAGTTGGCCCCGGATACCTTTCAGTTGGCCCTTGGAGTCACCCCGACAATACCTCTCGATGTGCCTTACGTCAGTTAGCTACTCCAAGTTTTCTTCTGTATATTTATCTCCAATCGCTTTCATACTACGGGTACTAAACCTTTTCTTTGACACGGATACTATGTTTCGGCGGCCTTTTGAGAACACCGCCATTTCACCTCAATCGTTTTCTCCTGCAAGATGTTTGATTTTGCAAGATTTATCGAACGAGGTACCACTCGACTCATGTTACTATTTGAAATTTTGAAGTTAGTCCCCAAGACCCCTACAGGGAGGCCACTGGGATCACAGGGACCACACCATTCGATATGCCCTGTGATTTTTACGTATTTCAATTTTGTTCCATTCATTTACCTTCCATGGTTTTCATACTACGGGTACTGGAGTTTCCGAACTATATCATGGCGGCCCTTTTGAAACTGGTGCACAATATGAAACATCTTTTGGTACAGCGTTACTTAGTTTTCCAAGACCTTTCGAACGAGGTATTACTCGACCCATGTTCCCATTTGACATTTCAAAGTTACCCCCGTTACTCCCATTTACGGGGGGCGGGGAGGGGTACTTTTGGCGGAATTGGTTTTCCCCCTTAGCAATATATAACGTGCACATCAAAAATTTCTTCTATGTTTTATCATTTTTCAGATATTTCCGTGGATTAATTAAAATGGCCCACCCTATATATATATATATATATATATATATATATATATATATATATATATATATATATATATATATATATATATATATATATGAATGCTGAACACAGTTCCAGTACACGTGATATCAGGTTCTGTCCAGTGTGAACACAAACTTCTGGAAAGAAGTGTATAATGGTTTAGGTAGCATTATGATATTAGATTCTCTACTTTATATTTCCAGATTTGATTGAACTAGTAATGATTTCAAGGCCTGGGGAGGAGATTCTTAACCCCAACGAAGCTACGAAATTTTCCTCGGTGAATATCTTCGAGTATTTTCTCAGTACTATTTTCCTCCCCGATGGAACATGGTGTATAATCCCTGAGTTAGTACCACTGCTGACACAAGGGTGCCTGAGTACTCGCGCAAGGTTTGGGTACAAAACCTCGCGGCCAGAACCTCGTGGCGACAACCTCGTGGACCAAAACCTCGCCTGGCCAAAACCTCGCATCCCAAAACCTCGCGGCCCAAAATCTCGCCGGGCCGAAACCTCGCCTGGCCAAAACCTCGCCGGCCAAAACCTCGCGGGACAAAACCTCGCCTGGTCAAAACCTCACCACCCAAAACCTCGCGGGCCAAAATCTCGCCGGGCCAAAACCTCGTCTTCCAAAACCTCGCGCCCCAAAATATCGCCCTACCCACTATATATTACTATATGTATATATTTAGTAATAACACATAATTACATTAAAATAATGACAAGAAAAATTCTAATGCATGCTTTGGAAATCTATATATATATAAATTAAATGGCTATGTTACTTATACCTCTTGAGCCATCCTACCGGTCTCAATCAAAGTTTTAACATAGATGAGGTTCGAGCCTAAGATGTCTTTTATAATTTCACTTTGTCGGCACAACAAAAGGGAGGGGGAGTGGGATATATATATATATATATATATATATATATATATATATATATATATATACAGAACCGTAGCTAGAGATTTCTGCGCCCGGGGCGAAGTAGAATTCGGCGCCCCTACTCTCACCACACCAAGCTCTTCCTTCCTTTTTTCTTTTTACTTATAAGAAAAGCAGCAGATATTGTTATACTACACTGAATTTTGGAGGCGAGGTTTTGGCCACGCGATGTTTTGTGTGGCGAGGTTTTGGACCGGCGAGATTTTGGGCGGCGAGGTTTTGACAACGCGAGGTTTTGGCCCGGCGAGATTTTGTCCCGTGAGGTTTTGACCACGCGAGATTTTGGGCGGCGAGGTTTTGGCCGGCGAGATTTTGGGCGGCGATGTTTCGGCCGCGAGATTTTGTCCGTATCTCCTCGCGCAAGCGTAGTGCGCTCCTCACGTATTTGGTGAGCTGGAAAGAGGATCTCAAGAACCATTCTTATCAGTACCCTGCTATAGGATAAACATTCATGAAAAAAATAGATTTTTTGGAGATAGTCGAGTGGCACATGCTTGATCACTTAGAATGGATTGACTCTTCCATAAACCTATTCTTCTTCTGCGATGAACACTTATTTCAGTTAGTCTGTGTTTTTCTCTGTATAGACAATGAGAGTTGTAATTGTTTAAAGGAGGTTTATATTCTCTAAATTACTATATTGAATATCCGCAATATGTTTTCTAATTGTCTTACAAGCGTACAAGCATATTGATTGTCAATTAAATGCTATAAGTATTTGCAAGTCCATACTTGTGTTTGATGCAAAATCTTTAAAAATGAAGGTTATGCGTATATAGAATGAATGGAATTGAAATATAAATCTTGATATACAATGTCGTAACGTCATAATTAAGCATTTGTTGAAATGCTTTGGTTACATTAGGAAAACATTCTTTGACAAAACATTGTTTCAGGTGACTGACAATACAGCAGTGAGAAAAATATATTTATAACTTCTTTGTTCTTGTGATAGACAAGTAGACCTTTTTCTCACAATTTTATGTTTATTGTTTTCATTTTGTGTGTGTACCCTACTTTTCTTGTATATCCTTTACATTTTGTATAGTTCATTATGGAACCACGAATTACTGAAATTTGAAACTCGGATACTTAATACAAAAAAAAAAAAACTTACATATTTTTTCATATTGTTTTAGAAGTTAGATCTATTTGCTATTATGAAACAAACACAATGAGGTTTATTCGAGATAATATTCGAAACTACTCAACCAATTTTGACAGTTCTTTTACCATTGGAGAGTATATTTTCTTTTGCAACTCCACACAACTGAACTGAGAATTTATTGTACAGTGCAATACTGTGCTTATACTAATGATTGTTAGTTAGGTGGCGGGTAGAGACCGGTAGATTAACCATACAGTAAAATGATGTTTGTCCAAGATTGATTATGTAATATGCAATGGAACTATTAGATCCTATTACTCTAATTTATATATATAACCATTATTATTAATATTTTAACTTCTGTACGTGGAACTGTTGACAGAATTGTCTTAATATTAAAAGTCAAAAAATACAGTTCTTTTTAAATATACAGGTTTTCCTATTTTTATTTTGTACAAATTTTTTACCTCAGAGAGAGAGAGGTACTTCACGTTCCACGTTTTCGTGGGGCAGGTATATATCCTAAATTTGTTAGTGATTAATTAGTTGCATGCTCGCAACTAGAAGAATCAAGTCAGCTAAAAAAAATTTTTGGATCTCGGAATGTATGAAATATTATTATTGCAAATCATTGTATTATTTTTCCCCTATTTTGAGGAGAAAATTTATGAAAATATAGGTATACTTACAAGTAACACTTCTCAAGTGTAACACTCCGATTTTGATAAAATTTGGCAGGTAGATTCTACACATGAAATAAACGAATACGTGTTTTTTTTTATTTTCTGCGGAAAAACGGTTTCAGGGGGCAAAAGCCCCCACCCAAAATTTTGAAAGTTGACACCCAAAAGGCAAGAAGAAGTGGACCGAAGTTAATGAAATTGTGCACAAATATTGTAGAGCTAAGATGACGGAATACGTGTTTCGTATTTTCCTGAAAAGAAAAAAAATATTGTTGAGTGGACCGAGGCGTTGAGTGTCGGAAGAAGTGGACCGAGACGTTGAGTGGCTGAAGGAGTGGACCGAAGCGAATGAAATTGTATGTAGATATTGGAAATGTAAAATAAAGAATTTCGTGTTTCACAAGTGTCTCCATCCGATTTCTTCAAATTTGGCAGATCAACAACAAGCACAAACAGTAAAGTGTATTTTATAGTATTTCAGGAGAGACCTTTAACCCTTACAATGTTTTCCCGCATAAACAAAAACACGTATCGATTAATGTCCTGTTTGCTGTTGATGTGCCAAATTTGAAGCAAAACGGATAGGGACACTTGAGAAACACAAAAAGCCTTATTTTACATAGGGTCTATACAATATCTACACACAATTTCATTTGCTTCGGTCCACTCCTTCCTGCGCTATTACGGTAATATTTACTTTGTTTCGGAGGGGCCTAGGCCCCAACACTGTTTTTCCGCACAAAATAAAACACGTTTCATTTATTGTTTTGCAAATTGTCCCCATACCGGTACGAAGTTTCGTTGCAATTCTCAATATTCTTTAGGAACTTCTGACGTACTTATTTGCACTTTTGATATTTCGCAATCAACGGTTTAGAAGGTCCGTGCCCCTCTCAAATTTTTTTCGCAGGGAAATACGAAACCCAATTACCTCATTTTACGTCTACAATATCTGTGCTCAATTTCATTCAATTCAGTGCACTTCTTCTTGCCTTTCGGGCATCAGCTTTCAAAATTTTGGGTGGGGGCTTTTGCCCCCTAAAAGCGTTTTTCCACAGAAAATAAAAAAAAGTTTTCGTTTATTTCACGTGTAGTATCTACCTGCCAAATTTTATCAAAATCGGGGTGTTACACTTGGGAAATGTTACTTGTTAGTATACTAACCTTGCATGGGATAGTTGAAAAGGCTGGAAACAGTGTCCAGTATATGTTATAAAAATACTACTTTGGGAAGCTAGAAGTTCTTTATAGACCATGTCTATACTACATACTGTCTTGATCCAGTATGTATAGAAAACTAGGGGCACAGTGGCTCAGTGGTAGAGCGCTTACCTATGGTGCTTGTGGTTCCTGGTTCTATCCCTGACCAAGTGAGTTTCTGGTGGACAACATCGTGTCCATGAGTCTTCTCAGGGTACTCCCGTTTCCTGCCACATTTTCATTCCAACAAATATTCCATCACCATTCACTTGTCTTAATCATCCCTCTTCCTTAACCGAGACGGCATAATCGTAAGACGTTAAAGTGAAAGATTTTGTGAAAAAAAGCAAATGAAATATATTTATTCCAAATCAGCAACCAAATCGAATCAATTTTTATTAAGGAAGATACAGAATGCAACAGGTTTTGTTTATTTGTGTGTTTGTTGAAGTTTAGCGTCCCTTTTCAGCACCGAGGCTAGATCGCACGTGGATCAATAGTTGAAGATGCAATCTGAACTACCACAATGGGTTCAAATTTTAATGTTCTTCCACCGGAAATCAAACTCGAGAGCACGTACACTGAGGGCATATGCACTAGGCACAAGACCAGCGGAGAGATGCTACAATGCGACAGCTATATACAGTGGTTTTAGGGATAATTTCTATGAACACCGTATACTACATAATATGAATCGGATAAAATAGAATATCATTTAATATTGTATTGTAGCACGGTTGACACTATCATTGAAGTTTGCATTATTTTACTTTACTACATTACATTTAAATTTTCTTTATAACTAATAACACTTAAAGAAAAGTTTGCGTGTGCTTAAGAAATGGAGCAAATATAGCCCTATGTTTTAAAACTAATATTAGAAGTAAAATTAAATAATAGTCTTGGCAGATAAAATATTTCCGATAAGGGAACATTGCAGGTAGTCTGGATTGCTTTAAAATTAAACAACTGTGTTTCGTTTCACAATGTGAAACTACCGTAGACTTCCAAACTATGGGAATTCACAACACAAAATACAAGCAGTACATCCATAGCTGCTGGTTTGAATAGATTAATAAGATCAAAGATAGAATATGTTCCGCGGACGCTGAAGCTATATCAAAAAGCCATTACTCGCTATGTCTTATTGTTTTTGTTCTATGGCGATAAATGTTAAACCGGAAATAGCTAATTTGAACCACTTCCGGTTTGAATAGAGAGTTAACAGAGATGGACGCTATGTCGATTGAAGAAAGCCACGTCTCGATATTTCTTACCGTTTTTGCTCTGATACCTGTCTACAGACGGACGGACAAAGCCGTTCTGACAAAGACTTCCGACACTTATGCATAGCATATTTTGAAAGTATAAAAATCACTCGTGTCCTAAAAGAATATGAGATTGAGGCTTGATCGCCATTGATGAAACCCTGCTTACACCATTAGATCCACCTCTCATATACATAGATTTAATTCTGAAAAGGTTAAGAAAATTGAACTAAGAAAATGTTGTGAACAAAATTGGATGAATCTTAGAAGCACCAATACACCTTCGATGAAAGCGTTTTAATTATCAAATAAACAACGGTTAGATACGGAATTTTCAATAAATATTGTGTATTTAATTTATTTGGAAGGATACGTTGTAAGTTACTCACTAATCTAAACAACCAAGTATCATACACAGAGAAAAAAAAGTCTTGGAAGATTGTTTTAAAAATAGATTTTAGCTATTAAAGAAAATCGATTAATTTCAAAGACAATGTGGTTACTATATCCCCATATTTATAAGAACTGATGATTATCACTCGCAATCATCCTCTGTGTTTTGTCAATTTGTTGAAATAAACCTTAGGAAGATAAACAAACATATCTTTCCTAAATCCAACACTCCTTTGTTTGAAAACATTTATGGATGAGTCGTGTAGAGCCAGTATTTATTTCAATCTACATGAAACCATCTAACTAAAACGTAACTAACGCATCTTTTCGAAAACAAAAGGCTTTTGTACGATGGATGAGCTTACAAAGAGAAACTGTGTGCTTTGTAGGAGGAATTGTCCACACAAATCACCTGGGTGAATAGAAGAGGTCATTACGGGCACTTGGCACACATCTCACAATTATCGTGAGTAAAAATATTGACATTGGCTGCCGAGAGAACCACCCATTTGGGTAGGTAATACAGCTTACGAAAATAATTTTGTCCCTGAATATACGGTCTTGAAGTGTTTGTTTAAGTTCTTTTTTAATGTTTTTTTTTTTTTTTTCTAGTATCGTTTCTTTGGTGTAGTCTTAACAATGAAGATGTAAAATTGACACAGTGATTAATGAAAAAGAGAAACAGCTGCGTCTATACTTAACTATTAATTGGAAAAGAAACACTCGAACACGTTACAAGTACAGTACAAGATGAACTTCCTAAAGCTCTTTCGAGTACACTCTTATATTTGGTGCAACAAAATGTGTCTTGTAATATATGCAATTTAACATATGTTCAAATTGCATTAAGTTAAGCACACTTATTAGCCACATAATAAAATTTCACTTTATTTTTCGTCATTGTCAACACATTGATTCTTTTGAATTCCAATCACATTAAAGGTTCTGATGACGTTACGAAATGTCAAATTTTGATCACTTAAGCTACATATATATAACCATGGAGAATGTGGGATGTGAATAAATAATATAAACAGAAGAAAGCAATGATGACTGAAACGATAGAAGTTGCTATGCCAGTTTACGAGTCAGAGGGGAAAAATGTGCTAAGAGACGGCGTTTATGGCGTTCAAAAGCGGTGATCAGAGTTCTCTTTAAACGCAGTTTTCAAATGTGTCTTCTGCGGTGTTGCAACGGCTTTGTACGCATTTACGACAGTTTATGCACAAAAGACGCGACTCATCATTCACTCGCAACTGCTTAGTCATAACCCTTTACCACACTACATCGTCGCGTCACAGTCTTCCTTTCACTTGCCTAGCCCACATGCTACCGATTGTATCCCATACTTTAGCACACGCGACTTGTTTTAAGTACATAACTAGTACACACCTACAGTACATTGGACAGAGACGTTCCTTAGATAAAGCAAGGGACATCTTTTTTGGCAATGGACCTTCCTTGGACATTCTATGGAAATCCAGAAGCCCGTTTATGTCCCGAAAACAGGACATTTTGTGCAATTTTTCTAAGCTCTTTGCGACTTCAGACATCCAAATATTAGCCCGTAACTGGCACATCCCATTCATATTTTCATTACCATTAAAATTACTACTGCGATCCTGAATGTCAAGGGATAGGTATGGGACTTTGGAGCAACTGGAGGACATCCTGTGCGCGTGTTGTTTCAAGTGGCAACGTATAATAAATAATTATCTGAAGTGTGAATGGGAAACAAAAGTAAGGATAGAAATGGCGAAATAAGACAGAAACTTATTTTATGAGACGTTGAATGAAGGGTCACAAAATAGATATAAATGTTTCGTTGGTAGGCTGATTGGTTCATTTGACGTGTGCTTTATTTCATGCAAAGCTATAAGAGTCTTCAGGGAGACACTTACTATACAGCTACGTGAAAGTTCATGTTATGTATGAAGCATTATGCTACGGTGCAGAAACATGACCATTACGCGAAAGCGGCCAAAATCAAATAGTGTCCTTCAATATTTGTCTATAGAGAAGAATGGGGAAGTTTGTTCGGTGAAATAAAAACCAATGAGTACAGAGTATTGGGAAAATGGAAAAGAAAAGAGCAATATTAGAAATAATCAAAAAGATAGAAGAATTTATTACTGTATTATTCGAGAGGAAATTGTATTCTGCAGGTCAGGTGATTGCTTTGGAAGAAGAAACACGAAGATGAGGAATAAAACTACAATCGGTGAATGGTATTAAAATATAGCCAGATTAAAATGTTAGATGAGGACTGAATGGAGCTCTTTGTATGTTTCAAGCAACTTGCCAGTGGTAACAGAATGCTTAAGATAGTAATAATGACAGTTCCGCGTCAAATACTGAAATGACACCGGAAGGATTGGGAAGAAAGAGAATATTGTGTAATAAAGCTTCAATTAATTGATTGATTGAGCGAGGTTTAATGACATCAAATAGAACTTCGAAATTTGGTGTTGAAGGAAGATGGAAAAGATAAAATAGACACTGAGAGTAATAAACAAAGACGTTTAAAACGGATAAGAGAAAAGATGACGCTTTTAGCCAGCATCCTTCATTGGAAAGCCCAATTAGATTGGACACATCTTGCAAATAATTTTCTTCTCCACACAGCCATAGAAGGAAAGATGGAAGGAAAGCGGAAGAGTAGGAAGAAGAAGAATACAACTGATCGACGATTTGAAAAATAGAAGAAAATAATGGGAGTTAAAAGAGGTCGCAAGAGATGGAGAGACGTGAAAGAAATATTTCCAGGCCCAAACCGAAACTAAAAAAAAAAGAAAAAAAGTGTCCCAGGACCTGCCAAAAGAAAGAATACTTAATAATAATAACACCTAAGTTAATATATGGTATGTCCAACCTTGGCTCGGATGACAGCGTCAATGCGATTTGGCATGGAAGCTATGCGATCTTGGTAGGTGGCTGAAGGCATAACACATCTACACACACAAGTAATTTAATTCCTGTAAATTCCGCGATAAGCTCGGATGTGATGTTCAATGACATCCCAAACGTATTTACTTTGTTTAATATGAGATGAATTTGGGGGCCAATTCACCATTGTGCTCCTAAGACTGCTGCGGCAGAACGTTGGCCTTGTGACAAGGAGCGTTGTGCTGCTGGAAGATGTCATTCCTAGCTGGAAACATGTCGAACATGAATGGGTACACTATCAAAAATGACCTGCCTTTAGCTGGAAGCCGTCATAATGTCGTCCACTCGCACTACTGGACCCATGGATAACCATGTGAAGGTTTTCCAAATCATAATGAAGCCACCACGGACTGTTGTTGCCCCATTTTGTAGGTCTCGAACAGCATCCCTTGGAAGACGACAGGTTCTGACCCGGCCATCGATGTGATAAATGCAGTGCCGTAATTAACCAGATCATGTAACGTTGTGTTGCTCGGCGGTCCAGTGACGATAGACAAGTGTTCATTCCACTGATAGTCAATGGTGACATGTGGTTAATATTGGTAAACGTGAGAGACATTAGCTGCGGAAGAGCGTATCTAACAGTGCACAACGAACTGTATGCTGAAACATACTCATGCTTTGTGTACTATTAAAGTCTACTGTTAATCGTGCCACAGTTTGTGCCCTAGTTTGTTTCACGAACTTCGATAACCTACGAAGTCAGACATATTTAATTATGCATGGCTGTCCCATCTCTTGTGGTTTGGTGGTGGTTTCACCGTCCTTTCTTCACATTTAGAAGACAATAAGCACAGCAGTTCGCGAAAACCTTCACATGTTTCCAAGATAGTCGTTACCAGCTTTCAGGCCATTACAAGCTGGTCCCTATCAAACTATGATAAATCGCGAGCCTTGCTCATTCTACGCATAAGAATCACATAGACCTCATTGATTAAGATCCCTGTCACCGTTTGGCAAGCAGCTTTGCTGTGCGTCGTGTCTTTAACGTCAACCCAACGACTTCATTCAAAAAGTAACTCGTGGTCATAATGTTTTGGCTGGTCAGTGCATGTTCTCTTACAGTTAAAATACTGTAGTTATTCTCAAACTCAGAACTTTAGGTATTTTCGTAATAATGGTATATATCCATTTTACAATTCCTTGTAATCCCCGAATAGTACAGTCACCAACAACAATAACTATCTGGTCATTATACAACTTTCATTTCTTTTTAAACTTCGGAACTAGTTAACATATTTTACCTCAGTTTTCCTTAATGTAGAGAGAATGCACGGTGGCTTACTGGTAGAATGTTTACCTCTGTGTATAGAGTTTCTGGTTTGATTCCTGGTCAAGTAAGTTTGTGGTGAAAACTTCGTATCCGTGGGTTTACTCGAGGTACTCCCGTTTCCTCCCACATTATTATTCCGCCAATTATTCCATCATCATTCACTTGCCTTACTCATCCGTCTCTCTTTGTCTAAAGGGCATAATTGTGGGACGTTAATCTGAAAGATTTTGTTTTATTTTATTTTATTTCATTTTAATTTTTTTTTCTCCTTTGATTGTTGCCATAATCCCAATCGCCATTGTTTCCGTCATATTATTTATCTGCATCTCATATCTTTTCATATTTTTCCCTTAAGTTTTCTAACGTAATTTTAGTATATATTTCAGATTGCACAATATGAGATCTTATCGGTAAAGCGAATACACGTAATCATTCTAAATACTATCTTCCTTTAAAACGCTGTAAATCACTCATTCTTTGTTGGAACAATCTACAAATTGTAGAACATTTTGCGCGCGCGCGCATGTGTGTGTAGTCAAACCTAGAGTTTGTATATTGTCAGGTATATTGTATATTGTATATTTGTATATTAATCCCAGTCCTTATTTTCCTTTCAAATTACTTTTTCTTGTAGTCACAAGACTGCAAGAAGGAAGCAGAGGCATCTGTAAATCACATCTATTGTAAATTTTATTTTCAAATCGTGTTAACAATAAGCTAACGTCAATATTAATTGTACGATTATGTAATTTATAATTGTCAACAGTAAATTGTCTATGAAGTTCACTGTATAAACACAACAAATGTTTATTTCAAGTGACCCTTATTTTTCTATGTTACTGGATAGTGTCAATAACAAGACAAAACCTTCTAATGAGCAAAACATGCCAGTTTGTGTTTTTAATTGGGTTCTTTGAATTAGGCACTCATACACATAAACAACCATTACACACTTTAAGAGAACGGTAACACAATTTAAGAACTCAGATTAAGTGTAAAGCACAATACAAACAATATTGAAAACGTGCAAAAATGTTTCGTCAGTAGTACTGTTATTGGCAAGATATCAGAACAAGTACTGATACATCGAAAGACTGTTAAGACATAGGAGTGTCAGAAACCGTTCTCTTGTTTTACCCTTTAAATGACCCACTTAATGCTGTTACGTACTGTGCTATGAGTTGATGAACATTATCTGTAAATAACGGGTGATTTTTGCGTAACAGAAATATGCTGAAGCGATCAACTGTATTATAGGTGCACTACTGAACGCAAACACTGTTCATGAAATTGGTCTATCGATAGAACTGAAAATGATTGTACTACGAAGAATTTATTTCTAAAATCTAAACAAAATTGTTAGATTTTTTCCGAGAAAATCATCCCGACAAAATATAAGCTATCCTTTCTATGTTGTGATATATTGTAGGACAGTTCATGTATTTATTTATGACATATGAAGAAAGATAGAACCATTTTCCAGAAAATAGCAATTTCTGATTTTTACTCTTCAGTTACCATTCGCGTTTTTATGTTCAGCGGAAAAAAATGTGTAAACCGATATAAAACTTAACTTTAAATTCTGATCTCGATACTTGAAGCCATCATTTCTAACTCCATGCCCTGTGACGTCACAGTTGGCTGCTTTGATTCTCAGTAAAGCTACTCAATAGAACTCACAGAGAGAGAGAGAGAGAGAGAGAGAGGGTAATAAAGTTGGTATTAATAAAATACACTGGTGACAGGCAAATAGGGCATAGCTGATGGTTTTGCAGATACAATGAACTTATGAGTAATCGAATACTGCCACCACTTGTTTTATTCCCACCTACCTCATTCACCGATCTTTTTGCTCAATCTGTTACCTTTCTCTTGGCTCTGATTGTAAAACCCTCCACCTACGTCATAGATTGGTGAGTTGGAAATAGATGCTTTAAGTAGTGAGGCTCCTTCGTGGCTAAGCGGTGAGAGTACATACCTTGGCGTAGAGACCGGGTTCGACTCCCGACAGGTGTTCATGCTGTTCGTGTTCCACGTTAAACTGTAGGTTCAGGTTTCATATAGCTCGACTGCTGAAAGAGACGCTAAACTAAAAATTTTATATATATATATATATATATATATATATATATATATATATATATATATATATAGTAGGATGCCTTTCTAATACAGACGGATAGACGAACGGAAGAGACAAAGAACAGACGGGCAGAAACCGAAAATCACTGTCCCAAAAACGTGTAAATCTTTCGAAATTTTAAATTACTTGAGCGAATCTCCTCTTTACTCAAATTAGGCTTTCGTTTATCCGGATACTCCTCCGAGATTCCTGAACCTTACTCTACCAAATTTGACGTGGTGATTTGAGATCACACGCTGAGTGCCGTATAGGGGTTGCGTGTCCCGATCGGACATACCATTGGGGAATAATAGCCGAGAAAACGGTATATCCAAAGACAATTTTGGAAAAGCATTTGACGCGAGATTTCACATTGTAAACAATGAAAAACAGAATTTTCAATATGGGAAATAGGGCGAAACCCTTTCCGTTTTATTCTGCGAATACAATTTTTCAAAGCCATTATGCTTTTCGCTTGTAACGTCAAATTGAACAATTTGCATGACATGTTCGTTCACGAAAACAATTGATGTACTAAAAGATTCTATGAATAATCAATAAAGGTAGATCGCTTCGCTCCAAATTTGCAATTATTGCATACGTAGTATATAATATTCATGATTACAAGACTATCTTTGTTCATATCATTGTTTCAAAATAAAAGGAAAATTGATTTCGGATTCCACTTTAAAATTTAAGTCCACATCTCATGTAGCCTTAGTGGTGAAACATACAAAACATCAAACAAACTGAAACTTCAGAAATACTTAATAGCCTTGGATTGAAGAGTACCTCTAAATATGAATACTATACTCCACGTAAGAGGAAAGTGAAGAGTTTCATTTTAAAAAAATGGCATCATGGTGTATCCATTTTCTCCGTCAAATTCATGAAATCAGTTCTTCTATGTTTCGCAAATGCCCTGCAAATTTCAAATAAATAACGCAATTCTTTGCTGAGAAAGAGTTTAAGAAGTATACCTTGGTTGGAATAAGCTGTGTTGACAAAAGAAGTATTTTCTGGCTCATGTTATATTGATAAAGTTAATGAATAGTTCATTTTATAGTATTGTGATTCGATAATTATGAACAGGCCAGTATCCAGTCCGATTTTTCCTTTTTTTTAAGAGGGGAGCAGAAATGAATACTGAGGGAGCAATGACAAAGTCATCAAGGAACAGCACAAAATTGTTTATTTATTTATTATTTATGGAACCAGTAACAGTGCGGTAACTCCTTTTACAAAGGTTATACTATACTGGCAATTACGGTGCACAATTTCAATACTACGGAGGTTCATCATTAACATAATAATAATAATAATAATAATAATAATAATAATAATAATAATAATAATAATAATAATAATAATAATAACAAAACATTCTACTTTAAAGGGTGCAAAAATAGTTTAGGGCGGACACTAACCGCTCCATCCTATCCTTGGCTGCAAGCCTGAATATATATACCGACTTTATGTGAATATTGAGAATGTTTGAGTCACTAAAATTTATTCTCATATTTTTTTTATGTGAATATTGAGAATGTTTGAGTCACTAAAATTTATTCTCATATTTTCATCTTTATTTTTCTGAAAATAATTTCCTCACAGTTACGCCCTTTTGCCATCGCACTCCTCACAATGTATTTGTTGTAGGGCAGATGTTTGTCTTCTATTCACGTTTCTCCAAGTTTGCGGAAGAGTACCTTGCTTCAGTATCATAGACTTTGTCTTCAGGAAGTTTAACTCCGGAACACGATACAAACATTGAATCCGTATTTTTTTTTCTGTTGATACCCTGAGTCGTGTGGTCGTAACGCTGCGTAGCACGTTCACTGAGCTGATTTCATCGAAAAACTGTAGATGCTGCAAGAACTACAACCTCATGTGTAACGTAAAACAGTGTGTTTTGCTTGCTTCGCCATGCTTATGCTTGTGGTTACGTGGTATAAAGATGAGAGATGAAATCGACACACTCACACAAACACAAATGCATTGTACAGTGAATATCAAAATAATGTGTGGACGGCATGCTATAAAACTATAAATTTCACGTGAAAATACTCTGATTGAAAATTAGTATGTTTTTAATCGGATAATAAAATGTTTCATTATTTTAACATTATTATTCACGCTAAAATTAATGAAACCTGGAAGGGGTTGACATCTTTCTTCAAAAACTTTGCTGTCGAAGAAATGGATTGTTCATTAAAAGAAAAGTCACTAAAGGTAACACCAACTATGTATAACTGACATAAGAAGTTCCTAATAAAATATGATTAAATTCTAAAGAAAAAGAAAGATAAACCTCATGCCTCCATAACTATTTAAGGACCAAAAGTGACCACTCGGCTTCTAGTACTTATGTCATGACAGTTTGGTAATATTGACTTCCTCTTGTCGTTAATGATTATTGTGGTGACGAATTATTTTATTCAAGTAGCTCCTTCAGTGTCCTCACAACGCTGAGTAAATGCTACAATGGCAACTTTGTGTAGAGAATACCAACGTAGCACTCGTTAAAACAATGATCAGAATGAATCGCTGCATAACTTGCATGGTCTCTTAGAAGCTGCAAATTTAAGCTCAAGTAGAGTTGTAAATAAAAAGAAAAGTTTTTTTTTTTTTTAAATAAATTTCACGAGTTACTGTTTTGTTTTCAAAACGGGTTTTGCTTTGCAGCCAAATATGAAAAAGTGTCTGTGAAAACAAATAGAAAAGAAAATGGCACTTAGAATGTGATGAAATTAGCTTCCAATGAATATTTACAAAACAAAGAGCAATAAAATTTGAACATATGCCCCTCTCCCCATACTTCGTGTAACAGAATTAATGAGAAACTGATTGCTTAAAGTTATTCTTTTATTTCAGTTATATTAACAATTTGGAGTTCTTAAAATTATAATAATATTGAAAAACAGAACCACATTATAATTTCTACATACATTTTGCGATATTTCAATACTTATGCACATTGAGAAAAAAAACAAACAAACAAGAACTCAGTTAATATAAAAGTACTTTTTGAAGTCTCTAAAAACTATAATGAAAAATGAAAACACAATAATTCATTATTATATCTAGATTGAATTTCTAGAAATTATGAAACTGCAATAAAAATATTCTCTGAAAAGAGGAGCTTATCTTTCTGGGGTCAGAAAAATTGATAACAAATAGCGATCAGATTCACGTTTCAAAGAGTTAAAAAGAAAGAAAAATAAGATAACAGGGCATTTCTTTCTTCGTTCTGCTGCTTGTTGGTAACACACATTAGCAACTCTTTCCAGACAAACAACAGGGTCACTTATGGTGTTTTACTACTAAAAGGAACGAGACAGTATGAATGTTCAGAGTATTTCCTGAAACTGAAAACCTTCTAAAGCTACTGTCCCAGGTGCAAGGGGAAAAAGAATAAAGAATGTGCCGCATCATTTTGTATTTAATTACCATGCCGAAGAAACAAAATTAAAAACATAGTATGGAAATGGGAAACCAATATTCATATTTATTACATACGCTGTTCTTATATTGTATAAATATTTTTTACTTTATATAAAAAATAAAAGTAAACAATACATTTACTTCTGTTTTTCAATATATTTATACAATATATTCCTGGAGAGCAATCCGTAGAATTGACGACAAAGAGACCAAGTGTACTTCCATATGTTAGAGCATATGGAAATGAAGAGACTTAATGGGCTTTTGAAATACAATATTTTTGCTTATTTTTAGAAATTAGATAACTGGCGAAAATATGAAACTTCAGTAGTACTCCCTTTCCTATCCTTGTGTATTTTTGCAGTTTTGTAAGGAGTTCATTAATGACACATCTAGTAGTTATTTCATAGCACCGGGTCAAAACATTTTATTTTATTTTTTGCTTCGCTTTCTTATTCTTCACTGAAATGGCGAAATAAAGATAGTTTCAGTTTATTTTTTCTTTTAAATATGGATAAAATAAACTTGAACCGGGCATCATTTTCCTACAATATGAATTAGGAAATTAGCACTCGTGTGAAACTAAGTTATTGCGTTTTTGTCATAAAAAAAATATAGGTTTACTTCGTGGGTTGCTTAGTGCTAATTCCCCGTTTCTTGGACGGCATTACGGATTCAGCACTTAACAAAAAGTTGTATTTTCTGTAGATATATTCAAAACCAGATACATCATAAGCAATCTGCAAACGACAAAGTTTGTATTTAACAATATACGTATTCATTACATTTCCTCTGATTTCCTTTTCGTTATCATACGCGTTTGTCTCATGTACAAAAAATGCTTATTTTTATTACTTCATGTTCACGCAAACAATAAAATCTATGTATATGAAGAAATAGAAAATAATAATAGCACTAAAAAGGAAATAATATTAATAATAAAGCGCTTACATGCAGAAAGTATTCATTACTATTATTTACAAAAAAAAATCAAGTCTATGCCAAGTCAAACCAAGTAATACCTCATAAAAGTATCATCGAAACTAATTTTATATTAGATAGTAATGTATTTGGATATGCACAGATTCATTTTTTGTAGATAATAGTAATGAATTACTTTCTGCTTTTACGTGGTTTATTATTACTATTATTTCCTTTTTAGTGCTATTATTATTTTCTATTTTTCTGCGCTTTTGTTGAAGTCGTTTAATATTTCTTTTTACGATTTTATTTTCTGGTTTTTAGTTCTTTTCTTGAAGTCTAATTTTTCTATTAAGTTTATTTTTTTCCACTTTTTTGTTTCTCCAGTAGTTTAGTTAGGTACCTAAACTAAAGGTGGGACACTAAGTTTCCTATAAAGTGAGTCAGTATACGAAACATGCCTGACCCCCCCCCCCCCATATACCCCATAAGATATAAAAAATTAGCCTATTCGTTACGTAATTATACGTAAACAGAAGAACGATATTAATATTATCGTCTGTTGAGGAGTTTCCTTATGTGATCTATCTCCGAAGACTGTAATCAGATCCTGATAATATTTCCTGCAACCTGCGAGACAGTATATTCTTTGAAACTGAAAAAGAACAATCGAAATCGGTACATCTATGTATCAGTTGTGTGTGATCATGCACACTATGAAATGGGTTAATTACGATATTAACACTATCGGCCGTTGAAAATTTTCATATTCTAGCCCTGAAGATTATTGTTAGATTATTATGAAGTTTATGTGGGACCACTAGGAAAGAATACTCTTTTAAACCCAAAAAAACAACTGTCAGAATCGATGGATCTATGTCGAAGTTATGAGTGATTATACAAAAAAATCAATAATGAGCACTGTCAGCAACTGAAGAGTTTCATGGCCTAGGTCAAGAGACTATCATTAGATCCTTACAAAGTTTACATAAGACCACGACTAAAAATACTATTTGAAACAATAAACGAATTATCAAAATCAGGGTCTACCTTTTCTTAGTTTTAATAAATAGTAAATTAAATAAACATACTATTACCAATAAATGAAAGTAATGCACTGTTTATGACTTATTTATATCTGGATAATATTTTAATATCCTTTGTTATATATTGCAGCGTCATCCATTCAAAGTATCAAAGTATTTCTTAATCATTTTTGACAGGCCCTGCTCAACGTGTTCGTGTAGTTATTAATTTTATTCTCAAAATAATAGAAAGCTATAATCTAAATCCCTTTGCATGTTTCTTGAAAATTTGGAGTAGCCAATGCACTATTTAGATACTAACAATAATTATCCTCTTAATATTTATAATAAGTACATGATTTATTTATGCATGGCGAAGTTCATAATTCATATAACATAGGATGTATGCATAGATGTATATAGGCAACTTCAAAGTTGATTTCTGTTTTACAAAACTGAAAATTAGGAAAATAAATTATTTATATTGTACCTTTTACATGCTAACATGTGGAGATAAATTCTTTGCATTCTTCATGCATCTTTAAAAATAACACGAGTTTCTTCTAATCTATTAAAAATCTCATTTGTTACTAGAAGTATATATACCATTAAATCAAAACATCGGAAACATTTCTTTCGGAATCTTTTAAATTCTGTTTTAAGTAATCAGATATCCTATAATTAGCAATTACCTGACTTTACGTAAAAAAAAAAATCAATCCTATCTAATTCTGTGTTCTGTAAAAAAAAAAAAAACGACATTGATAGTATATGTTTTCTTATTTTCTTTTTAGCACTTAATATCTTATTTTTAAAGTTCTGGTGGCTCCTGAAATACACCTAAATTCCCCCTAAATTTGTAAGAAAACAAGGAAGAACAAAAATGTCAATATTATATTCAAGAAATTTTGTTTTGTAATTTCCTCTTAAACTTATATAACTCCAGTGATATGTAAAATAATGGTGCCAGTGAAATGTGACGGATGTTTAAAATTTTTATTCAGTGTAATTGGTGTCCACTGTACAAAATCTGAAAAGAGTTAAACTACGATCAGTAAACATAGCTAAAATATTTTTAGTTAAGAACCTATACTGTATATGTGATAACAAGTTACATCACAAAAAAGTACGTGTTACAAATGATGAATATATTATCTCACGGTATTTGAACATTTCTAACGATCCAACACACTGCGTTTCGGCATCCATATCACCTCGCTTAATGAAAATTAGAATATGGGTCTATTTGGCAGATTGCGGATTACAACTTCCAATCTTGAAGAGTACATATTTAATACGTATTTGTATGTGAAACATACTAAATAGATATTTAAAGTGGTCTAAAATAAGGTTTAAGAATAAGTAGGCCTAGTGTGGTTTGATTTTTTTTATCAGAATGCAAGCACAGCTATCTAAAACTGTAAACCAGAGCTTAAACTAAATGTATTACAGGCCAACTAAAAATAGTATCGAAAAGAAAATAATTTTTAAAAAAACTTCACTAAAAATGCATTTTTTAAAAAAAATGCACTTTGTTATATAGCTTTTAATGAACTCCAGGCAATTAAAAAAAAACTGGCTTCTCTTAACACTTGACAAGAAAATAGTTGCTATGCTATCTCTATGTTTATATTTCATACATATAATCTTGTAGAATGGAACTACTTTTCTTTAAATGAAATATTTTGAAAGAGTAGTTTACAAGTCGAATAATTTTCCTAAAATACATATTTTTTACGATTTTGTTCTTATTTCATAAATGAATAATTAACTAATATGGCATAATCAATTTCCTTCGAAATAAAACTTGAAAGTGTTGTTTATACTGATCGAATGAGTTATCTTTAGATGACTTTTTTTTTTTTTTTTTTCGAAAATGTCTGTATCGGCTATCGGCTGTCTAAACCTCCGAATTTGCTCACTTATGGCCTTACAATTCATATTCCAGTCTTTGCTTCCGTTCTTCATTATCTCGTTAAACTCAGAATTTTCGGAAACAATGTGGCGGAATTTCAGGAAATAATGCGGCACATGTCCACTTGATTTGAATAAGTAGTTTGTATACACCAAGCTTTATTTCCCTAACGTATCTTTAATTGAGATGTGACTATCCTATTATGACAATTGCAGCTCCTATCTTTCATTCTTTTCTTCTACAAAAAAAAAAAAAAAAAAAATCAAAACATGCTGAAACGCGTCTTTAATTATTTTAAACGAAGTTTAAATACTAGATATCATGTCTCAAATCTGAAATGATTTCGAGATATGGTCATTCTATCATAAAATTTTATCCCCCACCTTTTTTCCTTCCTGCCTTTTTCTTTCCTTCTAGGGGAAATATCAAAAACAGTGAAACAAATGTCTAATTATATTAAATGAGAAGTCCATATACTAAATTTCATATCTCTACTCTTCAGAGATTCAGAAGTATGGCCATTTTTCTATAGTAATTGCCATCCTTGTGGAATTTCCAAAAATCCTATACTTAGTGGTATCTTACGTCACAATTTCTATGCATTGTCAAAATTGCAAGTTTCTAGCTTGAGTGGTTTTGCGCAGGCGTTGATGTCACTCAGCCACTCAGGGCTTTTTGCTTTACACACACATATGTAGATAAACATATAATATGTTTAATAACTCGCAGCGTGACATGATGAGTGGTTTAAACCAAGAGAAGTGTGAGCAAAAATATTTAGTTCAGTGGCCTGTAACTATATTTTTAGCTCTGGTCAAGTTATTTGGTGTGAATAGTCCTAGAACTTCTGAATGAACGTAGCTTCTGAATGAAACCTAAGTTCATCTCAAAGCATATACTTCATCAATGAATGAGAATGAATATTTTTTTTTTCTTGAAAGAGAAGAGCTGAAACACTAAAACATGGCAAATACATAAAGAAAGCTGGAGAATGCAATTCATTATAAATCACCAAATAACTCGTAGCAGTAAATCATCACATAACATAGGGTACAATTCTTTTGAAGCACACTATTCATAGATCATAAGTACGAAACTTCAACTGAAAATATGAACTTTAATTGTTTAGAAACAGGAGCGTTGATAACCACGGAATTCTATTGCACGGTACCAAGATATTCTGTTTTGCCATGTTGTATAGTAATTTCCTTCCCAGTCTCTTGATCACTGTAATTACCACTAAAGTATATATTCGTACGTGAGTAAATTTCTGTAGGAAGAATGCACTCCAAAACTCTGAAAAGAGCGTGGGAATTCTGCGTCCTGACCAAACTTCATACATTCACCATTGCAATAGGTCATCCAAAATTATACACTAACGCACAACACAGAAATGGAGAGAATACCTACTTTTTTAATACAGAAGTTTACCTTAATCACGTTCAAAATTCTTTACAGTGTACCTAGAATATTAAGGAGCAAAAGTACTTTGTTAACAGATATCATTTATGATCTCGCCCATTGAAATTTACTTTAAAAAAATGAATTACTGCAAGCAATGATTACGTAACTCGAGCATTTATGTAAATTCACACTATTTATTTACAATTAAGTTTTATATATACGAGTATAGAGGAACAACAAAAGTTTCGATCACTTATGTCATATCATCCAACGCGATAACGAATCTCGTAATAAAATATTTGTTTTATCATTCTTATACATCTTTTTTTCTCTCTCTCTCTTTTGCTGACATATATTCTCTAGCAATGGCCTCAATTCGCTTCTCACTACTTCGGCTTATCATCATCATATAAATCTACTTAACTCTTTAGATAATTCTGGACCAGCCTCTCTTTATATTCAGAATTTTCCAAGAGTTATCTGATTTTTATTTCGTTAATGTGATAAACTTCAATCGTGAGATCGTGCCAATTCTATCTTACTCAGCATTTCCTCAGCTTCCATTGTAATGTTCTTTCTCACTCCGTGGCAGTTTTTAGACCGTGTTAGTGTTGATCTGATCTTTCATGTTTCGAATATTGTGTGTTTCCAAACATTTAATTTACTCGTAGTTCATTTTGTACAGTCCGCAGCAAAACACCTGCAACATGAGCATGTAAATTTATTGCGAAACTACGCTTAACAGCGCAGGAAATCAACATAATGTCTAAGTGCACGAATCACGCAAGGAGAAACCTCGGCGTCCTCCCCTGCACACTTATTTTGGAGCAAAAGACTTCGTCGTTTCACAATAAGCTTACATGTTCATGTTCCAGGCTTTTTTGCTGTGGACTGTACAAGTGCTACAATTATTCACAGTTATAAATATCGTTCAATCACTGCCAGGTCACTTGCCTCAGTGATTAAGGAGTTGCCGTGCCCCAGATCTCGAGGTAACTTTTTCTATTGGAGTGGAATTGTACGTTTTAATGCTGTAATTGAACTTTAGTGTATATTTTCCGTCTCCCTCGTTTACCTTCCACTATATTTTTATCATATCCTTTCCCGTCTCAATAATGTTAGTTTTTTTCTTCTTTTGTAGCTGCCTTTAATATTGTTCTTCTCCCATAGTATTCGTAAAGTTTCGTCGTGTTTCTTTCTTTCCTTAAAATATTAGGATGAAAAGAAAATAATTGTAAGCATGAAAAATAAACTCTGTTGAAGACAGTAAAGTGGATTACACGATTCAATGTATGTGATATAGGATATTAATAGCCCCGTTAAAGTTATCGTTACCCGTAAAGATGTTAATGAATCGACTCTGTTAACGATCTCACCCAAGATATCGCTCTAGTAGTCTGTTACAAATAAATAAATAAATAAATAAATAAATAAACGAAGTTCAAAATTTGCTTTCATTCAAGAGTTATCTTGTGGAGTAACGACATACGGACATATTTTCGTTACAATCTTATACGGTCCACTAGCGTGATTCTAATGACTGTGATATACAAAAACACATAGTTTTAGCCCACTGATATGTAATTTACGTAAAATCAATAACAGACCTTTGAAACAGTTTTGTATGAAACACGAAATGCGTTCGTGAACTTCACACAATTACGAATGTATCAAATTATACTTTAGCGTATAATCTTTTTTGCACTACATAACAGTTACTGTACAAGAACGTTTTATTTCATGTTTTAATGCCTTTATGTATTTTGTATAGACATATTTTAGTGAATAAATGACAAATTTTATTTACATCAACATGTAATTGAATTTAAAATCACGTGAAGGAACTTAGTGTGTTTCACGTAGAAGAGTGTGCACTTTATCAACGTACTTGTGTTTGTGACTTACATTTCATGCATTTTGCTTTCACTATTTTCAGAGTAATAGATAAATTATTGGAAAACACCCAGGTGGGATCCAATCTTGTTGGAAGTCTCACCTCTCTTTAAAATGTCGTATCTACAATTTTTACGCAGAGAGAATAAAACTGCATCGAAGGGTTTGTTTGTACTCATTAAACCTGCATCAATTGTCTGATACATGTTTATGTTCCCTTTTCCAACTTCCATGAATCTGATTTATGCAATTACTATATCTTACATTAAAACATATCAGTACACTAAGATTAAGATATTTTGCTCAATAAATTATTTTAATGTATACGATTAGCTAAATTGACGATATAATTGTTTCTATTTTCTCGTGAACAAACAAAAAAAGCATACTTCTGATAAAAGTCCACATGAAGCTCTTTTTATTTTAATTTTATCTCATTCAAATAAGAAAAAAGACGGCTGCCCTACCATTGTTTGAGTAGTTATTGATCATGCAGACTTACTGAACTATCAATACTATAATACCAACGGGAATCTCAAAGCTTGATAAAAAAAAGGAGGACTCTGCAAACTTTATTTATTTAATTTTGTTACTAAATCCAGAAATTAATAGGTTCAAATGAACAAGTAATGCGTGAATCATGTGTGTTTCTCTGCATTCAAGTGGTTAGTGTGGCTTTTTTTTTGGGGGGGGGGTCCATTCTTGATTGCGTCGCAGATTTCTCGGTTGAACCGAATGGAGAGGGAATTTTTTGAGCTACCTGACTTAAGTGGTAGCGTAAGGTAGGTTTAGAAAATCGGAAATAACAGTGCTGATGGTTGAACACACACCACACACTAGCACTGCACTAGAAGGTTAACTTGATCTTCATAAGCTTCTATAACAGAGAACTTAGAATAAATTTTCTATTCGGTGGCAAAAATTGTTGGTTTAAAGTTGAACGTCGCTGTTTCAGCATTGAGACTACATGATACGTGGACTTAAAATTTGGTCTCAGATTTTTAGTAAATGAGCTCCAATCGGGGATTAAACTCGGGTACAAAAAATGCAGTTAAACAAAGAAAAGAAACACTGCTTCAGTCTAACAAGTTTGTAGTAAGCTGCAAGTGAACTTTCATTCTTATTTTGATATGATACTTGCATATTTGTCGGGTTGAAAGATCGCATGCAACACTCAACACACAGGAAATAAAGGAGATACAAAGTTTTCAATAAATATTATTCCTTAAATAATCTTCTCAAACTTATTACGAAGCAACGAAAGTTACAAGTTAAGTGACCGTTTAAATGAACGACACTTCGTTTCTTCACGTTCATTTTTCTTTGTTGGTAGTTACGTTATCTTCAATTTCATCAAAGAATAAATACAGATCCGTTATGATTTCACTTCATTCATACTGAGGGTAAGAGTCACGGCAGTAACATGGAAAGCGGAACGTCTCGTTAAGCAGGTATAGACAATCCAAAGAAATACGGTACACTTACTAATTAAGGATGTTTTCCAATTTGACAGTTATTTCTTATGGCTAGTACTTTAATTGCTTAATTAGAAGATACGTAAATGTTGTTGGAAATAGACTACAGATAACATAAAGTCTATTAAATGCAGTGAGGTTGAACTTAATACGTTACGAAACTTCCTGCTTTTGTTAGTCTAGTTTCCGTGTATGTTTCCATGACGGTTCCATATTTGAGAGGTTCCTGATCATAAAATGAAATTTAGAAATCTGATAACAAATATAGCATAATTTGTGCCTAGAAATCAAGAGACTGAAAACTTTCATTGGCCGTTCAGGTTAGACTTTTACACTTCTCATACAAATTTTGCATCATATTGTTTCATGAATGTATACCTACTAATATTGCTTCAAGTACGGAATGAAATCCTAGGAAATATTGCTTAGTTATTAATTTCTCCTTAAGACCTTTTGAACTGTCATCATGCAATGAGCGATATATCATGAATATGACTTTTAATATATATATATATATATATATATATATATATATATATATATATATATATATATATATATATATATATATATATATATGTTAACTTCGTCACTTTTTTTTGAAAACTCCACGTTTATTAAGCTAATTGAAGTTCATTAGTTTGTCAATATTAATAGATAGCTTTCTCTGCGTCTACGATTTCTAAGTGTTATAAGGTTATCTCTTGAACGTTAATGATTCTATTACAAACGATAATGCAGCTAATCAGAGGTGCATTTCGCCAGCCCCCCCACCTTGGAGTTTCGAAACAAAACCTATGCCAATCGTTTGTGCTACGTTTGTGCCGGAATATACCGCAAAAATTTTCGTTTGTACCACTTCCGGTACGAAGTTATAAGGGTTTTAAAGTGGGGGGGCTGGGGAAACGGCAGCCCCCCCACCTTGGAATTTCGAAACGAAACCCATGGCAATCGTTTGTGCTACGTTTGTGCCGGAATGTACCGCAAAAATTTTCGTTTGTACCACTTCCGGTACGAAGTTATAAGGGTTTTAAAGTGGGGGGCTGGGGAAACGACAGCCCCCCCACCTAGGAATTTCAAAATTAAACCTATGCCAATCGTTTGTGCTACGTTTGTGCCGGAATGTACCGCAAAAATTTTCGTTTGTACCACTTCCGGTACGAAGTTATAAGGGTTTTAAAGTGGGGGGGCTGGAGAAACGGCAGCCTCCAAAGTTGGAATTTCGAAACAAAACCTATGGCAATCGTTTGTGCTACGTTTGTGCCGGAATGTACCGCAAAAATTTTCGTTTGTACCACTTCCGGTACGAAGTTATAAGGGTTTCAAAGTGGGGGGCTGGAAAAACGGAAGCCTCAAAACTTGGAATTTCGAAACAAAAGGTATGCCAATCGTTTGTGCTACGTTTGTGCCGGAATGTACCGCAAAAATTTTCGTTTGTACCACTTCCGGTACGAACTTAAAAGGGTTTTAAAGTGGGGGGGCTGGAGAAACGGCAGCCTCCAAATTTGGAATTTCGAAACAAAACCTATGGCAATCGTTTGTGCTACGTTTGTGCCGGAATGTACCGTAAACATTTTCGTTTGTACCACTTCCGGTACGAAGTTATAAGGGTTTTAAAGTGGGGGGCTGGAGAAACAGCAGCCTCAAAACTTGGAATTTCGAAACAAAAACTATGGCATTCGTTTGTGCTACGTTTGTGCCGGAATGTACCGTAAACATTTTCGTTTGTACCACTTCCGGTACGAAGTTATAAGGGTCTTAAAGTGGGGGGGGCTGAAGAAGCGGCAGCCTCCAAACTTGGAATTTCGAAACAAAACCTATGCCAATCGTTTGTGCTACGTTTGTGCCAGAATGTACCGTAAACATTTTCGTTTGTACCACTTCCGGTACGAAGTTATAAGGGTTTTAAAGTGGGGGGCTGGAGAAACGGCAGCCTCCAAACTTGGAATTTCGAAACAAAAACTATGGCAATCGTTTGTGCCGGAATGTACCGCAAAAATTTTCGTTTGTACCACTTCCGGTACGAAGTTATAAGGGTTTAAAAGTGGGAGGGCTGGAGAAACGGCAGCCTCCAAAGTTGGAATTTCGAAACAAAACCTATGCCAATCGTTTGTGCTACGTTTGTGCCGGAATGTACCGTAAACATTTTCGTTTGTACCACTTCCGGTACGAAGTTATAAGGGTCTTAAAGTGGGGGGGGCTGAAGAAGCGGCAGCCTCCAAACTTGGAATTTCGAAACAAAACCTATGCCAATCGTTTGTGCTACGTTTGTGCCAGAATGTACCGTAAACATTTTCGTTTGTACCACTTCCGGTACGAAGTTATAAGGGTTTTAAAGTGGGGGGCTGGAGAAACGGCAGCCTCCAAACTTGGAATTTCGAAACAAAAACTATGGCAATCGTTTGTGCCGGAATGTACCGCAAAAATTTTCGTTTGTACCACTTCCGGTACGAAGTTATAAGGGTTTAAAAGTGGGACGGCTGGAGAAACGGCAGCCTCCAAAGTTGGAATTTCGAAACAAAACCTATGCCAATCGTTTGTGCTACGTTTGTGCCGGAATGTACCGTAAACATTTTCGTTTGTACCACTTCCGGTACGAAGTTATAAGGGTTTTAAAGTGGGGGGCTGGAGAAACGGCAGCCTCCAAACTTGGAATTTCGAAACAAAAACTATGCCAATCGTTTGTGCTACGTTTGTGCCGGAATGTACCGCAAAAATTTTCGTTTGTACCACTTCCGGTACGAAGTTATAAGGGTTTTAAAGTGGGGGGCTGGAGAAACGGCAGCCTCCAAGCTTGGAATTTCGAAACAAAAACTATGGCAATCGTTTGTGCCGGAATGTACCGCAAAAATTTTCGTTTGTACCACTTCCGGTACGAAGTTATAAGGGTTTTAAAATGGGAGGGCTGGAGAAACGGCAGCCTCCAAAGTTGGAATTTCGAAACAAAACCTATGCCAATCGTCTGTGCTACGTTTGTGCCGGAATGTACCGTAAACATTTTCGTTTGTACCACTTCCGGTACGAAGTTATAAGGGTTTTAAAGTGGGGGGCTGGAGAAACGGCAGCCTCCAAAGTTGGAATTTCGAAACAAAACCTATGGCAATCGTTTGTGCTACGTTTGTGCCGGAATGTACTGCAAAAATTTTCGTTTGTACCACTTCCGGTACGAAGTTATAAGGGTTTTAAAGTGGGGGGCTGGAGAAACGGCAGCCTCCAAACTTGGAATTTCGAAACAAAAACTATGGCAATCGTTTGTGCTACGTTTGTGCCGGAATGTACCGCAAAAATTTTCGTTTGTACCACTTCCGGTACGAAGTTATAAGGGTTTTAAAGTGGGGGGCTGGAGAAACGGCAGCCTCCAAACTTGGAATTTCGAAACAAAACTTATGCCAATCGTGTGTGCCAAATTTCCGCCAAATTCAAAATCACTAATGATCTCTTCTAGAGCGATCGTTAGTGCATTGTTAGTGCTTCTTAGCGCATCTACACCTAAGGTTAGTGCTTCATTAGTAAATGTGCTACAATTAAAATACCTTTTGAGGCCAGAGTGAACTTAGCGCCCCCACTTCAAGCACTAACTAAAACTTAGTGCCATTCGTTAGTGCATTGGTAGTGCTTCTGGAAAACACTAACAATTTAGTTAGAACTTCAATGGCCAGTTTACTTATGGCCAATTACGTGTAACGAAACACATAATAAATTTATGGGAAATTTTTCATTGCGTCAAATTTCCGTCAAATTCAAGAGTACTAATGATCTATTCTAGTGCAATCGTTAGTGCATCGTTAGTGCTTCTAGAAAACACTAACAGTTTCGTTTGTCCTTCAATATTAGTGTAGTTATGAACAATTACATGTCACTAAACTCCTATAAGACATTTATTGGGAATTTTTAATTGCATCAAATTTCCGACATATTCAAAAGCACTAATGATATCTTCTAGTGCAATTGTTAGTGGTTCTTAGTGCACCAACCCCTAACGTTAGTACTTCATTAGTATAGGTGCTACAGGTACAATATCTTTGGAGGGCACGGTGAACTTGCGTCAACTTCAAGCACTAACAAAAAATTAATGCCATTCATTAGTGTATCGTTAGTGCTTCTAGAAAGCACTAAATGTTTGTATGAAATTTGATATTTCTTAAGTTGGTCCCACCAGAAATCTTGAATAAATCCCAAAATATGGTAATGCTAACCTTAATGTTTAGTGCATTTAAGTGCACTAACGATGCAATAACGATTGTCTTTAACTGCATGTTTCTACCTCTATTTGTATAGAATTTGATATTTCTGAAGTTGGCCCCCATCTAAAATCTTGAATAAATCCCAAAATATTGTAGCACTAACGTCAGTGTTTAGTATTTTAAGTGCACTAACGATGCACTAACGATTGCCGTTAACTCTATGTTCCTATCTCTATTTGTATAGAATTTGAAATTACTGAAGTTGCCCATCCCACCGAAAATCTTGAATGAATTCCAAAATATGGTAGCACCAACGATAGTGCTTAGTACGTTTAAGTGCACTAACGATGCACTAACGTTTGCCATTAACCCCATGTTTCTATCCCTATTTGTATAGAATTTGATATTTCTGAAGTTGACTACCCCACCAAATTTTTTGAATAAATCCCAAAATATGATAGCACTAACGTTAGTGCTTAGTGATTATAAGTGCACTAACGATTCCCGTTAACTCAATGTTTCTATCTCTATTTGTATTGAATTTGATGTTTCTGAAGATTGCCCCCCACTTTAAAACTATTATAACTTCGTACCGGAAGTGGTACAAACGAAAATTTTTGCGGTACATTATGGCACAAACTTAGCACAAACGATTGGCATAGGTTTTGTTTCGAAATTCCAAGGTTGGAGGCTGCCGTCTCTCCAGCCCCCCCCCCCTTTAAATGACTTATAACTTCATACCGGAAGTGGTACAAACGAAAATTTTTGCGGTATATTCCGGCACAAACGTAGCACAAACGATTGGCATAGGTTTTGTTTCGAAATTCCAAGGTAGGGGGTTGCCGTTTCCCCAGCCTCCATTTCAAAACCCTTATAACTTCGTACCGGAAGTGGTACAAACAAAAATTTTTGCGGTACATTCCGGCACAAACGTAGCACAAACGATTGCTATAGGTTTTGTTTCGAAATTCCAAGTTTGGAGGCTGCCGCTTCTCCAGCCTCCCCTTTAAAACCCTTATAACTTCGTACCGGAAGTGGTACAACCGAAAATTTTTGCAGTACATTCCGGCACAAACGTAGCACAAACGATTGCCATAGTTTTTGCTTCGAAATTCCAAGTTTGGAGGCTGCCGTTTCTCCAGCCCCCCACTTTAAAACCCTTATAACTTCGTACCGGAAGTGGTACAAACGAAAATTTTTGCGGTACATTCCGGCACAAACGTAGCACAAACGATTGGCATAGGTTTCGTTTCGAAATTCCAAGGTGGGGGGGCTGCCGTTTCCCCAGCCCCCACTTTAAAACTATTATAACTTCGTACCGGAAGTGGTACAAACGAAAATTTTTGCGGCACATTTCGGCACAAACGTAGCACACACTATTGGCATAGGTTTT
Organism: Thermobia domestica; assembly: GCF_964235325.1. NCBI lineage: Eukaryota > Metazoa > Arthropoda > Insecta > Zygentoma > Lepismatidae > Thermobia > Thermobia domestica. The sequence goes on along the minus strand of NC_137459.1, from coordinate 197,312,060 downwards.
GTTTCGAAATTCCAAGGTTGGAGGCTGCCGTTTCTCCAGCCCCCCCACTTTGAAACCCTTATAACTTCGTACCGGAAGTGGTACAAACGAAAATTTTTGCGGTACATTCCGGCACGAACGTAGCACAAACGATTGCCATAGTTTTTGTTTCGAAATTCCAAGTTTGGAGGCTGCCGTTTCTCCAGTTCCCCACTTTAAAACCTTATAACTTCATACCGGAAGTGGTACAAACGAAAATGTTTACGGTACATTCCGGCACAAACCTAGCACAAACGATTGACATAAATTTCGCTTTGAAATTCCTAGGTGGGGGGCTGCCGTTTCCCCACCCCTCCACTTCAAAACCCTTACAATTTCGTACCGGAAGTGGTACAAACGAAAATTTTTGCGGTACATTCCGGCACAAACGTAGCATAAGCGATTAGCATAGTTTTTGTTTCGAAATTCCAAGGTTGCAGGCTTCCGTTTCTGCAGCCTCTCCACTTCAAAACCCTTATAACTTCGTACCGGAAGTGGTACAAACGAAAATTTTTGCGGTACATTCCGGCACAAACGTAGCACAAACGATTGGCTTAGGTTTTGTTTTGAAATTCCTAGGTTGGAGGCTGCCGTTTCCCTAGCCCCCCATTTCAAAACCCTTATAACTTCGTACCGGAAGTGGTACAGACAAAAATTTTTGCGGTACATTCCGGCACAAACGTAGCACAAAGGATTGCCATAGGTTTTTGTTTCGAAATTCCAAGTTTGGAGGCTGCCGTTTCTCCAGCCCCCCCACTTTAAAACCCTTATAACTTCGTACCGGAAGTGGTACAAACGAAAATGTTTACGGTACATTCCGGCACAAACGTAGCACAAACGATTGCCATAGGTTTTGTTTCGAAATTCCAACTTTGGAGGCTGCCGTTTCTCCAGCCCCCCCACATTAAAACCCTTTTAAGTTCGTACCGGAAGTGGTACAAACGAAAATTTTTGCGGTACATTCCGGCACAAACGTAGCACAAACGATTGGCATACCTTTCGTTTCGAAATTCCAAGGTGGGGGGCTTCCGTTTCTCCAGTCCCCCCACTTTGAAACCCTTATAACTTCGTACCGGAAGTGGTACAAACGAAAATTTTTGCGGTACATTCCGGCACAAACGTAGCACAAACGATTGCCATAGGTTTTGTTTCGAAATTCCAACTTTGGAGGCTGCCGTTTCTCCAGCCCCCCCACTTTAAAACCCTCATAACTTCGTACCGAAAGTGGTACAAACGAAAATTTTTGCGGTACATTCCGGCACAAACGTAGCACAAACGATTGGCATAGGTTTAATTTTGAAATTCCTAGGTGGGGGAGCTGCCGTTTCCCCAGCCCCCCCACTTTAAAACCCTTATAACTTCGTACCGGAAGTGGTACAAACGAAAATTTTTGCGGTACATTCCGGCACAAACGTAGCACAAACGATTGCCATGGGTTTCGTTTCGAAATTCCAAGGTGGGGGGGCTGCCGTTTCCCCAGCCCCCCCACTTTAAAACCCTTATAACTTCGTACCGGAAGTGGTACAAACGAAAATTTTTGCGGTACATTCCGGCACAAACGTAGCACAAACGATTGGCATAGGTTTTGTTTCGAAACTCCAAGGTGGGGGGGCTGGCGAAATGCACCTGCTAATCAGATTTGTTTGTCAGTAAATAATTTTGAATTTCAATAAGGACACCAGACTACATGTGTGACGTAGTTTTCATTTATTGTTTAGAATGTTCACAAAATATTTATTAAATTTATTTACAGTAGTTGAGAGAAAAAATTAAATGTAGGATCTTTGTCAGAAAATCTCTGGCAAGCTGTTTATTGCCTTCATAACACAAATGCTATAAAAGGAGTTTATTTAAGGCAGAGATGGAGTGGGTCAGTGGGTCGGTGGGTCAGTGGGTCAACTGGGTCAAGTTTTCTGAGTGGGTCAGTGAGTCGTGGGTCAACGGCATGTGACCCACTGCGACCCACCACCCACCATGACCCACTGCGACCCACCGACTCAGTATGATCTACCGACCCTCTCTGCTCACTGCATTGTAGACAGTATCTTCTGAAGACTGGTAAATTTATTTTCGTTTTACTTCCAAGACCTTCATTTCCCTTCCATTTCCACTTGTTTCTGTCTACTTACCTGAGGTGAGTATATCTAACCAAGTGAAAAAAGAACTTCAGGCGCTTTTGGATATTGATATTTTTAATTGTAATAATAACAATAAGACTTATACTACTACTTGGCTTTCGAGGTCTGTGAGTTTTTAGAGGAGCTAACTACTGGAAAAAATACATTTTTGAATCACTGTAATATATAAATTATTATATAAAAATGGAATGTAACTATGTGTGCCTGATCATCACGGCCGAATTGCAAAGTCAAATGAAATTACTTTTGGTATGTAGTTAGGCCTTAGTCCAAATTGGGATGTTGTATTGCTTTCATTATAAAAGCTACATATCCTAAGGAAGGTGAGGATCCGAATGTTTGCGAAAAAAAATAGTATCTCGCAAGCCGTTATACTTACTGAGCTGAAATTCAGTGTATTAACTCTTTATTGAAAATAAACAAAATGTGTCCTAGCATATTTTTAAATTCTCCTTTATGGAGGGGGGCACTTTCTATATATGGAAAATTGGTAGTGAGTTGGTTTGTAAAAATGATCGAAAACGATCGATGTTATTTAAGAAAAAAAAAATCAGAAACAAAAAATTACAGTGCTTGGCTTCATATATCCATTGCTTTCTACTATAATAATTGCTGAAGCTTATGTTTATTATATGGAGCGCTTACAGCACAGGACAATCAACCCAAAAGCTTGTGACTAAAATAGGCATAAAATTTGTACTGTAAGCTTAATTACACGGAAATTTTAAGTTTGGATTGTACGCATAATTATATGGAAAATTTCACACTTTTTTCCCTTTACGTTGTTCTACTTACCTTGCTTTGGAACTTTCAAATTTCATCCTTTTTTCCACTGAAAAGTATTGATAATTCAACAAGGAAATAATTATACTATGATAATTTACTTAAAATTCATCGTACCTAATTTGGCACATGGCAAACAGCAGTGTGGTAATTGAAGGGGAAGAAGGAGAGAAATTCCCATTCACCTCTGAATACTTTCCAGGAACCACGTTCTCTTTCGCTTTCTGGACGGGAGAGGGAACTTCGTAATGGCATCAAACCTTCATGTGTAATTACAAAAATTAAATTTATAAACAAATAAGAAATCTTCAGTTCATCAGGCTTTAATTGATAATTTATTCACAAGATTCCCTATTGAAGGCGTGGTAGATGAAGTTTCTGTTCTCCATGAGTCGACATTGCCAACTGACATGGTCGATATGGAAAAGATGTTGCATGGTAATAGTGAGATGATACTTCTTGCTGAGTATTTCAAAACTGACCAAGGAAAATCGTTATCAGACTTAAGTTTAACAAGCAGATTGTCGATGAGGAGTTGCAGAAATCGGGTAGAAGTATTATCAATTTCCACGACGGAGTTCGAACGGGGACTTCTCCTTATGAATTTACAGATAACTGATATTAGAAATAGACTAAGTGGTCAAAGATTATCTAACTTGTTATTCATCAATGTTAATGGCCCACCGCTAGACAAGCTCAAAGTAGACGAGCTATTTATTTCTTGGCTGAAGGATGGACACCATTCCGCTGCGGATGATTTACCACGAAAATGTTACCAACAGGAAATAAACCCGATTTCAGGTTTGTTTTAAAGTGGAAAATTACGAGCTATAGAAAATGTATAGGCCTACTTGTATTACTAATGGCTTATTTGTGCTATTCAACTTTGTATCTATTTTTAGTAAGTGTCTTCTTTACTTTAGGTAAACTACTTTGAATAAATGTTCATAATAATTGCAATTATGCATATTTGTATCTTAAAGTTAACGTGGTGTTCAGTGATTACACAAATTACAATTATGAGCATACTTTATGGAGATGCTCTCACATAGGGTACTCGAGCACCTTTATACAGTATGAAAAACTGATTTTTCAAGTCTTTTGTGAGAAAAATACTGTGAACTGAGAAACCATAGTCTTTTCCATATTGTACAGGGGTATTTTCCTGCGAATAGAAGTTTCTTTTGCAATGCGTTCAGAAATTAACACTTGCAAGAATACTCTCTTAGTGCAAGACGCACACACTAATTTCCCCTCACCTCGAACTGTTTCAATTTCCTCACTGACAAATACTTTACCATTTTATATCATAAAGATCAGATCCACCGTTATTCTGACAGAGCGGTGCTTGAGCGATTTGACTAGAAATTCAAACTCCGATTAGTGACAATTTCACAGTCATGTTTTATTACAAGTGTAAACTCTTTAGTCAGTACAGAAGAGGCCGTGAATCGTGTTCAGAGTTGATGACGATGGATTTTGGTGAGTGAAAATAGGTCACAGTGGATGAGTGGTTCATGGTGGGTGGTGGGTCACGGTGGGTGGTGGGTCAGAGTGGGTCACTGTGGGTGGTGGGTCATGGTGGGTCACGGTGGGTGGTGGGTCAGTGGGTCGTGGGTCAAGTTTTCATTGACCCACGCCAACTCTGATTTAAGGTCAACAGTCATGGTCAAATAAAGATTTTTTGTCGAACTCAAGAGCTTTGTTCACAAAACCAGATAAAGTGATGAAAAGAAAGAAAGGACATAAAAAAACTATGCCTAATCATAAGGATTTATTTCTCTTAAATATCTAAACTATGAATATGCTACTAAAGTCTTCTGGAATGGTTATGCCCGTCCATACGTCTGTCTATTAATAGATATCACGAGCAAAGACAATAAGAGATAGCGAGCGTTAAGTGTTTGTTTGATATGGATTTATTGTCTCAAGAATATATTCAATCTTCTTCTTTAATATTCTACAAGATAAACCTGCGTTGTCTACTCAGCGCATCATTCTGATATGCCCATGGATCTCCTACCATTTCTTCGCTATATATGTGATGTTCGTTTACACACACAAGTGAAGGGCAGGACGACTCATAAAGAGAGTGAATTGCTATAGACAAACATATAAACCTAGCATTTTAATGTATAGATATTAGGTTGAGTTAGTGGCAAACTTGGAGAACTGACAGATGATATGAAACGGATTTTTTCTCTTTATAAATCCATATCCGTCCGAATACGCCTCATTCCGGCTCTTAAGGTTTTTGAAGTCAGCATGCAATAGGTTTTGCATGCATGCAAGACGTTTAAGCAAAGCGCCTGCAATGTATGTCAACCCGCCATACCTACCTCATCTACTGGTCGCCTAACACAAGGATATGACCCTAGCTTCACCCTAGCGATAATGTTAATCTTACGGGCTCAAAACTACCCATAAAATGTTGATTATTAGAACAATAAGGACACGTGTTTCTTTTTTGAAACTTTGAATGAGAACCGGCAGATGTACACAAAATTGGAAATAGACCAGTGAAAACAGCACGTTTGTAGAGCTTGTCGTTTCCGATATCTCATTGTCAAGAAGAATTGGCCACAAACATATAAACTTTTCTTGACCACAACATATAAACCTAGTATTTTAATATACAGATACTATTCTGACCGCAATTGGTAGAAATCTATCATTTCCGTTTCAACATTGATCACTATACGTAGACTGAAAACGGTAACCGACAACGAGATTTTTTAAAACATGGATTCATCGTCTCAGGAGTAAGTTCTATCTGCGCTCTTAACTCTCTACTCAAAACTGTACAAATTTACGACCACTACCGGTTTCAATAGTAATTATCTTAGAACTGAAAGGTTACGGGAAATGATCTTCTCATTCAGTGACCCAAGAATGTATATCAATCTTCACCCTTATTCCTCTTTTGAAACCGAAGTGGTATTAATAAACCATTTCCAGTGTCAATTTGGCTCACCATAGAGCAGAAACAGTACTAGATAGCAAGTAAGATCTTCTGTGTTGGATTCAGCGTTAATAGGAATAGGTTCCATTTCCATCTTAGTGTCTCTACTAAAACCGTAAATGGGGAAATTTACGATTTCCGGTTTCAACATTGCCATAAATAAAAAACGGTAATAGATAGCAAGAGGCGGTTCGATGAAATAGATTTAATGTCCAATGAATAGGTCCTTCCATCTTTATCGCTCTACTAAAGTTGTAAATGGTGGAAATTTGCTACACTTCCCCTTTCAATATTGATTTTCTTAAAAACGAGAATAGAGCGAGAAATGACATTTTTATATTAGGGTTCAGCATTCGATGAATAAATTCCATCTTCACACTTATCTCCTTATTCAAGCTGTTAGTAGTGGAAATGTAGGATTTCCTGTTTTGGTGTTGATCACCATAAACAGAAAATGATCATAAGTAGCGAGAAGTGGTTTCTCGATGTGAATTCAGCATTGCAAGGGGGGTTGTATCTAAGCCCTTACCGCTGTGCCAAAGCAGGAAGTGACGTAAATCTGTTCCAACATGTTTTAATATGTATTCAGCACCTGAGAAACAGGATTTGATATTAACTCAGCACATCAGGAACAGATTCCATCTACGACTTTATTAGAATCACGCAAGAAACCCTTATAATATTGTCATGTTAGTACGTCCGTTACTCCATACGATAACTCTTGAACGGAAGCGAATTTTTAAATTCGTTTCTTGCAATAGATAGCTAGAAGGATTATCTCGGCTAAGTTCGTTAATGGAGTCAATCCGTTTACACGTTCACGGGTAACGGCGACTTTAATGGTAGCTATCCATATCAAATTTTCTATTATTGAAATGAAGGTAATAGAAGTTACACAACTGGTCGTTAGATGGCAGCTAACATGCTCCAGCGGTCGACATCTGCTGGATGGAATTGAAACTTGTAGTGCGTGATCCTTTTTACTGTCTACCAGAGTTTGTATCTCTACTCGAATCAAAGGTGTTAGACCTATTTCTTCCGTTTTTCACATTGAGTTTCCATAGTTCAGGAGTATACTGTAGTTTCATAATGTGAAAGACGCAATTCACATGTTTATAAATGTCCAGTTTTGTACAGGAGGAAAAACACCATTAATAATAATTTATGTTAAAAGTTTGACAATGGTTTGACCAGTTTCTTTTCGACAATGCATAGAGACATTACATAAAAAAATCATCCTCAACTTTATTAAAGAGTAACCTTTGTTTCATGAAAAGCGTCTTTGACAGAACAACATATTTCTTATGCAAATATATTTGAATTAGAATATCTATAACTAATCCAGTTATGAAGAAGTTTAGGGCTCCGTCTTGCCTGAAGATACAAGTTCTGTCGATCTCTCTATGTTAGATTACTGAGCGAAAGAGTTGACGCAACTTAGATCAAAGCGAACTTTTCGCTAAGCAGGTATAGACGGACAAAAGACATATAGTACTTATTTATTAATTAGGGGTGTTTTCAAATCTGAAAGTTTCACTTGCCCAGAAATTATACCTAACCGATACGCTTTCCTGCGTATACTTTCTTATTTTTCTTGTCTTGTGATCGGCTGGTCTTCCGGAAATGACGACTAAACATTAAGAGGATCGTGAATTTTTTGTTAGAATTTGATTGGTACTGATCTTGTCTTTTAATTTTTACAAATAAGGACTATTATATATTTTGATCTTGTTAGTGGTTGAATATTCATATAGTGGCCCACAGAACAACTTTCCTAACCATAGATTTTATTTCACCAATAACCCCGTGGTTTTACTATATTACGTTTGTTTCTGCGTCAATGAGATTAAGTTCCAGTTGAAGAAGTTTATAGATAATAAACATGTTGAATGATTAAAAAACATACATTTTATACAAAAACATATTTATTTATTTTCGATATTTTAACATTCTTATTTGGTACATAATATACTTTCATACAATAGCTGATTATATGATGAATTGACTCTGCACAGTTAGTTACAAAAGAAAAAAAAATCTTTTAATAATTTACCAGGAGGTAATATACCTAAAATGGAAGCCAAATTACCTCACTGAACTGCTATGTTGATACCAGTACCGGATCTAGAAATATCGGGCCCCCCGCAAGAATATTTTAAAGGGGCTCTCTGTATTCAATACTTTTTTAATAGTACATTTTAATGAAATATTCCTAGTGCTCTATTTGCTAAGAAATCCTTCTTCCTTAACTTTATTTCCGCAAACTCCCGTATAAGATCTCTCTTTTCAATATTCGAAACCCTCTCGTGGTTGATTGTCAACATTCCCAAGTCGCTCATTCTCTCTTGTGTCATTGAACACCTTAAATTGTTCTTGGTCCTCTTTAAGACTGAGAATGACCTTTCAGCGGAAGCAATAGTCACGGATAAAGTCAGGCATAAAGCAAGAGTGGTCAAAACTTCAGGATAACTTGGGACAATAGTATTAAACTCGACGTATATGAATACCGCCAATTCAAAAACGGTGTTGATCTTTGAAATATGTTTCTTAAGTTCAGTGCGTAGGGAAATTAATTTCAATGGTAGCGACGGGTCAAACTGGTACTTTTGTTTCAGTTTTCAGCCTTAACTAAAATATATTCGTCTGAAAGGTTCACAAGTAATTTCGGGAATATGATTGAAAATTCATCATGAATTGCCGATAACGATGTAAAACTGTTCTCTATTTCATTGTACGCGATATCTGGAAGTCTATTGTTAACATTAATCAGTTAATCGAAGTTTTTTTTTTTTTTTTTTTTTTTACTTTGGGTTGCCTTTTTTCTAAGAACACAGGGTTGATTTTCCACTTCGCAGCAACAACGGTGGCTTCTTGTTTAATTTGATGTTATTCTTCTCTCATTTGCTTCAATTCCTCTCAGCTCTCTTCGAGAGTGGGTAAAGCTTTCTCAAGGGCAATTTGTTTAGTTTCGAGAAGTTGCAATGATATGTTCAGTTGTGAAAATATTTTTGACACCATCACAGCCAGAAACACAAAATCGAAGGAACCCATGACTTTCGCCAATTGCTTTGCTTTTGATACCTCGTTAGCCCTCTTACTTGTCAGCGAAAGTTTTCGGAGTTTTCATTACATCAACATACCTCAACCTGATAGCTAAAATAGACTTATACCGTGAGGTCCATCTGATTGAACTGGGCTTTTTCAAAATGACATTTGATTCTCCTGTCAATGATGACAGAATATCCCAACTATTTATACTTTGGCCAAAAAATATATACGAATACTGGAGCGTTGTGAAATAATTTACAACTTCTTTTACACCTTTGACGGCATCATTAACGACAAGGTTTACGTTATGTACCGTACAGTGAATATATATATATAGCTTGTTCCTGAATTTCTTGAAGTCTCTTCTAAAACCCTCAGTATACACAGCACTGCCATCATATCCCTGCCCTCTGCATTTTTTCATGGACAATCCCAATTTCTCCAAATGACTTAACACTAGAATTGCAAGACTGGATGCAAAAATCTTGTATGTAAAAATCCTAAAAACACTTCTTCAATCTCGACCCGTCTAGAAACTTCGTCTTCTAAGCTATCGTACTTCTGTAAAATTTACATAGCGAATAATGAAACTCAGTTGATCTTTCTTCGATAAATCTTGAGTCATATCAATGATTAATTAGAAAAATGGCACTCTTTTAATTTCCTTCAACAAATTAGCTTCTTAGTTTGAAGACAGGCAATAGATGATTGATTTTGAATATCACGGCTGACATTCTTAATGAGGCCTTTGGGTATACTGATTAGTGAAAGTAAGAGACATGTCATGTGTTGTTGTCAGTTCTGATAGCTCATTACTTGGTTCAAGTAATTAAACTATTGAGAAAATGTAATTCTTTTTTAAGTGTTTTAAATATTAGTATTTACAGGCAAAGTTCAGGGTACTTTTGAAAGCTCTTGCGCCCCCCCCCCCGCACCGCGGGGTCTTGCGGTTTGTAGATCCGGCACTGGTTGATACGTTGTATAAGAAAAGCAGTAGCCCGATTGTCGCCTGTAACCAATGCAATACGTTGGACCATTTCTTTGATGATGTTGAGACTTTTGAGGCATTAAATGCCGCTCGATTCAGTGGCTATGGTCACGAACATGTATCTATCGATTAAATTATTATATTTTCTTAATTTCTCTCATTCTCTGCTTCTTCTCGTGATGAAGGAAGAGTAAGAGATTAGATGACGCGAAAGTGACAGAGCAGGTGAAATCCCAGAGAAGAATCTTCCCCCTCTTCCCTTCATGGTACCAGTGTCATTCCACTTGACGTTTTACGGTCAGATCGAATATATTCCCTTGGATCACGAACAGATGGAACTTCCGCCGTTGTGAGTGCTCTCCATATAATGTAATTCACGTTGAAATATCTCACATGTCTTCCGGAGCTCTTATGCAAAAGAGACCGTGTTGACCATTCTGTTTGACTGATGTGGTACATTTAGAGTAGTTGTGTGATTCAAAGGCTTTGGCAGTTCTGGCTTTGTCCTCTCCACTGTTGCTTCTCGTAGTAATATTGATTGATGCAATTTGATGATAAGGTTGTCCCAAACTGATCATGAACTCCTGCCGTTACTTCAGGAGGATTTAAACCAATTAGGTTAAACCAGCCAGATTGCTGTCTTAGACATCGGATTCTATGTGAGGCTCATCTTCCCGATTGAAGAGTATCTCAATGGTATGCCGGGATCCATAGAACGACGCTAAAAATGTTCTATACGCTAAATCGATAGCCCGACGAATACAAAGTCCTCCAGAATCAACTGGAAGGGAGGCCTGTATCCATGCATTACTATTTAGGTTAGAGTTAAGTAAGGTTTCCAGTCCGGTTTTCAAACTAAAGTCAAACTGCTCTAGTAAATCAACTTTACTCCAAGAAAGAGAACAGTGTAAAAATAGATTAGTCTTGCATAGAGAATGACGCACTATGGATATAAAAAGCTGAATTGCTAAGACTAGAGCCAGAAGTGACACGAAAAAAAAAACAGTTTTTCGGTTAACAAATTACATGTTGCGTCACATGAAAGGACTGTGCTAAGTAGGAAGGCTGAAGAGTTTGTGATAAGTTGTATTATTGGTGACGAGTTTTTAAATTATGAATATAACATTTCCATTTGATCTTGTGAAACTCATAATAATCCTACTTGACACTTCATAAAATTTAGGTGTAATCCAATGTCAGGCCATAGTTCGAATATTCTGTAGCTCTCTATAACTGTGTCAGAATCTCTTGTTATAGTACCATCACCTAAGTACCAGATAATTAATTCGGTCTTAATGCTAGACACTATGGGTTGAATTGGCATGGCAAATAAAGCGGGACCTAAAGGATAGCCTTGTTGTACTCCACGTTGCAATAGTATAATAGTATCATCTAGAAAAAGTTATTTGATTGCACATAGAATATATAGACAGACATACTGATAAATCGATGGAATTTTCTTTGTAATTGTAACATTGTGTCTCGCTTCAACTTATTGAAAGCGTTACAAAAGTCTAATTTAGGAAAAGCCTTTTATTATGAATGGAGAGTAGAAAAGAAAATGCGAGCTGTATGTGTTGCGGTTTCGACTCCATTGGGGACACAGACTCCCAATTGATGAGAATGGAAGAAAGTTGCCATAGATTCTTTAATTATGGAACGCAGAACTTTTGCTGATATCCTTCTTCAAATGTTGCGTACTACAATTGGTTGAATTCCACAACTCTTTTTATTAAGTGCAATAACTGATGCTCCAAAAGGCTGGTGTTATTTCGTGAGGAACGTTACCCGAAAAAATTAAATGAAGTAATTCTATAATCATTGTGGTTAATTTTTCCTTTCAATCTGATTCTTAAGGATTTACTCTTACATCACGAATCGAAAGACAGAGACCATCAATACCTCCAGCCGATCCAACTGGGAAGGATTTTATAGAATACCGTAATTAAGAAATAAAAACTCTTGGTATGTTGGGCTGGAGGTATTGACACCCTTTATATTCAGTCACTTTAGGACAATATGGTAAAGCAAAGTGTATGAATATAAAGAGTATTTCTCCTTAAGTGTTTCTGAAACAAAGGCATTAGGTGTATTGATGGTATCTTCAGAAATTAATAATTTGAGTTTGTTTTCGACTCTTTTGGTGTTAAAGGATGTTGGAGCAGAAAAATGCTGAGGTTTGTTCTTGTGTGTGTGTGTGTGTTTTTTTTTTTTTTGGCATAAAGATAGGGTAATGAGAATCATCTCATCTCGGCGAGAATCATCCCATTGGCGAACTCTTTGCTTGACCAAGGCTGTTAAGTTTTTTACTTAATCGAATTGTGACGGAACATTGAGTGCTGCATATGGAAATAATAAAAAGTTCATCCATGTGTCTAGGTCGTTTTTGTTTACAATATGACGGATAACTCCATAGAGATAGAGGTAGCCACTGATGACCGAGCACCTCTTGGTACTCTTCTTAGTAAAGGCAGAGAGTATTTTAATTTGACAATTAGATTGCGGAAGTCGGAAATTTTTTTTCTGTGTTGTGATTATCATATTCATTTCTGTTCGATAAAGATATAATTGAAAGATGACTTCGGTTTGGTATCGGTTTATTTTTCTTATGGAGAGCTTGATGATATTTGCTAATGAGGATGGCAAGTCCTCTTTGATTAGTTAGAAGTTTTTCACAATGAGGAAAAGATGTATATCTTCCATCGTATGAAATTAACAAGCACAAAGCAGTTGTGCATTGGCGTTTCCGTTAAATGACTTCATCCACCATTGCTGATCTAAGGAAGAATTTAAATCACTTAAACAATAGAAAATTTTCAATCGGTGTTCATTGGATAGAAGTATAAAATAGTACCAAAGCTTAAATCATATAAACACTTTAATAGCGACACACACACACACACACACACACACACACATATATATATATATATATATATATATATATATATATATATATATATATATATTGTAATATCCTATGTGATGTCGTAAACAAGCAGTTCCACGCTTCAATGTTTACAAACAACACCACATGGTTCGGCAAGAGGATCTTCCACCAGAGGGACCTGTAATCACATGCAGACGACGGCTTCTGGCCCCTCCCATGGAGCAGAAGACGACATCGGAGCAACAGCGCCACCGCCACCCAAAAGGACCCTATAAATTGGATGGACGAAGGCAACTCGGGACCAGTTTTCTGGTGACCCTCCTCTAGTCTGCTACGGGACTCTTGGAGTAACCTAACCCCAGGCCTCTAGTCTGCTACGGGACTACGCCTATCCTATCTCCTGGCTTAGCCTGCTACGGGGCTCTGTCTGGGTATCCCAACCTCAGCCGCTTAGCCTGCTACGGGGCTCTGTTGGCAACTTAACCTGCCTCTGCTTGCTACGGAGCATTGGTTCCTTAACTCCACTCCTCTTAGCCTGCTACGGGGCTCTGTTGGAGATCCTGTCTGCGACCACTCGGTCAAAGACTACCTTTTACTCACCCTTTTAAATAGAGACCAAATTGTATAGTATTTTGTACAAATACTCATATTTTTATAATAAAACTGGTAGTGGGAGACGATTCCGGACACTCTTTTTATTAACTGCTCTACCTCTTCCTTATATGAGACGAATTTACACAAAGTTTTACATGGTAGAGGCTTGACCGACTCAGAATAAACTCTGAATACTCCCCTACCGGACAGTATTTTTATTAACCGGAAGTGGACTTTTTTTCTGTGGAAGGTATATGAATTTTTTAAAGTGTTAGTGCTTTTAAGTGAACTGAATTTTGTTTATGCCTCAAACTAGAACTGGTAAAAACACTTTTCCAGAAAACATTTTTAACATGGAGCAAAATTCGCGCCCTTCTTTTAATATACCACACCTCACTAAGTATTCGGGACACGTTACGGAGGACCCCGATAGATTTTTTATGCTTTTTGACCATCTTGCATTATTGCATTCGTGGAATGAACAGAAAAAGAAAGAACTATTACCTATGTACTTACAAGATGTAGCACTTGATTTAGTCCTACAGTTAAAGGCCCAGAATCAGTTAGACGCGCTTAATTATGAACAATTAAAAGACAAATTAGTTGCACTGAGTAGACCAAGATTACCAGCATATCGAGCGGAATTCGAAATTTTTCAAGTCCAACAAGGTGAAAACGAGCCAGTAGATGCTTATTTTCTCAGAAAATTAAGGGTCGTTAGGCAAGTTTTGCCTCAGGCCACCGAGGAGCAGAAAATAAATTATTTATCCTTAGGTTTAAAGAAAACTTTTTTGCAAAAGATAGCGTTAGAAACATTTACAACTGTTCACGCCTTACAAACGCATTTACACAACCTCGAGAAAGCAAATGACCTCATGAAGAAACGTGATTACGTGGAATTACAACAGGCATTTTATACACTCTGCGATCAGAGTACACCAGTCAGCAGTTTACATTCATCAGCAATCGCTGGCGCTTCCTTCCCTGTACATCATCAACAACTGACCTATCCAATATGTAACCCAACACCTAGTTGGAATCAATACCAGCAACCAGCTTCAGTTTTTCCTACACCTTCAGCACCACAGCTACAGGGTGCATCACAAAATCAGATAATTCCAAATCCTTCCCCCCAAGTTGCTAATCCGAATCCCCCTCCCGAACCCCCCGCGCCTAGCACATCTAGTAATTCCAGTGCAAACAATTCATTAGATTTCACTAAATTAGCAAATCAAATGGCTGAACTATCTCTTCTTGTAGCTCAAAATGCTATAAAGAACTCACAATTTAGGAGAGGTGGCCGTAACAATTATAGGTCGAAAAGTACAAATAACGGAAATCAATATCGGCAGAGAAATGGAAATAAGAACAATTCTAAAAATAATAATAAAGATAATAATAGTAATCCTAGGCCAGAAACAGTTACAGTATGCGGTACGTGCTATAAAAAAGGTCATTCTTCCAGTACATGTTATAAGAACAATCAGCAGGGAAACGCCTAGGGGGGCCCCAGGACAAACCCTCTCAAGAACATGTTCTGAGGGCCGAGAACCAGGAAAAAAGTGAACAACAAAGATTGACAAATACATCACTTTATGCAGTAGCTCCGTTATCAGATAGAAGGGAGAACATTAAAATGTTAAACCAGGAACATAAATTATTAATTAATGTAACAATTAATAAAGAAAAGTATCCTGTGATCATAGACACTGGCAGTTCATTGAGTCTTTGGCCTAAAAATTGGCTTCCACCAAACACAAAATTGATCCCTTTTAGCACTAATCTACGAGGAATTGAGAATTCTGTCGTAAATTTACGCTATATAGCTTTGATTACATTCAGAATTGGCTCAACAACATTTTCTCATTATTTCAGAATTTTAGAGCATGGAGATTTTTTGCCTTTATTCGGTGAAGACATTCTAAATCGATTACAGACCAAAATTGACTTAAAGAATAACATGTTGTGAGTATACAAGAAACCACGGCCTCCGCAGTATCCAATTGAAATTGATACTCAGGAAAAATTATCTGCTAACGCTATGCATACAATAAAACAGCACAAGTTGGCTGATGTTTTTACAACACGAAAGGTTACCATACCAGCCAGGTCACATTTCTTTTTACCAATTAATATCAAGAATCGGCAAAAGAATAATAAATACTTTTTTATCTCTCCATTAGAAAATTTGCTGGACAAATACGGACTACAAACGTTGCCTACTAAGGTACCTAAGAATAATTTGACTTTATTGATATCAAATCCTACTAGTAGACCGGTAACGTTAGTAAAGAGCACCCCAATTGCGTATATTGAAGACAATGTTCAAGAAGTAGATTTACAGGGAGATTACCAAAATGATGAACAAAATGACGAAACATTTTATAGAACGGAACAAGAAATTCAGAATAGGCTGGAAGAGACCAAGTCACTTTTTGATATTAAATTATTTGACATCAATCCAAGTTTAACGAGTCAGCAAAAGAAAGCTGTGCATGATCTACTTTTTAGATACAGGGATGTCTTTTCTTATACACCAACTGATATTGGCTACTTTCGTGGCTATGTACATAAAATAAGGATAGATAAAGGAGCCTCTTTTCATCAGAGATCACCTCCCATTCCATTGGCAGTAAGACCCCAAATTGACTTACAAATTAAACAACTTTTAGATGCCAATATTATTAAAGAAACTAGTGACAGTTCCTTTTCATCGCCACTTCTCATAGTGAAGAAGCCAAATACTTCAGAGTTCCGTTTAGTTCTCAACCTCCAAGCTTGCAATAGGTTCTCACACTACTTAAGTATACCATTTCAAAATACGGAGGATATTCTACACGTTTTAAGAGGAAAAAGCTCTATATCCACAATTGACATAAAAACCTCGTATTTCCAGCTATTATTGCATCCCAAAAGTCAAAAATACATGACTTTTGAGCTCAATCATACTAGGAAGGCATATAAGTTTCAACGTTGCGTAATGGGACACACTTCGTCCGCCGCTGCCCTAAGTATAGCTGTACGAATGCTTTTAGAGGGACTACCACCGCGCATAACAGCCTTTGCGGATGACCTCGTTATAGGAAGCAAAAATTGGAAACAACAATTGTCAGACTTGGAATTGCTCTTTAAAAGGTTAAGGAAACACGATTTTAGAGCAAACCCGAACAAGACCCATCTATTATACTTGGAATTAGAAGTTTTAGGATTCACAGTTAATGGAAAGGAGATTAAAATATCGCCTAAAATTTCCAATAAAATACGCAATTTTAAGAAACCAACCTCTAAACGCACCTTGAAGAGTTTCCTCGGACTATGCTCTTATTTGAGGGCACATATTAAAGATTTCACGGAAAAGGTGGAACCATTTTAAATTCTTTTAGACAAAAATTCAAAATTTAAATGGACAACACAGCATGATGATCTATTTGAAAAACTTAAAACGGATATTATACAAGCTCCATCTTTATTTCATTTTGATCCATCATTGGAAATCCGAGCATATTCAGATGCTTCGTCAACCTTCGCAGGCGGCATATTGGCTTGTTATGATACTAAAACCAATCAGGAACGTGTTGTTTCCTATTGTAGTCGACGTTTTACTAAAACTGAGAGAAAGGCCTCCACATGGCAAAAAGAACTATATGCACTCATATATGTTCTTCGAAAATTTCGTTATTTCTTACTGAATAGAAAATTTAAATTATTTATAGATGCTAAATGTTTGACTTCACTCACTACCCAACCGGACAAAGTCGGAAAATTTAGTCGTTATAAAATATTTTTGGCAGATTACAATTTTGAAATACAGCACATTAAAAGTCAACAGCATCCTGCAGACATTTTTAGCCGCTTAGAAGACAAACAAGATATACAAAAGGACGAGAATCAAGAAGTTGATAACTTCTCCGACACAGAAGACGCTAAAGTTTTTGCTTCACATTCTTTAGAGCACACTTTTCAAATCGACCAGTCCATTATGTTACCTAATTTAGCAGATGAACAAAGGAAGGACCCTTCATTTTCGGACATCATTACTGTATTGGAAAATAAAGAACCTAGCAAATTATCTACACTCCGTGCGGCGAAATATTTTTCTCTTAAAAATGGATTATTATATAGGACTCAGAAACACCCTCAATTAGGACTGCTGTATTTACTTTGCGTACCAAAATCTTTACTAGGCAAATGGTTCGAGGCTATTCATAACAACCCAATGGCACCACACTTTGGTTACACCAAGACATACCAGTCGGCGCTTAGGAAATACTATTTTCCTAACATGAAAGCTTACATAGCCAATAGAATAAAGACTTGCAATCTTTGTCAAAAACTAAAGAAGTTACCAGCTAAACCAGCGGGCCAATTGCTGCATCACCCATCTAAACCCATTGCCACTGCTTGGCAGTACGATTCAATTGGGCGAGTGCCAGTCGGAGATGGAAAATTCAAACACATACTAGTTGCTATAGAAATGTCCACGCGATATTGTGTCACCAGAGTTGTAGACAACATCACAGCAGAAGAAATTGAACAATTTCTCATATATGACATTATTCTTAAGTACGGAGCTTTTTCATACCTGTATTTGGATAGACACCCTGTACATAACGCTAAGAGACTGCAAAACTTAGCAAAATTCTACAATTTTGAATTTAAATTTTGTCCAGCATATGACCACAAAAATCTGGGTGTAGTGGAAACATTCCACAGAATAATACAGAACGCTCTTAAATTTTTTGTACAGGAGAATCAAAATCAATGGCCAAAACTAATTCCATACATAACATTCGCAATTAATACATTTGTGCAAGCCGGAACTAAATATTCATCTTTTTTTCCTCATGTATGGATACGAACCTAAGACCATCTCTGATATTGCATTAGCGTCAACTCCAACATTATGTGTCAACAAAGAACATTTGAATAAGATACGAGGGATCGTTCAGGACAATTTAATCGCAAGTTATAATAAACAGAAAAAATATTTTGACAGCAGACATCAACAAACTAATTTTAATAAGGGACAGAAAGTACTTGTATTCTTTCCCAATCGTCAAGTTGGGATACCAGAATCATTTTCATCCAAATATGTAGGACCTCTAGAAATTATCGAAAGAGTTAATCCTAATCTTTATAAGATCAAATTTCCAAATTCATATCGTCAAACAATACAGGAGATTTCAGTGGACCGAATCAAGCCATTTCATGAATACAAAGATCATATAGAACAAGAATAAATAACTTCATTTTATTTTCTACACGAGCGAAAAAAAAATGCAGTACTCACCACTAAGAAGAAAGAAAATACAGAGGCGCGAGTTCAGCAGATAAAACACTCTTCATAACGACACAAACATTCATTTCCTTTTTGTTTTGTAAAAAGCTGATTCATTTATTTTACGGCTGAAGAAAAGAATGCTGACATCTCCATTTTTGCATTTAAAAGGCAACTGACCTTTACAAGAACAATCAACTTATAATCATACAACTTCTTCATTCTTTGAGCTAAATGGTGCCACCAACATAGAATATAAATATTCTACAGGACGTTCCAAAAGTTATGACCACTTCTACATTATACAGGATGATCAGGAATTCAGGACCACCATTATTATCGTCATTGACATTTAAATTTGGATTATTTTATTGAAATACATATCTTTCACGCATATATTTTAGAAATTTTACACCTTATACAGGGTGACCAAGAAATCTCGCCGTTCGAATCAGAACTTTCCAATATAAATTATCTTTATATCTCAGTGTCAATAGTAGCTTTTTTATTACTCCTAGCTCTTATAATTTTACATAGATTATATATCCGTCTTCGCTCGTTACCACAAATATCCAAAACGCCTCGCTTAGAAATATCTCCTCCAATTCCGATGGACACATTTAATACCACTATTTTAACTATGGAGCAACTGACATTACAGGCTCCAACACCATTCACTATAAGTGAACTAATATATGTGTCTTGAGCCAAAGCTTAAAACAGCCCTACCTCGAGGGAAATGAAGTGACATATTAAAATGCACCGATCCTGCCTGTGATTAGGGACTAACTGTTGAGTGCTTTCTTCCGCTACCTTATTACTGCTCCGAAAAGTGATTTTTTTGTGTGTTGCAAGTGTTATTAATGTTTTAGTGGTTTTTTTGTGTGTGATACCTCAGTGTTGCCAACCCTCATATAAAGAAAAATAACCCTTCGGCTTATTTTTTAAACAAGCCAGGGGGGTGTAATATCCTATGTGATGTCGTAAACAAGCAGTTCCACGCTTCAATGTTTACAAACAACACCACATGGTTCGGCAAGAGGATCTTCCACCAGAGGGACCTGTAATCACATGCAGACGACGGCTTCTGGCCCCTCCCATGGAGCAGAAGACGACATCGGAGCAACAGCGCCACCGCCACCCAAAAGGACCCTATAAATTGGATGGACGAAGGCAACTTGGGACCAGTTTTCTGGTGACCCTCCTCTAGTCTGCTACGGGACTCTTGGAGTAACCTAACCCCAGGCCTCTAGTCTGCTACGGGACTACGCCTATCCTATCTCCTGGCTTAGCCTGCTACGGGGCTCTGTCTGGGTATCCCAACCTCAGCCGCTTAGCCTGCTACGGGGCTCTGTTGGCAACTTAACCTGCCTCTGCTTGCTACGGAGCATTGGTTCCTTAACTTCACTCCTCTTAGCCTGCTACGGGGCTCTGTTGGAGATCCTGTCTGCGACCACTCGGTCAAAGACTACCTTTTACTCACCCTTTTAAATAGAGACCAAATTGTATAGTATTTTGTACAAATACTCATATTTTTATAATAAAACTGGTAGTGGGAGACGATTCCGGACACTCTTTTTATTAACTGCTCTACCTCTTCCTTATATGAGACGAATTTACACAAAGTTTTACAATATATATATATAGTGAAAAAGCACTTCTGCTCCCGCTTGTCCTTACACACAGATACAATTCATAAACGCGATATACAGTATATCACCTAATCAAACGAAAATTGTGGAGCAAACGTTATGTGCACACCCACTCTTCTCACAAATCAACAATTTTATTTTATTTATATATTTATTTATTTATTTACTTTCAGAAATGTGTAGTTTTGAAACCCAACAGATGTGACGTGCAGTCCTCTAAGGTGTGTGGCGAAACTTTTAGAATTTAAAAGCCAGGAAACATATAATAATTAACTAAAATCACACTGTATCAGTTAACGCCTCCATTGATAACAATGCTCAATACTCTATACAGTCACTACTTTGTAGAAACTTATATTCTTACACTATTATTAATAAAAGTTAAAGAAGTGTATTGTGATGTCATGCGCTTTCAGCAAAGTGTGTCATCAGTCCAAAAAGATTGGGAACCTCTTGTTTAGAACGTTACGTATCTAGGAAACTTAAAAATTAGAATATAGTCCTATCATCAAACTGGCTTACCAAGCAAAGTAACAAGCAAGTTCTTAACCTAAATTTAACAACAATTAAAGCCTATTACGTTCACTACACCTTTTCTTTGCCCATGACAAATGTTTTGTGTTGCTTCCTCACCCGAGTTTAAACTCATTCAGTAACTGTTCATATATCAGACGTTGATAAGGTTACACTCATATATCACTCATTGTCACAGCCACTAAAGACAGATGAAGATAGTAAAGGAGTGGCAGCCTCCATGTTAAATATTCTACTTGCCACACTACCTAACGGGCCAGTTTGGTCTTTTACTTACAGTCGATCACGGTGAATACATGCGCCTGTTGTTTGGTTTGTGGAAATATTGCAGGACTTACAGCTCATACTTGTAAAATAAGGTTACACTATAGATATATGCAGGTCAAAAGCTTTTATAGATGGATTTTTGCTTTAATTGAAACTATTAAAATGCTGTTAAACATATTAGCAAAGATATTTGTTCAGAATTTCATTTCTTTGATATCTAATAAATAATGTGTTCTTCAGCAGTAAAAACATTTGTGTTCAATACATGCACTATCTTTAAAAAATCAATTGCAAGCGAACTATTAATAATTCTTTGCTTTGAAATAAATGAATATTTGAATAAATGAGTAGTTGTTGAAATAATTGAGAAGACAAATATAATTATCAAATAACTCTTCGTGTGTTTAGAAAGGATTTTAAAAACTACTCCAACACAATTGTGCAATCTTTATGTCAAGCAATGTAGCATCAGCTAAATTTCCGCTCGTAATACAAGCTTTCACTACCGGTGGACAATACTTCTCATACACCTTCTGCTGAAAAGCAAAACAATCTTTCAGAGAAACAAACAAAATAGCCTCAATACGCATTTGCGTTAATTCATAACGTATTCACTCAACGAAAATAAACTGGTTAATTACCTCACGTACTGTAACCTAAATTTTATGCAGCACTTATTTTTCTTATTATTTCTTTTTTTAATATTATCAATGTTTATTTACACGAAAATGTGCTTAGTTGCTAATAATTTTCAAGTCTGATGGTTAGCGCAAAAAGCTATTTGTTGCAATGTTCTTCCCAGACAAAGGAATAATTAATTTGTAAAGTTGCGTGTGTTTCGGTTTACGCTAACATCTTTAATAGTGCTAACCTGGTATGTTATTACAAATATCAGCAAAATCCCTCCAAGTATTATTTGCAGCTTGAAGTATGTTCCATGTTCCTGCTTGGAAATACACTGTAAGTCTACCTCCAACTTTCTAATGCAGTTGATAAGCATTTTGTAACCATGAACTTTATACAGTTACCTAATAGTATCTTCTTCAACAGTATTTCTGACCATTGTTCACAGACTCTGCTTCTGGCATATAAAGCTTTCCAAGGAAGTCCTGTATTTTATCACAATTTTCACAATAGAATATATATTCTGCAATCTGAGAGAGGCTCTGGAACGTTTTCATTTCTCTGCTTCGTGCGTTTCAGAGCTTACGTTTCGATATTTTTTTCTACTATGTTCCGACATATTTTAAACAAAATTAGTGCATTGTTGTAAATATTGTAAGGACTCAATATTGTAAATCTATCTTACACTGGCAAGAAACGAGAAACAACTGAGATTTGCATCGGTAAAATATGTACGGATAATAAATGAAGACTTGACATTTGGAGCTTATTTTGTAAGAATTTCTTGATTGGGTGGAAAAGGTTCTTTCTTTTGCACTTTGGTGGTCATAAATTTCAAGTTTAGAACACCAAAACTCATGAGCTAACTTGAAAACATTGTTTCAGCAACCCTTTCCCCTCTGAGTAAATTGTATGATTTGATGGAGCACCAAAAATTCGAGCCCTATTCATCAGGTGTTGCCAAAATTATTTGAATGTATTTTACATAATTATTTAATTATCTAGAGTCTTTGAAATAGCTTATTCGATTAGAGAAAACCACATTGAAATACGATCAGCGGTTCTTGAGATGGATCGCAAACATCCTTACATACACACACATGTCAAACTGAGAACCTTTTTTCTTCAAAGCCGATTAAAAAAATAGTGTTACAGTTGCGTATTTAATTTCATCTTTTCTCTCTCCCTCTCTCTTTGTTAATATAAGAAGATAAGAAAACAGGTATGAAACAAGCGAAAGAAAAGTTGTTTTTGATTTTTCTTCCATTAATGAATTATAGAAACCAACTTACTTGTGAAACTAAATATAATTGAACGAGTTTCTTCCATTTGACTCAATCGGCATTTGTGTTTGTCCGTCTGCCTGTCAGTCTGTTCCACCACAACCTTCGCGAAACTTACCCGGTGTTATTTCAAAATAATCTATTGTTTGAGGTTCCACGCAATCTGTCAAGAATAAGGGAGCAAAAGAATAAAATCCATGTCATATTTCAAATTTTACGTATACATACAAAACAATTTTTGGTATAAACTAAATAAGATTATTCGATTTTGATAAATTATTGTGTATACTTTCCTTAGGATATCCCAATTATCTCATTTGGTTGCGGTTGAAATTAATCAAGAATAAGCTGGTAAAGGAGAGCAAGTTATCCTAAACTTCTAACTTCCTTTCTTTAAGTAATAACATAAGAATTTTCTCTCATAACTTTCACAAAAATGACTGAATTTTGTTGCAATATGACGTATATTTTTGTATTTCCTAATCATTACCTCTGCGTGGAGCCATAATTGGTCAATTGTGAAAAAGTGAATTTCATTTGTTTTGTAAAGGTTATAAGAATTTTATGGCATAGTATGTGTTTTGTTTGAAATTACGGGTACCGTATATCTATTGTTTGGAGTTGAAGTTAGAGTAATTTCACCTTATAAAGTATGTCAACTATAACTTTTCTTCGAAATGTCCTACTTTCACGAAGTACTATGTATATTTCTTTCTAGCTTTAGTAAGGCCTATAGCTTATGATTGATATTACATATAGGTAAGCAAAGCTCTGCCCCGCTTTATTGAGGTTTATATTTTAAGGTTAGATCTCTTTTCTTTCAGACTGATTTCACGAAGCAAAGTATGCGTTTTCTTGATAGAATAAGAGTTACTGTTGTTGGTGAGGATTTAAATTGAGAAAGGACAATACGATGCATATATAAAATCAATAAATAAAAAGAAAACACTCTTGCATGTTTCTTAAATGTACAGCGTCACTAGTGATAATAAAATTTAATTTTCTGAAGAAGAAATAAAATAAATAATTCTAATTAGCATCAAATATCTCTGACATTAATTAGGAAGAAAATAAAAATAACTATTGAATTGTGCAAAGACAATGTATGTAACTCTATTTCCAAAAGTCTCTCGGGCATTAATTTGGACAAACTAGGGATGACCAATTCCGGAATTTTTACTTTCCGGAATCTGGAAAGTAAAATCGAAAAAAATCCAATTTCAGAAAAATTCCGGAATTTGGAAAATGACGGAATTTTTCCGAATTCTGAAATTTTTCTGAATGCCGGAATGTTCTCAATTCCAGATTTTTCCGAATTCCTGAATTTTTTGAATTCTGGATTTTTTCCGAAATCCAGGAAGTGAAATGTCCGATTCCGAAAAATAAATTTTCCTGATTCCAGATTCCGGAATTTTTTGACCATCCCTAGGACAAACATAGTAATATTAAATTTGGGTTTTATAAAGAATATAGAAGATTCCTAAATCAGCTCCCAAGTTTTCTTAGACAGTAACATAAAATTATATTTCATAAATCTATCTATCTATCTATCTATCGATCTATCTATCTATATATCTATATATATCTATATATCTATATATCTATCTATATCTATCTATCTATATATATATATATATATATATATATATATATATATATATATATATATATATATATATATATATATATATATATATATATATATTTGAAAATCACTATGTTTGTGACTCTAAATCTCCTGAACCGACCGACCGATTTCGATCAAATTTGTAACATGGATGACGTTCAAGCCAGGGCTCATCTATTCACTTTGATGGTAGAACTGATGGACGGGAGAGGGGCAGGAGTATAGAAAAATAAATAAAACTTAATAATTCCTCAACCACTCGACCGATCTTGATCAAATTTTCAACATAGATGAGATTCTGATCTGGGATCTTTTTTATGATTTAAATTTGACGGAGCAACGTAGGGAAGAAGAAGGAGGGGGAGATATATAAAATCAATTTACGTAAGACTGAAAGTGACTATTTTTGTAGCTTAATAACTCTTGAACTATTCGACCGATCTCAATCAAATTTTCAAGATACATGAGGTTTGGATCTGAAAACAGTTTTGTAATTTCACTTTAACTGTAGATTCTAGGGGAGGGGGAGGAGAGGGGGACGTATAAATAAAAACTAATAAAACCTAATAACTTTTGAACCACCCAACCAATCTCGATCAAATTTTCAACATATATGAGGGTCGCGACTTGGATGTTTTTTTATCATTTCACTTTGACGAGCCAAACAAGGGGACGGGGAGATACATGTAAGAAAGTAAAATAAAAATGACTGACTGTGACTTCATCACTCTTGAACCACCCGACCGATCTCAATCTAATTTTATACATACATGAGTTTAGGGGCAGGAATTACTTTAGGTTATTCACTTTGACGTGTAACGTAGGGAAGGAGAAGGGGAAGAGAAATTTAAAAATGATCAAAAATGACCGATATTAGTGTGGAATCCATAGTTTTCGGCTTCGATGAGAGAAACAGTGACACTTCTGATGCTGTTTCAATCTAAGTTCAGCCCTGATAGTTGGAGTGGGGGAGGATACAACGTAGGGGAGGGGAATAAACATTTAAAAATGATCGAAAATGACTAATATTACTGTCGAATTCATAGTTTTAGGAGTAGTTGAGATTAATAGTGACAATTATTAATAGTGAAAATTATGATGACGTGTGCCGCAGCACGGAGAAGGGGGAGGGGGAATTATATATAATAATGATCGAAAATGACCAATATTAGTGTCTAATACATAATTTTCGGGATCATTCAGATGAACAGTGACATTTCCGATCCGGTTTAAATCCAAAGTCAGCCCCGCCACTTGGTAGAGGGGGAGAAAGATATATATAAAAATGATCGAAAATGGCCACTATCAGTGTTGAATGTTTAGTTTATTGTGTCGCTTAGATGAACAGTGATACTTTCTTTCCCGTTTAAATTCAAATTCAACCTCCCAACTTGGGAGAGGGAGAGGAAGAGAGATTTAAAAATTATCTAAAATGACCGATATTAGTGTTGAATCCACATTTTTTAGGTCGCTGGGATGAGCGGTGACACTTCTGATGCTATGGGCTGCAACATGGGGAGGGGGAAATATATATGGAATATGGAAATGTATATGAATTTGGATTTAAACAGCATCAGAAGTTCCACTGTTCATCTCAGTGACCCCAAGAACTATAGATTCAACACTAATATCAGTCATTTTTGACCATTGTATATATTAAATCCAAATTCAGCCCCACATCTTGGGGGAGAGAGAAGGGAAATATATAAAACTGATAAAAAATAACCCATATTAGTGTGGAATCTATAGTTTCCGGGGTCGCTGAAATGTCCGATGTCACTTCCGATCCGGTTTAATACCAAATTCCGCCCCGCAACTTAGGAGAGGGGGAGATAATAAAATGATCGAAAATTACCAATATTAGTGTCGAATCCATGGTTTTCGGGGTTGCCGAGATGATCGATGATTTTTCCAATGCCGCTTAAGTCGATGCCATTAAAAATGAAACCAGCATATTTCACGGGCACTAAACACATGAGATACGGAGCTGTACATTTAAATTTTTCATTTCAACCCAGCGAAGCGGGTAATATATGCTAGTAATAAATTAAAATACATAATTCAGCTTCAAATAGCTATTAGCAAAATTTAAATTTATAGCTGGATGTTGTTAACAATGATTCCAGAGCTTCGTACGTCTGCCTGAAAAAAAAAATCTTTGTTACGGTCTTCTCAGGGTTTTAATAGTTCAGGATTGAGAAGAACGCTGATATGTTCAATGGGGTTAAAATGTGGCGATCAAGGAGGTCACTCTATACATATTAGTTCTGGATTATTTCAACATGCTTGAGTTTACCTCGAAATGTGAATATCATTGTTGTCTTGCGTAAAAATGAATTCCTTGTGTTAACTGTTCGTGAAAAGATGGAAGCGGTGTATTATCCAGCACTTGGATGTAAGTTGCACTGATTATTCTCCCAGAGACAGAAACGATTTCTTGCTGCCTTGTAGCTGTCGTATAGCCTCAGAAATAAGTCGAAACTCGTCCAGAATGCTCGGTGTGGGTGACTTATGTCCCATGCAGTGAGTGTAATATTTTTTTCTCTTGCTGATCGGATAAGCCTTCTCATCAGATCAGAGGTCCAAATCCCAGTATATTTATCAAAGACTCGCGTTCTTTTGAATACATTCTACTTGCCTTTCTTTATGGCAATCTATCAGAACAGTTCTAGCTAGAATGGAAGAAAGTAGAAACGCTTTCAAAGTCTTGACTGGTAGACCCATAGGAAAACGACCATTAGGAAGACCTAGGCGCAGATGGGAGGATAATATTAAGATGGATCTCGCAGAGATAGGAATACAAAGTAGAAACTGGATCCAATTAGCTAAGGATAGAAGTCAGTGGAGAGCTTTTGTGAACGCGGCACTGAACCTCCGGGTTCCATAGGCCATAGAGTTAGTTAATCAGAACAGTTCTCATGGCTGGATGCGAGTGATAGAGTTCACATTGCAGTAACGCGTTGTCTTACTGTCTCGTGTCAACATGACAATTCTACTATTTTGTATTTCAAGACAGATTAATGACGCAAAGGATGGATAAGCACTTGAACGAGAGTTTGATCTTCGTCCACTGATTATGCCCGTAATCTTCCAGTCCTAGGTTTTGACCTAGCCTTCTTGGCGTCTCTCTGCTCCTCATAACGATCCAATCACTACCTCACAATTCTAGGATCACAACCAAAATATCTGGCAATGTGTGACAATAACTTCCCATTAGCAGCATAATCAGTAATATCGCCTTTCTGAGTGGCAATGAAGTCTAAAAAGCTTTTAGTTCTAGGCACGTTTGCTCACACCAATTCGAAACAAACATTCCACTGAACGAGGGAGAACAGTGGATAAGTGTTAGATAGCTGACATTAAGTGTGAGGAGCCCTTGGATCAATCCCAGACGATGTGAGCTTGAGTTGGAGAACAACGTGTCCTTGGATTTTTTCGGTGTTCTGCCGTATCCTCTAACATTATCATCCCACCAATTATTTCACAACCATTCACTTTCATTAATTATCGGTCTTCTTTATCCTAAAGTGAGAAAACATGGGACATAAAATGTTTTATTTTTTCCACTGAAAGACTGATTTTATTTGTTTTGATTTTTAGTTTAGTCTCTCTTACGTCAGTAAGGGTACGTTGATCTACAGATTAACGTGAAATCCGAACCATATGAGCTTCGGCCGGGAATCGAACACGCAAAGGCGCGTACGCTAACCGCTTAGCCAAACGACTGAGTGTGAAGGTTTGTGTTAAAGACCTGAGTATGATTTTATTTTGTATTTATTTATTTATTTATTTTTGTATTTTGCTTTACATTTATCTGTATTGCTAACTTTATTTTTGTAAAAGGATATTTTACATGAGTTATCATTTACACATATGAATATAATTATAAATATGTTTAGGAAAAATATGGTATTATAATTTTTAGATCGTGCGGCAGAGTGTATATATAATCAATGAGTTCTATCAGCAAACAAACATTTTTCTGTGTGTCAATACTAAACGCTATTGAGCGAGAGGTAGAGAGAGTGATATTACCTTCGGTGCCTTTTGAAGTGTGTATCTTCTCTTTGTTTTAGCTATAAAGACATTTTTATTTATAACTTTTACAAAATGTTGACATGCGTATAACAATAAGGATATTTTCGGGATTATAAAACTTGATCAGTAATTACGTTTGCCAATAAAACTTCGATGTTATTTCTTATCTCTTAATTATATGTAGCTTTCTATGGTCTATAATGGAAGATAATAAACCAATATTACAGCAAAATCTAGAACTAGTTTTGCTTTTATAAAATCCTACTTCATTCTCTTTATTGTAGAAAAAAAAAACTTTAGAAAGTCGATCGGCATATAAAATTATAATATTTTTCTCTTGATAATTGCTCTTCTGAGCAATGAAACACAAGCAAATAGGTGTAACGATAAATCGAATACAGGCCGAACATCCATTGATCCACGGAAGAACGTATAATATCACTCATGTAACCTTTAAATATGAACAATATATTTAGACTGAAGCTGTGAAAGAATGTAAAAGCTCACTAGGGTTTTTCTTCTTTTTATTAATTTTTATGCTATTTCTATAGTATCTTCATGAACTCCAAAAATAAAGATGATATATATTTTTCGGTTTTGTTAGGGATTGCGCCTTTGAAAACTTTAAAAGATTTAATTAAATTACAAAGTCGTAGAAAGGTACCCGTACCGATTTTTCTCATAGTAAGGAGCAAAAGAATCCCGCGAAACACACGCATTTTTTTATTGTGAATGATAATACAATGTAAAGTACGTTCAATCGTATGTTCAAACACATTCCGAAAGGTTAGGTGTGGGTACCTCATTCAATATATTGCTAATTCAGTTATTGTGGCTAAGTTGAGTGATTTAATACATTTCTTGTTTATTACTCCTGTCAGATAATCGTATTTGTATGTATGTTAGAGGGAGGAGGAAAGAGCATTATTGCAAATTATTAGCCTTTGTGTCCTGTTGAGCTTCATTTTATCACCACCCCCACCCAATACCAATAATCTAATTCGCACATTGCTACCAACAGTCAATAGTACTCCATATGAGCATTTCACAAGTAATAGAGACGAGCTAGCCTTCAAGCAAAATGTTCTATAACACCATCTTTCGTCGAGCATTTCAATTGTATAACAGTTTTGCCAAATAACGATTTGAATTTCAAGAAACAAAGAATTTACAGGACAAACATACCACCACCACCACCACCACCAATAATAATAATAATAATAATAATAATAATAATAATAATAATAATAATAATAATAATAATAATAATAATAATAATAATAATAATAATAATAATAATAATAATGTGTTGATCATTTTTAACATTTGTTTTCTATCTTCAAATAATATTTCCTAAAACTAGTTTTCCAAATTTGCTCTTTTACCCCCTCATGTTTCTAATATATCGGAGAGTTGCAAAAATGGAAGTTTCAATATAGATTTTTTGTAGATAGCATACAAACTAATGGCAATAAAATAACCAGTATTTTTTTTTTTTTTTTTTTTTACATGGAAGTCTCCAAAATGAATTTTCGAAATATCTCATAGTAAACTCTTCGTCTAGTGCAGTATTGTCTTGGCTAGCCTGCTAATATGTTTCAGATTAGTTTCCAGTAATTATTTAAAATTACTTTCAAAGGAATCCATGTTAACTCCGCAAATTAACAAAAATCTTACTTAAAAGTGATTTGACGATACTAAAATGTTACAGAGATTGAACAGATTGAAATTTGGGACTAAAAAGAACTACGAGTTAGAATGAGCATACGCTTCAAAAGGTTTTTATAGTTTTCTTTTTTTTAAGAAGAAAGAAAAGAGAACATAGTCCTATGTAGATGAATGGTATTTTGCGTGTATAAAAAAGTTTAACACACGCAACTGTTTTGTTCCGCCCTTATTGAGCTGACCTTGGCAAGGGCATGCATATACCTTTCTTCCTTGAATGCTTTCAATGTCCTTTAAAAAATGTGCTGTTGTGTTTTGTTACAATTTAAAGTACATTACTTAAAGAAAAGGGGAGAAAAGCATGAACAAAATAATTTTCTTTAGATATTCTTTTAAGTCTTAATACGATGCTGAAAATTCATTTTCAGGATTTTGCACTTAAATGAGGTCAATTTCAGATAAAGAGAACTTCATTAATGTTTAAATGTTTATGAGGCAGCAAACAGCATACATAGCCACTAGTGTGCCAGACAGCAGGCATATGATACATGGAACCCTACATATAGAATAGTCTTAGATTAAATTTAACAAGAGACAAAATACATTAGCAATTCAAACTATACATGCAATCGATATCATAAAATAATAATAATAGCAATAATAAAATTAATATACAAAAATAAAAAAGATTACATGTGACATGTAAATAAAAACTCGTAGCAAAGGTAAAAAAAAGAAAAAATGCAGTATCCGAAAAAGAATAAGAGCTTAAACCTAGAAGAAAAGAAAAGATGATTGCAAAATGAAAGAAAGATTACTAAAATACAAACTCACAACACTTAAGCAAAACCTTTTAAAACCTTTCAAATTTCACCTACGAACTTTAGCAAAGTTAGTCTGAAAAATATCTAGAACAGAATAATAATTGTTTGCAGTATCTGTAGTTTTATAAATAGAACATTTCAAAGTGGAAACATTCGAAACAAAAGGAACCAAATGTCTAATGTCACGGTAAGGAGTTCTTATGGAAAATAAGCTATCAATTAAAAACTTCTATGAAGAACATTATGAAAAATATTCAGAACGAAAATATAACACCTATTGGTTAAAGATAACAGGTGGAGTTGTTTAGTTATACAAGACAAACTTATATCTTTAAAATATTGGAACTTTTCTTTTTTATCGTAACCAGGCTAGGAAATTATTCTGAATAAACTCTATGGCATTGACAAAGTACTTGGCTTCATTATTTCAAACTACCATGCCATACTCCAAATGAGAGTGCACATTACACATGCAGAGAATTTAACAGGTATTAATATTTGAAAAATTGCAGCCAAGCCATTTTAGCATTGCAGCATTTTAGCAGTTTTTTTCTGGCTTTAGATGTGATTATCTGTAAATGATTTTGGAATAATAACTTGTTGTCTAATATTACCCCTTTATCTTTAACATAAGTTCCAAATTCAATTCCCTGGTTACCAGATTGTATATTTATAGAACAAAAGATCAGTTTTCCTTGGAAAAAGTTATACCTTTATATTTGGCAATATTTAAAGTAGAAAGTTATTCTCTCACCATTTAATTAATATATTTCAATATTTTCTTGCAACGTAACTTGACCATGGAGAGTATTGAGTTCATTAAAGATATTTACATTGTCAGCATACACCAAATACTTACAGGTTATTTCTTCAGGTAAGTTATTTATATACAGTAGAAACAGCAAGAGACCAAGATTGAAACCCTGTGGTACACCAGATGTTATGTTATATATGGAGGAACCATAGCTATTATATCTAACTCTAAATTTCCTGTTTCTTAAATATGAATCTAGCCATTATTATTATATGATTTAACAAATTGTACTTGTACAGCTTACTTGTTAATAAATGATGAGGTAATTTACCGAAAGCTTTTGCAAAATCAAAGTAAATAGCACCAGTCTGGCCACCAGATCGAATAACAGAAAACAGACTATGAACAGAGCTTGCCAAATTTGTAATCACTGATTTACCATTTATAAATAGATGTTGATTTGTGTCTAACTGATCACAGAGAGCGCTATACAAGTAGTTGTACATTTTCTTTTTTAAAAAAATTTAGGAATAACATTCATTATAGAAATTGGTCTTTAAGCATTGATCTGTCACCTTTAATCTTGGATATAGGTGTTATGACTACAACCTTCCAAGCTTCAGGATAAATATTTTCATTTAAACTCCAATTAAATAAGTATGCTAAACACTTGTGAAATTACTTCAACCATTCCTTTTATAATGGAAACAGGTATTCCATCTATACCAGACGCAGATGTGGTCTTTAAGGATTTAATAGCATCTCTTATATTTTTAGTTGTAATAATAGGCGGTTTCCTCTCGCAGAAAGTTTCTGTGGAAATTTCTCATAAACTGATGTAAAGTACTCTGCAAATAAGTTTGCCAACAACCCACAGTCAGTAATCAAAGAATTATTTATAACAATTCCAGATGAAACTTTGTTGTTACCCTTTAGGGTTACTATTTAATTGGTTTTCCATTTTAATGTAATAAATACGTTTGTCATCTTTTAGTTGAGTCTTAAAGGCATTACGGTAATTGACAAATAATAAACAATCATCATAATTTGATGTAATTTTATACCTTTTATGTGCTAAATTCTTAGCTTTTAATAAAGAAACAGATTTTTTTGAGTACCAACAAGTATACTTAGATAATCTAGTGCTAGAATTCGGAATATTTTTTCCATAGCTGATACAATTACTTTTCAATATTCAATAATAATAATAATAATAATAATAATAATAATAATAATAATAATAATAATAATAATATATGGAGGAATAATATTATATTTTTGCGAGGCAACAGATCCGTAAAACACTTTATGAAGTACCGTTGATTTTGATAACATAATTGTCCATTTTACTTTTGCATGTACTGTATAATATTTTCTTTCATGCTGTCTCAAACTTAAAGCTAACATATCGTTGATTTTAAAAGTTGACTGAGCTTCCTTTATAAGCTACTCTAGAAATGTTTACGGTCATAACACGTCTCGCGGCGTTTATATCCTTATTATAATATATGGAAAATATAATGGACACTCTTTTTCTGAACCGAAAAAAATCTCTCCAATACCTCTTATATACAGGGCTCCCAGTGATATTTGGCATAAAAATTGTTGCTTATAGTTGCAAGGTTTAAAAAAGGTTGCAAAATAGTTGTATATTGTATTCAGAAAAAGTTGCAAAATAGTTGCAAACTAATGTTTACAAAAAGTGGCAAGAACAATGAAATAGGAATCAAAGCATTTCAAACTCAGAAATATATTGTCCATAATATGTAGACTTGCCAAATCCCACACATATTTTACTGTTTCTTACTTGTCTTCTTAAAATACCTAGTTATCTGTGCTGACTGTTTTCTGATAATCATCTTCTCTATTTTTTTCTGTGGTTGCTTGTTGATTTTTTTCATCTTCTCTAACTTTCGCCACACCTCCAATAATCGCTTGTGCCAATTGTACTTATGCCATGCCCTTCTTCTCTAACGCTGTTTTAAGTCGTTTGTTAGTTTCCGAGAGAAGCTGGTCAGATGTTTTCCGTTTAAACAGCCCAACTTCCTTTGATTCCAGTAACTTCTTTCCCAAGTCAGTTATTGCTGCTTTGGAATTAGCTGCTTCATTAATGATTTTTTTTTCTGTTTCGAGTCGCTCGTGTTTCTGCTTTTTCTTTAGTCCTTCTTCTTCCTTTTGTTTCCTAATCCTTTCTTTGTAATTTAGGTAAAAGCGATGAGCCATCCGAGTCATTCTGATGAGCTCTTGAATCATATGAAACGCTCCTGGTTTGCTTCCATACTTCTTCATTCCGTCATACACAACAAGTCTTCCATTCAACATTCTCTCTGATATGCTGCTTCTTCTTCAGACAGGACTCCCCTTGAGGAAGAATGCCCACGTTCAATGTCAGGATTTCCATGGGACAGTGTCAAAATGGACTTCACTATGTTCATGACAGTAGGATACTTTGGTGAGCCACTGGTGTTTTCAGTAAAATCTTATTCCAGAAATGGTCGATTGTCTCATTCTCTTCATACCGTAGCGTTTCTAATTTCAATACCTTCTACTCATCCAAAAGAACATCAACTGGAACTTTACATGGGGTAGATGAACGAGCAATATCTGTAATGTCACTGTGACTAGTCACTTTCCGATGTTCCGTAGGGTGCGCACAACGAAACTGTTTCAGGATGTTCTTTTAGAAGATTTTGCATTTTTCTATCTCATGTTTCCCAACTGCCTTGTAATGCTTCTGCACATTTGAAACGAACTCTGCTGACTGTTTACTAGGAAGCGTGCTGACCCCTGAGGAAATTTTCTCACCAAACTTCACTTCCTTCCATGGCAGAAGATTTTCAGCACTAAACACTTCGTGCTTTGATGTGTCGAAGCGTTCTTGAAATTCTGATTTGGAAACCCTATCAACTATCTTCAGAAGAACAGTGTGAAGCCCGTTGTACAGCGTGTGTACAAGAGGTTCTTCTTTTTGGAACATAGTTAAGAATTATGTGATCAAAGATGCACTTTCACATACCAAGGCCACTTCTGCTTTCACAATGGCTCCTTTTTTTCAGCATCTTGGAAGTCGATACATTGTAGTATTAGTATTTAATGCAGGAAATAGTATTTAATGACTAGAAACTGTTCCGTAAAACGTTCCACAGAGGGCAACACTATCAACCAGCGTGAAGGGACATGCTTGATGAAATGATGCCTTGGTGTTCCTGTCTTTTCCTGAATTATTTCAAAATCCCTACGATGGCCATCAATGGAAAAAATTGTAAATCATGATGGCAAGATTACAGACATCATCACCAAATATCTGCAAGCCTTTTCTTAATTAGTTATGAACGGTATGAATATTGCAACTACCAATATTCAGTAACGGAAAGCCACGCACATTTTGTTCAAGCTCAGATGTGATTCAGAACACTTTCTTGTTGACATTTGGTCCATCATTTTCCAACATAAGAACGTTATTGGATGACAGATTGTATAAATACAGCACTTCACAAATGTACTTATGGATGTCCTCACGTTTTACGTGTCCAATGAAAAATGAGTGCAAGTAGCGTATCATAACCTGTAGGAAAGTAGAGCTCCAATAGTGAGTTGCAAACTGTAGTTCTTTGCGATGTTGAAAATTTGTCGTTTTATCATAGAAAAGTATAAACGGAATGTTCTTCATATCTTCACAAAGCTGTCTGTGAAACAATGTCCCTAAAGCATCAGTCAACACATAGGACAGTTAGAATGGCTCAGACAAAAGTTTTTGGGAAAACTGTTTGGATCTGGAAGTATGGATCGTATAACATTAGCTATATTATTGCACGTTGCCGCAAGTAAGTTTCAAGTAACAACAGGTAACGCCCAAACAATTTCTGCTCTGCTAGCTGCATGACACTCTGAGCTTAACTGTAGCTTGATCGTTGTTATTGCTTCATTGAAAGGTGGCTGGTTCGGAGATGGTAAAGACACTGGACTTACCGAACTCGCAGTCTCAGTTAAATCAATACTCACGGAACTTCCACTTCCTAAGCATATGCTAGTCGGGCAGATTTTCAACTGCAACTCACTCAGTTTCTCCTTTGCATTAGTACCATGTTTTGGGGTTGACACATCCTGTGACATAGCTTGAAATCTTTTATTTCCCATGTTTATTGTTGCACTACAAACGCGACAGAACACTTACACTTCACTCTTCTTTGATAACCAAGATGATAGTTTGTGTCCTAAAGCATCATCAGCATTGGTTCGCTGAAACCAATCATCCAAAACGCGATGCCACGGCAAGGACATTCTGCAACGCTCAAATTGCAATCTTTGCACTCAGAAAATGCTGGCCTGCAGGGAAACACAACCTGTCTCCATTATTTGTTGTTTCAACTAGAAGATTCACACCCTGAAATAAAAGAGAAATGAAATGAATGGCCCTTCTGTGAAGCTTGGCAACTTTTAACATATTATATAAAGAGTAACAAATAAAGCAATTCACTTAGAAAAAGCAATTCGTAGATTCAATAAGTTGGAGGCAGGCTTTCTCTCAGAGTGGATTCACTCCCTTCCAGAACACCAATGAGGAGGCAATGTACACAATGGAGGGAAATTCAAATGCAATTTTGTTCATGGACAACTTATGTCCTCAAGATGCTCTACAAACGATTTTACTGGTCCTTTTTTAATTTATAGGCTACAAAACTGGAAAAAGTTGAAAATAGATGCAAATTATTGCAAAATAATACAAATATTTGCATCCATGAAAAAAGTTGCAAAAAGTGGCAAATGGTTGCTTGCTGGGAGTCATGTATATACAGCGTAGAAAATACATACACAACAATTATTTCGGAAACACTTCACTATCAACATTGTGACCGTTCACGGAAACCTTAGCAATTCCTGCATTTAGTTACAGCTTTATTTTCTGTGCTTTGTATTGCACTTCGAGTATTATTACATGTAATTACAGAATAGTTTGCATAAGAAAAAATGGCTTCTTTTGTTTTTGTCTCTATATCAACTAACATGGATTTTGGGAGGGGGGGTCAAAAGATCCAATATATTTCAATCAAAAATTTTCTTGTAAACCTTATATCTGGAGAAGTACATATAGTGTAGCCAAACCCAAATTATCACTTAACTCAATATGATGTGCTTATTTCGAAAAAAAAAAACAAAAAACAAACGAAAACTCGATTTAGGGGTTGTTCAAAAATGTTGTGGCCCCTGATACAAAAACTAATGATTGGCCAAGATCGCAATCTTCTCATACTTTTTTGGGATCATTTCTAAAATTCTTGTTTATTTTTTGCATTATCTCTCTACAGTTTTATCCACTAATGAAACTGATTGATTGTTGATGGAGACAAATAGCTCTACTGGTGCCTCCATTAAATACTCAATAATCAATCAATCAATATTTTTGTATTTCTTATTAAATTATATTTTTTGATGTCGTACTTAAATCGGCACTGATTGATTTAATTTATGGATAACTTCTCATTAAAATGTGTTTCTTATATTGAATTACTTCCTATACCCTCTAAAGAAATATCTAATTTCAAACTCACCTTATGTTATTGACTTTTATTAACATGTTAGAGTCTACTATGGCTGCTCTCGAAAATTAAAATGAAATGAAATCGAGTTTAACGCACGACGATTATACCCTTTAGGCTAAGGGAGACGATGATTAAAGCAAATGAACAACGATGAAAGATTGGTGGAATGGAAAAGTGGGAGGAAACTGGAGTACTCCAAGAAAACCCACGAGCACGATGTTGTCCACCACAAACTTACTTGGCCGGGAATTGAACAAGGGACCACACATGCCAGAGGTAGGCGCTCTACCATTGAGCCACCGTGCCCCCTCGTAAATTAAAATGAACTTGTTATTTCAAAGGTAGAACCAATTTTATTTTGCCAATATATTTTTCTTCTAATTTTGATAAAAGTATTTTATCAACTTATCCACATTAATTTGCTCGCTTTCAACGTACATTAAAAATTCATGTCTTAGTAAGTAATATTATATTTTACATAGATCATAATCATTTAGCAATATTTGAACAAAAGTTCCACAACTATCAGCTAATAGAATGTAAAAGTTGATTCTCTTGTAGTTGATACTTAATTATTCTCCTTAAATACAATCGTGAATGTATTATGTTTACACAAAACATGTTAATAAAATGGGAAAGAAACACAGAACGTGAAAAAGAACAGATTTACGCAAAGAAAATGGTAGGTGTGCACCAACTTTGACGCACGATTATACAGTGAGGATATTTCTAAATATTTGGACATCCAATGAATATTTAATGATGATTGTGTAATATAATTCATCGAAAGCTTCTATACTTGGAAACATGGAACATTCAAAAGGTATTATTCTTTCTTCTCTTTGTTAATAATATTACTTATACTCCTTTGCTTATTAATTTCCAAATAAAGATATGATAACGCTTAATAGAATCTTAAAGGTACTCGATTATTTGTTATTATTGTAATAAATAGTTCATTAAAGTATAAACCAAAATCAAGGCAAAGTTAATTAGTCACACTTAAATTTGTGAAACCGTACCAGAGTGTTATAAGTTGAAAAAAAAAATTGTCAGTCAG
Source organism: Thermobia domestica (assembly GCF_964235325.1). Classification (NCBI taxonomy): domain Eukaryota; kingdom Metazoa; phylum Arthropoda; class Insecta; order Zygentoma; family Lepismatidae; genus Thermobia; species Thermobia domestica. The sequence continues at coordinate 197,273,493 of NC_137459.1, read as the reverse complement.
GATGGGACAATAATGAGGAAGTTCCAGGTTTTCTATTTTTTATAGTGTTCTTAGCTGTGTGTTCAGTGCTCAACGAATCAGTAAAAAAATAAAATTGAATAACAACATCAAACAATGTTCTGACTGAAGTGTGCTATATTACGTATATTCTTTATTTAGTTTTAATGCTAGTAATTAAGATACTAATTTGCTCACCAAATTTCATGTTAAAAAGAAACAACATAAATCAATTGAATACTAGATATCAACATATGAATTAAGTTGCGTAAGTTTGTCTGTTTTGTATAAAAGGTACCAGAAAAAGAAATACTTATAGAACGGAAAAATTATATTATTAGGCCTATAACATAGAATTGCTCTCATGGGAAACTTAAATACGACAAATAGTAACAATTAAATCACTAACAAATTATTGTAGCTTTATGTTGTTATTAGGGATGCGCACGAGACAAGATTTGTGGTTGTCTCGTCTCTAAAATTTCCTGTAAAATTGATGTCTCGGCTCGAAAAATGTATATTTCTCTATTGGAGGAGCCGTGTCTCGACTCGAATTTTGTCAGGAAAATCCTGTCTCGACTCGTCTCGTGCGCATCCCTAGTTGTTATTCAAAGTTTAAGTTATTTCTCCTGAAATTTACACCTTTTGACCATTGCTTTTCTCCTTATTATTCATGCAAATCAATATTTAATTTAGTCAAGTTAGTTTGATTAAATCGTTTAGCACATGAATAGTGTTCAAAACCCACTGCAGCATATTACTTATACCTACTTTTGGAGACAATAAATAAATTAATTAATAAAAATGCTGCAGCATCTTTGTTATGCTTGGACTTTTGTGAAGCTGTTGAGGCTTTAGTGCTAGGTTAACCTATAGAAACAAAACAAACCAGGGGCATAAATAAATAAATACTAATTTCCTTATTTATTTATCAGTTTAGAGATGTAATAGATATTTGTTTCTTGAGCTTTAATATAGTTCTGCCTTTAGAACCATCAAGATTTCATGGCAATAGGGACCAAAAGGGAAGTGAAATGTAAACTACAGGGTAAACTCGTAACAGAGGCAATCTGAAGAAAGCGTTATAATTCATTAGTATTAGTACCACTGTGTAGTCTTCTTCGCCACGCTCTACAATGAACTGTTGCGTGCTAGGGCTCTGATGGGACGGTGCTCCTGCCTCATTGCATAACAGTATGAATTAAAAAGAACTACAATGCGTAAAATAAAAGGAAAACAGTTACGAAATTATCGTTAACGGAATTTCTTGTCTACCTGAGAAAAAATGATGCACAGCTGCAATACGAACAATCTTCTCTAAAGAACAAATAAGAACGTAATGCCGGAAAGAGGTCAGGCCTCCGATTGCTCACCTGCTAGGAGTAGCATCAACGTGAAAGAAAGATTTGGTCTTAAAAGCAAAGGAAGCTGATCCGTTTACATGTTTCATAAGCAGAAACAGGTTTATTTTTTTCTCACACTCACCTACATTGGTGAGTATGGAAGTGCTTATCAATCTGAACAACCAACAAGGTGTTTTTCTACTTTGAAAGTCTGAGTCCATTTTGCTTGAGATATCGACCCAACCACTTTCTGAAAGATCACTTCTTCTATCAAGAATATTTCTTTAGGCAAGTAAGTGGAAGAAAAAAGATAAAGCAGTTCTTAAAGATCCTCATGATTCTTCTTCCAACACCTTTTTATTTATTTTCTTTGTTTATATATATATATATACATGAAATTTAATTTCTACGTTTTCTAGACGTTCATACAATCTCCAGGTGAACGCTGAAAGGTAGAAAATAATAATAGTAATCACTTAAAAGCAGAAAAGCAGTTCATTACTATTATCCATAAAAGTTTTGAGGTCTGTGTCAAGCTAACAAATCAATGCCTCTTAAAATTGCCATTCAAACTGATTTTATTTAACCATTAATTTTATTTAGCCATTCAAACTGATTTTACCTGGTACAAAGTTAGAAAAAATATAGATAATTATAGATAATAGTAATGTATTATTTTCTATTTCTAAGCGCTTTTTACTATTATTTTCTACTTTTAAGAACTTTTGTTTAAGTCAGTTAATATTGCTCTTTTAAGTCTTCTTTATTTAAAAGTTTTATTTTTATTTTTGATTTTTAATGAGATTTTTAAACTAGCTATTTTTCTTTTAAGTTTGTTTAATTTCCCAACTCTTTAGTTACCCCAGGAGTTTAGGTGGACACTTAATCTAAAGGTAAGACACTAACTTCCTATAAAATGGGTCGGCCTACGAAACATGCGTAAAGAAATATGTATTTTGTTTAAATCGGTCTGGGAGTACAGAGACGGTATTAACAATATTAGCTGTTGAGGAGTTTTATAATCTAGCTGCAAAGGCTATCATTAGATCCAAATTAAATTTATATGAAACACCACAAAACCATATTCTTTCAAACAAGGATTACTAAACCAACAAAATAGATGCACCAATGTTGAAGTTATCTGTGAACATACGAACACGCACACACACACACACACACACACACACACACACACACATATATATATATATATATATATATATATATATATATATATATATAGGGTATTTCAAAACAACATCAACCACGTTTGGGAGGTGATTCCTGACACCAAGATAAGACAAAAAATATAGACCTTTCTGGGTGCACAAATGCTTCCTTTCGTAGTTATAGGCTATCGAAAACATGAAAAAAAAAATAACTTGAAAGGTCCATAGCTCCAAAACTATGGGACCTACCATAGTCGGGTCAAGACTTCACTTAGGAACTAATATGTATGCTATCCAAAAATACATGTTTCAGAATCCTAAGGTACTCACTCAACAACTTTTATAGAGGGAGTCTGGCTACGTTCATATAACTTGAAGCACTCACCAACTACCTCTATAAAAACTGTTGCGGAAGTACCACAGGACCTTTAAAGTTCATTTTTTTATGTTTTCAGCAGCCTATAACTCCGAAAGGAAGCATTTGTTCACCTAAGTTGGTCTATACTTTTTGTCTTATCTTGGTGTCAGGAATCACTCCCCAAATGTTGTCGGTGTTGTTTTGAAACACCCTATATCTATCTAAACCCTATATGTGTGTCTGTGTGTGTGCGTTTCTGCGCATATTTTTAAAAATATTTCCTATATAAAACGAATTCATTACGCAATGGCAGCAATGGCTACAATTTCTTAAAGTATGTGGCCTACACATTAGCATCATTTTCTCAGTGTAGGGTGACTGCAAGGGTCGCCAGGGCCCCGCAAAGTCAATATTTTCATACTTAAATTATATTTATGTCTGTTCTTTTTTTACAAATACGGTGGAAATTTCACGAATGTTACCTCGTTGTAATTTGTGGTCTATAAGCTTTCCAATGGTGTATACCTCATGACTCTGTGATAGTTAGGGGGGTCATCAGGGCCCCAAACGTTAGAGTCTACCATTTTGTTAAAATTCCTGACGGGTGTCTAGAGTTCATTGTGTTGTTATGCCGTAGACACTAAACATTATTAGCTACCCATGTTGCAGATAGAGATGTATCTTGAAAACTGTTTAGTTAAAATGTCATTTGCTCCTTGAAGGCTAGTCATTGCTCTTTTCTATGAGTTGTATTGTATTTGTCAGAGCATTTCTTCTAGTTTATGATGTGAGAACTGTTCATTATTATGGAAATGATAGTGATCAAAAAATACCCAAGTTTTGAATTTGTGAATTTGGATCTTAGAATAGTGTACAGTGTGTTTAACCCCCATTATTCTTGGAAATTAAGAAATGTTAAAATACTTCACTTGAATTTCTGTTGATTTAGTTATATTCACACTGATGTGCAGAATTTCGTTCAGTAATTGCTGTTATAATAAGAATATAACTCTGCCTGTAATTTGCTCCATGCACAAATCCTGCGGAGGATGGGTAGTTTGTTAGAAAATTAAATTAGCTTCTTCAATTTGATATTTTAGTTGTTTTAAACATGTCCAACCAGCATCGAAAAAAACACGTTTAAAACAATTTGTTTAAAACGTTTAAAACAAACAAACAAACTGAAAACAGCCCTCGTTTTAAACATGTTTTTAAACACTTGCTTTAAACATTTTGTTTTAAACATATCAACCCTGTCACAATCCTGAGATGACTTAGGTAAAATCCTACTGAAAAAAATATATCTAGAAAAAAAGGCAGGAGACAAGTTAGATATTGACCAGTTTAAAGATGGGGAAGAAAAGACTTTTTTCTGAATATCCATTGACAGAAAGTAGATACAGAAACAAACTAGTTGTGGGAGTAGGGTTACTACTTCACGAGTAGGGTTACGGTATCATGAAGTAGCACAGCAAAGAAACGTGGGTTGTAGAAGCAGCTCTACAAAACTAGGGAAAGGAAAGCATGGAAATAAAGTTGCACTAAAATGTAAAATAATGTGTATAAAGTTGAAATGGGAATTGAGAAGTGAAATTCAACAAAGAGAGGAACTATACAATAGACATAAAGGGACCCCGATGTTCCCTATATAGAAACTTATAAATACGTACCAAGTGACTATCCAGTGATGGAAGAATATGATTAATTATACTGGTAGAGGTAAAAACTCTAACTCGCTAACTCAAGTAGCTTCCCATTTAGCTCACGATTTTGACGGAAATTTAGTTCGGGTATGCAAACATTCTTTCTTCTAGTCGTCCCCCTTAATTTTTACATGCCAGAGACGCCTTGGTCGAATTGAGAACCACCTGCTTGTTTTAGAAGTCGGTTAAAAATCGTTTGCCCCTAGGAACTAATCTCCGGTGCAATTGCTCTCCTTGGATCCGAAGTTACATGTAAGGTAGGATTTTGAAGAATTCACCCCGAATGAATATATATACGAGCCTTTGAAAGGTATTTTTACTCTTTTTACATGCTGATACACTGGAAATACAGATACGAAATTACTATAGCCAAAGAAGCATTCAGCAAGAAAATATCACTCTTAACTCGCTGGCTTAATATTGGACTAAAGAAGAAGTTTGTCAAGTTCTATATATATGGAGAATTGTACATTAAGGAAGTTAAAGAAGAAATACTTAGAGAGCTTCGAAATGTAGTGTTGGAGGAAGATGGAGAAGATGAAATGAATAGAGAGAGTAACAAATGATGATGTTTCAAAACGAATAGGAGAGAAGACACTTTTAGCTAGCATCCTTCGTAGAAAGGCCAATTGGATTGGACACATCTTGCAAATAAATTGCCTTCTTCCTACCGCCATAGAAGGAAATATTGAGGGAAAGCAAGGAGTAGGAAGAAGAATACAGCTGATCGATGATTTGAAAGATAGGAGACAATATTGGAAGTTAAAAGAGGAAACTGAAGATCGAGAAACATGGAAGAATCATTTCCAAATCCGAACCTAAAATTAAGAAACAAATCATTAGTCCCAAGTCCTGCCGAAAGGCAGAATACTTAATAATAATAATAATAATAATAATAATAATAATAATAATAATAATAATAATAATAATAATAATAATAATAATAACGTAGAGGGGGATTAAACGGCTAAATTTTGCTCGCTAAATCTTAGCTGTTGAATGACACACGAAGATAAAAGCAAAACACTTGTATACGATTAATATATTTTCTGAGCCCTTACAATTTGAAATTTTGCAGGGTAATATTCTTAACTCATCAAAATAGGAAATTTAAAAGGTTGACCTCTAAAAGGGTTAAGAATGGATGTTAATAGCTGGAGATAACTTTCAAATCCTTGGAAGTAACAATTTGAAAGTTGCTTTTCTCTCTGAGATTCGAATTTATTACTCACTTGCACAGAGAAAAATCCGTTCTCCGGACAGCGGTATATTGTACAAATATACGGTATCCTCTTGCTTACTATAGAAATCATTACGGAGCATACGTTATCCGTATGCTACATAAGCACTGCCCTTAGATGTTACGTCATGCCGTTGCAGGATGTCTGACATCTAACAGTTTTCCGTATATCACATGCATATACTTATGTTACCTTCGTCAGCTATATGTTATATACGTCCATTTGTATGTGAGATCCTGACCGCCTACATTGTTTCATACGAAAAGTACGTATAGATGAAACACTCATACAGAAAGTATTATAAAACATGCGTTTTCAGTTATACGTCTGCTATACGTTAAGTCCAAAAACTACAGGAATTACGCATGTAACCTATCTTTTTAAGTACACCACCTACATTTTTTTCTCAGTGTGCATACGAAAGGGTACAAGGGACACACAAAGCACGTGTGGAAACAGTGGAACTTCTTTAAGAGACCTACAGGACATAATTTCTGAGCTGCCATACGTAATAACGACAACTGAAATTAATATTTGAAAGCATTCAATCAGTGGCGAACACGGAATTTTATCAAAGGGGGATTCTAACTAGCAATACAATTTCAGGATTTTTAAATAAGCATCTTAAAAAGGCAAATACATATTTCTCATAATTTATTGTTAAAAGGGAAGGAGAAACCCCTTAAACACCCCTTTACGTACGTCACTGAATAGAATGTTAATGTAGCAATTACTCACATGAAATAAATATCGATGATGTAGGGGAAAGGACACAAAAAATTGATCATAATAACACGACTGAATCAATTCACTTTAACCAATGATTTTTATAAATGATATTGGATGCATCTACTTTTTTTAAGTGCGGCGAAGCAGTTTTCGTACGTCCTAAGATTGTGAAGAAAAAAAAACTGTGTGGGGGAGAAGAACTGTGGGAAGGGAAGAGGTGATGAGTTTTCTCAGCAATTAATATGAAATGAGGTGAAGTCATTTTCTCAGATGAGAGAAGGAGGTTTATCTATGTGGTGATCGGTTGTAAGGAAAGTAATTCAGTGGAGAATTGCAATAACTCATTCCGTGAGGATAATGATTTAGGTTATTCTAAACTGAATGCGGTGGATCTACAATTTCCGCGTGCAGCAAAAGGAATTAAGCTGTTTCACTCTTAGGTATAGTCATTTAAGGGTAACTTTGGAAACATATATTTTTAAATAGAGAAGAATTTTAAAGAACGACATCAGGAAAATCCTTCACTTTAGATCGTGAAAAGCTATTTTACTGTCAACTTCGGAGAAAACTGATTTAGGCCGACTTCAATAAATTTCATTTCTAGAAGAGGGAGAAATAAAAATTTTATCTAACAATTTCCATAGAGTTGTATATGCTTAAAATTTTCAGATGCTTCAAGAGTGATTTTGTTAAGTGCTGATTTTGACCTAAGTCATTTAAGAGCAAATTTTGGAAAAAAAAAAACCTAATAAATTCAATGGAATAGGATGAATCTACTGTTTACTGGTGCTCAAGATGACTTAGGTCATAATTAAATCTTGACTTTATGAAAAGATATTTAAACGTATACAGGAAAATTTGTTCCTAAGGGTCTATTCTAAAGCTTTTGCATAACTTTCCTCAGATGGGACGAATCATTAATTTATGGTCACGTCAAAACTATTTAAATCTTGACTTTGGGAAGATATAATAAGAAATTCAGAAGAAAGTCATTTATCGAAACTAACAATTTCAAAGGGGTAAATTAGTCTTTTCAGATGTCAAATTTGAAAAAAAAAAAACTCTCTTTGGAATGGGAAGATGAATATTTAGTGAAATTGAGGTGAATATATCTGTTCTTGCTGCGGGAAAATGATTTCATCTGTCTCGCTGTTTTGAAAAGTCATTTAGAGATGTTTATATGAGAAATTTACGGAAATCCATCAGGGATCTCGAACTGGCATTACCAAGTACCCTGGAAACAAGTTTTTATATCCTACAATTATTTTCCATAAATCTTGCCCCTTCCCATGTTAAGTACAAGCATTTCAACTGATATACTTTAAACACGCACGCTTTTTGTTCTATTTCCTAGTTGTAACTAGGCCATCTGCGTCACTGAAGTAGTGATGACCCCCTCGAAACCTATAAAATACCATCTTTAGAGTCAAAAAGTCCCATTTTGCTTTCGTACTTCCCACGTTATACTAATTACACAATAATAATAATAATAATAATAATAATAATAATAATAATAATAATAATAATAATAATAATAATAATATGAAACTATTCGATCTTCCGCGAATATAAAATAGCTTGTGAATAAGTGTTCCTTAAAAACAAGTATTTTTTAAGGTCAGAAATAAAGTGTGTCCATCACGCATTTGTGCCATACCTCACCTTGAGTCTAACGATTCTAGAAAAACATGGTTTTCCACACTTTTTGTGGAACATTTTGAAAGTTGATTGTTTCTCGTTTGATATTTTACTTACTTTTTTTTCTCGTTTGATATTTTTGTTTCTTTCATCAATCGTTCGTTCGTATATTATTTTACCTTAGCAGAGACCAATTTTTCTTTTTCTGGTAGTTGCTTTTTGACTATCACACATTCCATAAATCACTTCCTCAGTAGCTGGAACTTTCGCGGTAAAAATAAAGTGAAAATTAGCACTAATTTCACACTCTTTGCTCAGTCATTATATCTATTTATCTTGTCCCTAGAGAATTTTGTTGGCGTGGATTTTATATATACGAAACATCCCACATATGTTGCCAATTTCAGTGAAAATTTCCATCTCTCTTGGAAAAATTAACGTCAAAAAATCCCACAAAATGGGATTTTTCCCATGAGTTGGCATCACTGCACTGAAGTTAAACGCCAAATGAATTTTGTTATATAATAAAGTGTAGCCATTAAAATGTATCGCCGTGTCAAACCATTAATTGAAGCAGTTTGTATTCTTGGTTTAATACAAAATTATAAAGTAATTTGAAGTTTTGTTCTTCACACAAAATGATATCAGCACTCATAATACAGTGAACCTCTGGCAAAAGTACGGAGTAATATAACTTCAATTAGAATTGATTCTTTTGAAATTCGAAATCAAGAAAATTTTAATTGCAAGTTTGGGACTTTCATAAACAAAGTTATTAATGCTTAATAGATTATTTTTTTCTTCATTAACTTCATCTTCCTAAATTTCATTGCAAATAATTTCCTTTGCTTTTAGGTGGCCTGACGAAATCGCAGTTTCCTGTGTTCACCCTATATGCAGAAAAGACATGCCTTCGGATGTCATCGGACTGCGAGAAACCATGGAGCTTTGAAGTTGTATATGGTCATGAGCTGCTGACTGATATCAAGAGGCATCATAGAGTTGTTTCACGACAGGAATGTATGGAACTTTGTCTTCAAGAACGGGAATTTTCTTGCAGGTAAACAAAAATGTCAATGTTTAGTTTGTAACCTGCTAAGATGATATAGGAAGTTCATTGTACCTACACTGATGTTTATGAAAATTTCAAAACATCAAAATGGAATGCGCCAAATTCACAGGACTGATACGTAAATTATAAAATTCGAACGATTATAATTTTAGCAGAATAACACACGAATGCACCCAGCGGTGATCTAGGCTTTTTGCGCGAGGTTGTATCTCGAGATTCGATTTACGTAGCAGTCTGGCAATGAAGTATGGATAAACATACAGCAAAGTGACACTATATTTATTCAATTAAACAGTGCTATATAACAATACAACTAATTTCAAATGATTCTTAATGGTCGACCTACGTAAAAACTGCTTCTCGTACAACGAAATTGGTGCGCGTATAGGGCATTTTTGCACACAGTAATTCGTGTATGTAAGTATGAGACAGATCAAAAGCAAATGCAGTTACGATTTGGCAGTAAATTGCGCAATATGGTCACATTACAGAGTGATAAACATCTTGTTCACGTGCAATATTCAGCTTGATGTGCACGAAGTACTGTAAAGAGTGTGAATCTGTCTATGTCGACGGTTCGGCGGTGCTGTTGAACGCTAATGTGGCGACACGCATACCAATGCGTTGGTTTCCATTGACTCAGAACCGCAAACATCTCAGGCTACAGTGGACTTGTGAATGCCGTCGCTGGCGTGCTGAATGACACACATTCTTATTTTCGGACGACTAGCGCTCCAATCTGTTCTGCAATGATTGTCGCATACGCGCTACACGCTAGAACAATCTGCTATCATTCATTATCGAGCGTCAAAGAGGCCGAATGAGAGTAATAATGGTTTCGAACATCACTTGATACAACATGCGAGCTTAACTGCTACATATTTAGCTCAACCTGGCAATGACCGCTACACTACAAAAGTTTTAAAGACCGCGATCATGTCAATCCCTCAGACAACCTTGGATGTCATATTTTGGCAGGATAATGCTCAACTACATTCATCTCAAAATATGCTATCCTTTTGTAAGGGACGAGGAGCACTGCTGTTTTCCCAGGGTGGGAAATCATACAGTTGAAGTGGAAGGGAGGCAGACAGGGGAGTTAAAGAAGAAAAAACTCTTCACTACAGAATGTTTCAATATAGAAAGTTCACTTAATTGAATATCTGTAATTATTAAATTATGTAACATTAGGATACAATTAACCACTAGTTCATCAATTAATTACATATGAAATACATGTTAATTACATTTGAGTTTCTGTGATTATTTTACTAAACTTCTGACAACAGTGTCAATTTATTCATCTTGCAGTAAGTTATTATTGGGGGAAATTTTCTTCCAAAAATATTAGTGGCGGAATTTCCCCAACTCTTTAGCATATCGCACCTTCTCTCCAAATATGCTTTTCTCCTCTCCAGATATATAGTAGATTTGGTAATACACTGTACTGATTGGTCTTAAAGTGACTAACATAGTGCAAACTAAATGAAGTGAATGGAAGGTATATGAGTATTGACACAGCAACCATTTTGGGAGTGTCTGGGAATTGTCTCAGGCATCCTGATTGGCTAATTGTGTTTCAACGTTCTTCATTGGTCATTTCACTCTCGTTTAAAGAAGTTATTACCTGGGTCGACATTCGAAGATACCTGGATCATGTTAAACAGTTGCACAGGCGATATGAATACACTGTTCCAAGTGGTTGACATCGTTGACAGGAGTAGCATACACCATACTTTTAATGTCGTCGCAGATAAAAATCCAGCGGATTCCGGTCAGGTGCGAGGGAGTCTCATAATGCATGTACCACATGTTGCGACGAATCGCTAGGGGATCACTTTTGAAGTAATTCGGGCAGTGTAACCTGCAGGAATGTCAAATTTTGTGCTCCATCCAGTCTTCGAGTTAGCATGTATGGGCCGATCAGTTGATCATGGACAATACCACACCATACTGAGTCCAAATTCGTGGTGTTGATTACTCGCAACTGTAGTGACCCATATACTCTTAACAATGACACACATACTCCTAACAGTAAGTATTTAATCCTAATATTGACACACAAATTACTTGTAAGAAAAAGTAATAAAAAATGTAGCTATTTCTTTAAGGCGGGCCAAAATAAATGCGCTAATGTTTTGTATTCATGAACACTCGCTTTCAGAATTATAATATTGATGTCATCCAAAAATGTGTCCACATTCGAAAATGCATAGTTCATTACCTCTTGAAATCTAGCAATAAACATTAATATGCTATCATCACTTCAAATACAATACATACATCTGATTTACTAAATTTATTTCATTAACAGTGTAGCGCTTCCAATCTGTTGAAAACTCCTTTCTATAAATAAAATTTTAAAAAAGAACAATAAGATAACTAGGCATCTTGTCCTAATTACTAAAATAATTGTCTGTTATTACAGATTTATGGTTTTCAGGTAGTCTTTAGATTCTTCTGAGTATGATCATTCTGATCAAGGTACTTTCGTGTTTATTTTTCTAAAACAGGGCAAGGGCCTTCAGTCTCGAGTAAAATCTTGAATAGTGCTAGGATTGCAACGCAAATAAAAGTTCCTGTTTAATACAACCTTGGAAGTGAAAAGGGATGTTACATTACACTCAAACTTTTTCTTTTTGGATCCAAAACTCAAATATATTTCAATCAAAAATTTTCTTGTACGCCTTATATCTGGAGAACTACATATATAGTGTAGCCAAACCCAAACTATCACTTAACTCAGTATGATGTGCTCATTCCGTACAAAAAAAAAAAAAAAACTCGATTTAGGGGCCGTTCAAAAATTTTGTGGCCTCTGATCCAAAAATTAATTATTGGCGAAGATCACAATCTTTTCAAGCAATTTTGGGATGATTTCTCAAATTCTTGGCCAAAATCACAATCTTTTGATCCATTATTTGGATCATTCCTAAAATTTTTGATTTTCAAGTCTATCGGACAAGCGTCGTCTTTGATATTGTCTAAGAGACAAAATAGGATTGAAATGCTATTGACATAAGGATTCTCTACGGTGTAGTAAATATAGAATTCAAGTGATTAAGGTGCAAGAACTTACTCTACAAAATTTCATTGGGGGCTTTGCATGAGACATGATTTCCATCCGTGTGTAATGTAGGTGCTACGTCATGAACTAGTAAGTAAGAAAATCATTCAGTAAAGAAAGAATGACCATTTTTACTCTTTAATTTTGTTTCAATGTCACTGACACGTTGTTCCAAAGACTGTTTAGATGAAGCTTCTGGTGATCACAGCTGCCAACCAGTGCGGAAGTTCTTAATACGAAAACTTTAAGTAGACAGATGGTAGACGTACAACATCTCGAGGTTTAGCATGAGCTCTCATGTAGAACGGCAGTTATAAACAGTGTTCAAGACGTTCTGGAACTAAGAATGTTTTACTTTATTTTTTAGAAGAAGAAGAAAAAAGAGCTGTTAAATTTAAGTAAAACGTCGCAACACAAACAAAATCAGAAATTGAGTCCAAAGGTAACGGGTAATCAGGAAAAATAACAAAATATACATATTTTAAGTTTCAGTCACGTTTGCGAAAAAAAAGAGTTCCAGTAAAAATAAAAGACTACATAATTTTAATAATCACTGTCCTTATTAATAATTGTACTTCGTTTTCTATATGCGCACTGCAGTTTTTTCTGTAAGCAAATGTGAACTAACATTTCTGGTTGCCTTAGCGTCGTAAACATGTAAACAACAATTGGACATACAATGTGAAAAGCATTTTCCTTTAATTATTATCATTAATTTTAAACATATTACTTACTACTGCTTTATTACGTTAGACACAGTTTTTAAAATTTTTAATTGTAAACACATCTTAGTATCTTCTTTGTGTGACTGACGAAAAAGTTATTTTAAAAATAAAAATGTATCCTGATAATTCCAATTCCATGCATAGAACTTTAAGTATATCAAATTAAAATTTAAACAACTACTAACGGTATACGTTATATGAAAATAATTTTCCTGATACTAGAGTTTTACCAAGACCTCCATGTTGTTGGAATAAGAAATATTTCGTGTACGGATTACCGATTTTAGAGGCAAACTGTAGAACGTAGCACATTACCATCGCCAAGGTTGTTGTGATATTTTGGCAGGGGCACACCCACAGGGAATCCACAGAGTTCGGATCTCCCGAAAACTTCCTAACTCAACATACATTTAATAACTTTCTTAATGCTATCATACTTGTTTAACAAGGAAATGATTGATGTAGCATGAAGATTTGATTTTACACTTCTTTACTTTTTCTCTTCTAAAAACAATCTAATTATGTATTTTTTTCTGAAAATATAGGAGGAAATATTTTACAGTTATTTATCGTCTTTTCGGATTCAGAATAATACACGTTCAATACTGCATACACGTAGTGGTTTGTAGTATTGAAATCCCCCAAAAGATGGACCCTTCCTAACAAAAATTTCTGGGTGCGCACCTGTATCTTTGTAAATAAGTCTTTAACTTATTTGTATTTTCTCTGCGGATCATAGTGACAGTTCTCAAACACAATTCTTTGGTTTCCTTCTCTTCTGCTAGAAATGAAAGTATTCGATTAATACATGAATATCGATTACTTTGATTATATGTAACAGAAAAGAATGAACTTGTCATGGAGATTATTTTCCGGACTATTTTCAGTATTTAGACAGATTTTGAAATCTCATAGAAGAGCTTTTATTATTATTATTCTTTCTTTCTTTCTTAAGATGTGTTGTTCCATATTTGACAAACAAAGATACAAACCGTTATCAAAAATACTTTCCTTTACCGCTAGCAATACAGCTATGTTTTACGAGAGTGACACCCGAAAGGAGGATTTGTTTCTCGTTTCAGGCAACGATTAAATACATAATTTTAATAATTACTTTAGGATTATAGCGACAACTGAAACGCTTGGAGTTTGTGCATTGAAGTTAATAACAGTTTTGTGTTTACAGTTTAGTGAAACATTACTGCGGCTGAATACCCTTAAATTCTCTGAGCGAATAAGCTGACCACTAGCATAATTTGTCACGTAATCAGGTGACCTTCGGTTTGAGTATCGAAGAAAGTCTTCTTAATCGGAGTTTCATGGAATATCTTCGGTCCCACCAGGATGTTCATATTTTAGTCATGACGATAACTGCCTTTATACTGTACTCTTCTCAGACTTCTGGCTCTGTAGAAGCCTACAGGTTAGTGTTGTAGTTTGTCACTCCTTATCAGCTCCTAGGTTATATCGTCGGTAAAAGGAAGAAGTGGTGTAACTCCAAAAATCGTGATTTTGGGTTACATTCTTATTTAATATGTTCTTTTAACCATAACAATTTCATAGCTGAATTCCTTATATTAACAGAGAAATGAACTTTCTGAAAATAGCCCAACTTGAAATTAAATATCCAAAAACATTTCAAAGAGGCACAGCTATTCACTCCTTTATTAGTTCTTCGGTGATTTTTTATTTTTGTGTGAGAAAACTGGCGTAAATTACTCTCTAGAGATAACAATAAAGAAAAACAAATAATCCTTGGGTGTGATAATTTTTATCACGACTGTTGGAAAAACACAAAGGAATTTATGAAGAATTGACGGACAACCATACGAGAACTGATGGTTATTAATAAACAACCAAATAAAATTTACTTCAAATATAGTCATTTAGATGTTATTTATGAAAGTATCACACAACAAGGGAAAGTAGCATTAACCAAAAATCCTAAGTGTCTCAACTCACAGCCCCCAAGAATCTCGCCACAGATATATTCAGACTTGATTAGTTTATGTCAAGATACGCCCGTTTTCAGGAATACTGAATTTATGAACTTTTACAGAAACTTTCTACATTAAAAGACACAAAGTAATGTCTTTGTAGGAGTTCCCAGTACAATGCAAGGAATTATAATTCTCTAATATTAAGAATCTATCACATGCTATTAAGAAGTTAATTTATGCTGCAATTATATTATTCTAATCATTTGCTACTACTTGGTTGAGTAATAGTACTTAAAATACAGTGCTTCATTACCATTCTTATTAATATTATCTGAATTAAGCAATTTGGAATGTAATGCAGATATGATTTTCCTTCAGTGGCGTCTCGTGACATGGTAGTCAAAACCATTGGAAAATATAATTTTTATGGTCGGTTACTACTTTCAATATTCTAAGTGAAACGATACAATCAATGAAAGTAAACATATATACTAGTTCATGATAAAGAATACTCATGCATAACAAATGCTCCATTTTATTTATACATGAAATCAAACTTCCTGTTCTTCTGGGCAGAAGCAAATCTGTAAGTCTTTTAAAGTCTAGTATAGTGTTTAGCATTTTCCCCCCTGTTGATAGTGCAGCCAGTGCACTGAGACGGTTTTCAATCATTATCATGGCATGTCTTTGTTTTGTTTCATACTCTTTAATATTGTAAAATATATTTTCTTTCTAAAGTAAGCACTGAAATAGTTATTATGATTTTCAAGAGCTTTGTTATGCGTCGGTAGATTCTTAAAGAACCATTATATTTTTACGGATTCACCATCAATTTCACGATGGTACACTTGTGACATCTGTATTAGACTCAAAAAAATCTGTTGTCTCGTATATTTGAACTGCCAGATATGCTGCTTTTAAAATTTCTCTTCAACTTTTTTTTTCTATAAGTTTATCACAAGCCTTAATAGAAATCTAATAACTATGATCGGTTTATGATGTATATTCGGCGTGCTCACAGTGGTTAAATTCAGAACAGAGTTAAGTTTTTTTCTTAGAGTTTTCATGCCTCTTCACTTTCTCACTAAAATGTCCATTACACATATTCAGGTCCACTGCAAATTTACTTCAAACAACAAGCAAAGGGAAGCAATGCAATGATATTTTCATTTCATAAACTATCACCCATTTATTGCTTTCATAGAATCAGCTTTAAAATTTTGCTTATATGTACAGTACGTGTTTCAGTTTTTACCTCGCGGTGGTTGTTAACACTTTCGATCCTAAGCCCGAGTCAGACTCGTTTTGTATGTTTATTCCAAAACGCCGGAGCCCGTGTCTAACTCGTTTTTTTTACGTAATAATCCCTATGTAACTTATTATGGGTTCCAGTCGGTTGTCGGCCGTATTAAATACTTACTGAGACTCGGTTCTTGAAGAAATACTATTCACCTGACATCCAGCGAAGAGTAAACTGTTTTGCAGGTTGATTGCTGTGGTCAACTTTCTGCGTTTGACTGTAGCACGTTCGATAATATAGTGGTATATTTTGTTTCGAAAACTATTTAATTTTACAGTTGTCTTGTTTGAAGCAAGTAAAATGAATGCAGAAGAAATAAAGATTTTAGAACAGTACCGGTACAGTTTAGATCCCGTTCGAAATATGAAATTAGTGATTCAGATTTAGATCCTGATTTCGAAATTTAAAATGCAGGTAAGTACATGAACAGTGTCGTGCCGTGAAAAATCAGAGCATACGATGGCGCCCTCCCCCCCGTACATTTGAGTGAAGTTTACAGACGAGCCGCGAAGCACCACCATGGTTGGCGCGAAGCGCAAGAAAATTTTCAAAAATAAACTCTGATTTTCTTTGGTTTTGAGCACTTTTTATTACTTTTTCCTTCCATGTTATATATATATTTTCTTTTCTCCTCCCGAATTTTTCTCCCCCTTACTTCGGTGCCCGGGGCCGTCGCCCCGCTCGCCCCTCCTCCGCAACCGGTTCTGTACATGAGAACACCCATATAAAAATATTTGTATGAGGCCCATCCAGAAAGTATCCCACAAGTCCCATAGGTTGAAAACCGTATGCGGCGCGCAGCGATTGCATTGACGTGAGAGAGTAAGGTTCTAGCTTTAAGCATGCGCCAACGGAACATTCCTGGTGTTCTCAGAAGCGTCGTGGTAGTGGTTGGAGATGGAAATGGTTTTCTATTCCAGGTCCCGCAGCGTGTAAAGTGCGAGCAGTTATAAAGCTTTTGAATGCATAGGGCATAACGCCGATTGAAATCTATCGTCAGCTGTACCAGGTCTATGGACCTAACGTCATGAGCAATCAGATGATGCGTTGCTGGTGTAGACAATTTGCAACAGGACGCTAAAATGTGCATGATGAGGAGGTCAACCGTCATCACAGACGACCTTGTGGACCTTGTTCGCGAAAGCGGTGAGGTGACTTTAGTTTAGCGTCCCGTTCAGCAGCGAGGCTATATGAGACGTGGACCTACTGATTAACGCGGAATCCGAACCACATGAGCTCCCGCCGGGAATTGAACCCGGGTCTCCCACGCCAAAGGCGCGTACGCTAATCGCTTAGCCACGAGGGAGCTCTTGTTCGCGAAAGCATCATGCAGAATCGTCGCTTCACAATAACGGAACTCAGGTGTCAGTTCCCGCAGATTTTCCGCTCGTTATTACACACCATTGTCAGTGCCCGCACTTCACACGCAGCGGGAGTATTGTTTCACTATTGTAATTTTTTTCGTTTGTTCAAAAAGTACATATTTTAATCAGCAGTGTAGTAAATCACCAAATTATATATTCATAATAAAATCTAAAGTCCAAAAACTTGTTTGCAATGTTTCTAGTTCATCTATTATTGTTTAGCAATGTGTTATTACTTTTTCGAAAAACGCCTAAAAACTCCAGGATACTGGAATAAACAAGGTCAGATTAGCCCAGGTATTAACTTTGGCTCACGAGGCACTAAATCAATCAATATAACACCGCATAATATGTTCTCAATTTTGTAATTTTGAAATACATTGAAATATTTGTGTCTTTCAGTCCCCGACTTATAGTGTCACGCCAAAAAAGACAAAAAAAAAAAAAAAAGCATTTTTCACAAGAATAACAGCTAAACATACTGCAAATAACAATCCACCACGAAGAGACCTTGGAAAGCTGTAATTTTGCCCCATTAGATTACTTTATTCCAAGAAGCTGACACAAAAAGAAATGCAGACAGCTGATTAAGAATACTATTATTTTCTTCTATTTTTAATTTCAAAAATAATTTATTCTTTGATTCAATTTAGTGTCACATTACGGGAAATTAATCAAAAACAGTTGTCAACACTGCACGTTACGTCTGCGAAGTTGTCTCGCCCACCTAACGAATTTTTCTTTTTCCTATCTACATCGTTAGTATATCGTTAGTTTACGTTAGTTTTGCTAAAATTATCGTTAGTTTCGAAAAAATAAAATTTTTATTCAACAAATAAATGGGCAGGCCAACTTCACGGTTGCCCACCCACAAATGAATTTCAAAAGTTTTTCATATCACATCGTTAGTTTATCGTTAGTTTACGTTAGTTTTGCGAAAACTATCGCTAGTTTCGCAAAAATAACGATTTTATTCTAGAAATAAAGTTTCCCGCCAACTGTGAATTAGCCCGCCCATATTGAATTTTCATAAAATTCCAACTCATATCGTTAGTTTGTCGTTAGTTTCCGTTAGTTTTGCTAAAATTAACGTCTGTTTTGCCAAAATAACGATTTTATTCGATAAATAAGGTTTCCCGTCAAATGTAAAGTTAGCCCGTCCATAATGTATTACCATAAATTTCCATCTCACATCGTTAGTTTATCGTTAGTTTGCGTTAGTTTTACTAAAACTATCGTTAATTACGCAAAAATTACGATTTTATTCGAGAAATAAATGGCCAGGCGAAATTCACGGTTCCCCACCCACAAACGAATTTCAAAATTTTTCATATCACATCGTTAGTTTATTGTTAGTTTACGTTAGTTTTGCTAAAACTATCGTTAGTTTCGCAAAAATAACGATTTTATTCTAGAAATAATGTTTCCCGCCAACAGTGAGTTAGCCCGCCCATATTGAAATCTCTTAAACTTCCAACTCATATTGTTAGTTTATCGTTAGTTTAGGTTAGTTTTGCTAAAATTAAGGTTTGTTTTAGAAAAATAATCATTTTATTCGAGAAATAAAGATTTCCGGCAATGTAAACCCTAACAGCACAATTACATAGCAGGCATATACCTATCATGTTCCGTCAGGTACACTGGAATGTGTCCAGTACGTCCCTTAAAAAAGTAAAACTAACGTAAACTAACGATAAACTAAGGATGTGAAATGGAAATTTATGATAATTCTTTAGGGGCGGGAAACTTTACATTTGGCGGGAAATCTTATTTCTCGAATGAAATCGTTATTTTTGCAAAACAAACGTTAATTTTAGCAAAACTAACGTAAACTAACGATGTGAGATGGAAATTTATGATAATTCTTTATGGGCGGTCTAACTTTACATTTGACGAGAAACCTTATTTCTCGAATAAAATCGTTATTTTTGCAAAACAAACGTTAAATTTAGCAAAACTAACGTAAACTAACGATATGAGCTGGAATTTTATGAGAATTCAATATGGGCGGGCTAATTCACAGTTGGCGGGAAACTTTATTTCTAGAATAAAATCGTTATTTTTGCGAAAATAACGGCAGTTTTAGCAAAACTATCGTAAACTAACGATAGACTAACGATGTGATATGAAAAACTTTTGAAATTCGTTTGTGGGTGGGAAACCGTGAAGTTGGCCTGCCCATTTATTTGTTGAATAAAAATTTTATTTTTTCGAAACTAACGATAATTTTAGCAAAACTAACGTAAACTAACGATCAACTAACGATGTAGATAAGAAAAAGGAAAATTCGTTATGTAGGCGGGACAACTTCACAGACGTCTACACGTTCAAATTCTCTAACGTTGAGAGATCGCAATCCTGCTCCGGTGCACTTCTGTGCTACACAGAGAGTAGCCCATCACGTTCGTGACCGTATTGTGAACGTGGCGTAATAATGGAAACTACATAAGCAAGAGATACAGCAAATGGAGAATGGGTGTAATATTTAAAGAAAATTTCTGGTGGCTGTAATATATTAGAAGAAAAATAAAAGAAGAAAATAAAACAAAGGAATTACGCTATAATATAATATTCTAAATATTACTATATAGCTTAAGGAACATTAAACAATGTATAACATATGGTAGTTCATTCATGAGGTGACGCCACTTTATTACTGTCTCACAAAGCATTGAAAACCGTAATACCTTGCATTGTTTCCAATTGCGATATGCAGGATTCTATGTAGTTGCAATGATCTTTTTTGTGAATATTCTTATCTTGTAACATCAATTTATAGTATTGAATTATATAGTATATCATCGACAGAATTGTTCATAATTGATCAACTTTCGTTGCCATGGTATCGATAGCGACAATAACTTTATTACCATAATAACGATAGCTGTAACACAGTCATGGTTAGCAACATTGGAAAGAGGCAGAAATTCCTATGTATCATCATTCACATAATAATGAGATAGCTAATTAGAGATGAGCCTACAGAATTGTTGATAACTACCCAACACGGTAACGGTAGCAACAACATATTTTTAAAGGATGTAACATAGTCAACGTTACCTACAATGGACGTGGGAAAACGTGGTTCTCATAAATTAACATTCTGAATTGGCAACAGTGCTGATGTTTCAGTGCATCAAAAGGTGTGTTAAGGATCTGTCTACAGCATGCAATTCCTTAAAAAAAAAAGAAAAAGAAATTTTGAAATTATCGTGATAAACCTTTTAATTAACGTGCACCCGGCAACACTTCTATTCATTGAATCAAAACGGTGGCACATCCAGAATCTGCCGTGGAACTGACAATTCAGTTCGTGATGAATAACAATGTTGCCGGGTGCATGTAAGTAAAAGATTTATCATGATAATTTCAAAATTTATTTTTCATAACACACCTTTTGATGCACTGAAACATTAGCACTGTTGCCAATTCAGAATGTTATTTTATGAAAACCACGTTTTTCCTCTTAACCCCTTACAGAGGCCTCATCCGATTAGTTATCGGTGGAAGTGAAAAATTATTTTTTCCATTCCATAGTTTCCAAGCTACTTCAACTATACAAACTGAAAATTAACGACAGAACATCCAAACATATCAGTTATGAGTCAATTTACATGTTTTGCAAAAAAAAAATAAATAAATAAATAAAAATAAAAATAAAAAAAAAATGATTTACAACTTTGGTTACATCTGGCAACACCGTGCGGCTCCTAATGTACTTTAATCGTTGCTTCCTAGTTTAAAAATATATGCATGTACAAGGCTTCATTTTGGTATAACCATTATTTGTGTACCGCTTCCGGTTCAAAAGTTCTACTATCCCAAACTCCGGGTTGCATTGTATATTGGACACCCTGTATTATATTTTATGTAATTAATTTTGACTGAGGAAGATCTGTGTTCATTATGTCATAGATAGGGACTTCAAGCTTTCGTTTTGAGTGCAGAAACGTTAAACAAACACGTTTAGGTGTTTCTGAAACACAATATAACGCAAGAATTTGGTCAATCGCAGAACAATACAGAGTGCTCATAGTTATAGTATTGTAAAAAAAATGTAAATTTCACGTCCTTAACTACTGGTTAAGGTCGGTTTAAGGGGACAAGGTTTTCCGATAGATGCCACTACAGTCTTTGTATCTCTCTCATGTATTTTTTACCTTTCATAAAAATTCTCAATTTCTCTCACAAATTTCAACCTAGAGACTTTAAATGTTTAGAGAAGGAACTTCATAACCTATCGAAAGCAAGAATCCGTGCCGATTTTTTTATTCGGAATTTTCTTCATTATTAAAATAGCTTGATTGTTGAAATGGATATCCAAACCTTTAAAAATGGAACTGTTTGAACGATGAAGAAAATTCTAAATAAAAAAATCGACACCGATTGTTTCCTTTGATAGGTTATGAAGTTCCTTATCTAAAAATTTGAAGTCTGTAGGTTGAAATTTGTAAGAGAAATTGTAAATGGTAAAAGGTAAAAAATGCATGAGAGAGCTAGGAAGACTGTAGTGACACCTATCAGCAAAACTTCTCCGTTTACACCAAGTTAAGGATCAGTAGTGTAATGAAACAAAGTAAGAAAGTTCACTTGAGAAATGTCAATGGCATTAGGCTTCTCTCATTATTTGTGAACTTTCGTTACTGCTTGCGTTTCAATGTCACGGTTTTCATCAGTCGTAATAGCTGCTCTGGGATTCGTCACATTGGACTAAGCCAGAGGGAAATAGAGGGTGTCATTAATGATTAAACGTTCAGACATCTGTCCTTCCGGTAAGATGATCCTGTAACCCTGCCTATAGGACGGAAGTATTGTTATATGTTGCGATTATAACATTTTGTTGATATTTTTATGTGTTGTTATTTTTTGGAATGACTTTATTAGTTACAATATAGTTATACAAACAGTAAAGTAATAAAGAATTAAAAAGAAACATTACATTACATTTTCAAAATACAATATTATGAATGTCTTTGAAAATACATTTGAGTAAAAATAAACTATAATATACTTATTTATAAAGTAAATATACGATAATAAAGTATAGATACTCATGTGTTCTACAACGACCTGGCTCCCAAGTTGTTAAAAAAGAACATTGACATTAAATTGTACCAATCAGGTTTTCGCTAGAGTTTGTGTGTGTTTACTATTTGGAAACTCGATTATATCCTGCTGGCAGTACGAAAAAACATTCCTTTTCATGCTATGTCCTTTTGGTAGGACTCCTGAAAATTCGTTCATTAAATGCTGTTAAATTTTATAATTTAATGTAATATCTCTGTTTTATTTTGTCACTATACTAGTTTACTTCAATTTTATGGCCACATTTTCATTGCTTTTGTTTCTTTTGTAGGTCAGCCAACTATAACCAAGACACTGGGGAATGTGCCATGAGTGACATGGATAGGTTTACAGCGGCTGAAACGGAGCATTTTGTTGTTAACAAAGGAAGTAGTTATATCGAATCTAATTGTGTTAGTGAACCCGTGAAAATGTGTGATTTTCAGGAATTACCTGGTCGAATTCTCAAGACAGTTGAGTCTGTTTACCAAGACGTACAATCTTTGGAAGAATGCAAAGCGTTATGCTTGAGTGCCAACTTCAGATGCCATACATTCGACTATGAAGTGACAGGCGATGGGGTTTGTCGAATTTCACATCATACTACAAACACTTTACAACATATTGAGGAACCGTATTTGGAAATCAATGATTCCAATTCCTATCAGCTTATGTCCTGTTATAACGTAACTGTTGATTGTCGTTCTTCAGATATGGTTGCTAGAATTCGAACGAACAAAATTTTCAACGGCAAAGTTTATTCAAAATCACGTCCGAATTCGTGCATGATAGACGTTTTAAACAAGTTAGAGTTTGAACTGCGGCTAAGGTACAACGATATTAACTGTGATGTAAAACAAGATCATCTTGGAAAATTTAGTACTGATATTATTATACAGGTAATTGTGTTCTTGTCTCTATAAACGTCATTTAATTAATTATTTTATAAACTAATAAAATAAAAATGTTTATTCTATAATTAAATAAATTATATAAAAATGTTTAATATACTGGTCGCGTTCAAAAGTGTACAAAAAACTATTTGTTTGGCTTGTTCCATAATATTGTTGGTCTTATGTGATGAAAACAAAATTCTCGGAAGACCTTAAAAGTATTAACTTAATTCAGTTAACTGCACCCATGCTGACTCATAATCTTAATTTCAGTCATTTAAAATAAAATATACTATGGAACAATAAAACAAAATATTTTTAGTGCACTTTTGAATAAAGTCATATCAGTTAAAAGGTCTTATTTATATATTTATTATGTTTGGACTAAAACAAAACACACACACACACACACACACACACACACATATATATATATATATATATATATATATATATATATATATATATATATATATATATATATATATATATTCGCCCAAGGTCTGACCACGCTGCTGATTTTTCAGACTAAAAAGAATGTATCCATAAGAATCGTAGTTTGTTGAACTTATTTCTGTAAAATTAACATGATTACTGCTATATAAAAAAATAAAACACATGGTCCTGTTTCCACTGAAACAGATTTATTATGTTTGCATTCAATGAAATGCCGACCCTTAGCCTTGATAAGAGCTTTACAAATTCCAGGCATTTGAGTAATTTATCCAACTTTTGTGAAGTTATGTAACTCCAGAGCTCTGAAGAGCCCTCCAAAGACCTTCAGTATTCGTTGGCATCTACTTACGGACTGTCCTGTCAGGTTTATCTTAATTATAAGAGGTCGATGGATAACTAATCCAGTGATTGTGCGGACTATTCCATTTGCTGGTGATGTGATCTCTTCTTTGTAAAGCAGATAATTACTACATAACTTGAAAGAATGTTTGGGGTGGTAATCCCATTGTACCACAAAATTACTGCCCCAAATCCGCCTTCCTGATGGAGTTCCATGCCTCACTTAAACGTTGTGAAATACGTTTTTGTCCTTTATTCTATTAATTCGAACTAAATTATCAACTTGGTAGTCCGTAAAACATCACCAAGCAGTGACTCTACCTTTTTTATGCCTTGCTGTAGGTATTACATAGTCGGAATTTAAGCGCTCTTCGGGAGGACATGGACAAACTTCTAGCATTGGAAGGCGAAAAGTTGTAATTTAGATTCGTTGATCCAGAGTGCCCTCTTCCGTTGTTTATCGTTCCAGTTTTTATTTTACTTTATCTTTTTCGCAAAGGAGTATCTTTCTGTAATATTTCCTACTTGAAGGAATCGTTTATTTACTGCAATTCTAACCCCAGTACCATAGATCTGAAGGCGCTAGGCCACCGTCCTATTCAATATTGATTGAAAATGGCTTTTCCATAGTTCTATTGGTTCTTTCGGAGCGGCTAACGTCTATTCCGCTTTCTTGTTTTTCCAGTGAGGTTGTTCTTAAGATGAGTTATTTTTGGACAATCAGTGCGTTTTCGTGGAATAATTACAACACTTTGTGACTATCTTTCCAAGAGTTCGACACACTGCTCCGCCCAATCACAGATCTAATATGATAATATGTTTTTATTTATAACTTTAACAGCTTGTAGGCTAATCAAGATCCCGCTTATACTAGGAGTCAAATCCGAGACTGTGTTCGACAAAGTTAAAACTTTAAAATTATTTTGCTACTCAAGACATCCTTTCTGACAGTTGTTGCCATGATATGACCTAATTAGACAATACCATCCAGTCAAATCACTTTAATGTTTTTTGTTTGTTTCTTTTCTAATTGTGAAGAATAGGTATAATGGCAATTTTCAATCGTATGGATATGGTGTTCAACACTGTATTTTGAGTAAATGTGAGGTATCTTGCCTTTTAATACATATTATATATACTTGTTTTTTTGCAGCACCATGATCAAATTGTAACTAGCCAGGACATCGGGTTATCAGTGAGGTGTTCTTATGATTTACACAACAGAAGTGTATCAAATCACATGGAGCTTGGTATCAATCAGGACCTTCTAGAAGCCGCTAATGAAGAAGCCGTTGCAGTCTCTCCAACAGTTACAATGAGGATTACCAGTCGTTTGGGTGAAGATATCTTAACTGCACAAGTTGGTGATCCCCTTAGTCTCCGTTTCGAAGTGTTAGATCGCAACAGTCCATATGAAATATTTGTGAGGGAATTGATTGCACTGGACGGGGTGGATAGCAGTGAAGTTTTACTTATTGATAGTTTGGGATGCCCAACAGATCCAACGATTATGGGACCGATTACTAAAGTAGCCGGTTCCACAGGTAAAATTCTCCAAGCTCCATTCGATGCTTTTAAATTTCCAACTTCGGATATAGTGCAATTCAAAGCTTTGGTGACGCCTTGCCTCCCTGTATGTAAGCCCGTGGCATGCGATTTAGAAGATTATAGTGGGGTTGTTCGTAAGACTGATTCATATGGTAAAAGGAAACGTAGAGAACTTAATCAGATAGATGAAATGTTGTTAACTCAAAGTATCAGAATATCTGACAGTTTTGATTTCAGAGATTCCAAATTAGGTAAAACGAAAGCTTCTTATAATGAAACGATGGACAAAATGGAGACAGTTGATGCTTGTATCAATATCGTACAATTGATTGTTGTAATATCTGTTTTTCTGGTTCTCCAGTTTCTTCTCATTATCGTCTGGACTGTTTTGTGGCAGCGAAAGAGAAAGGAATCTTTCAGAAACGTCATACACAGCTTTCAACGTTGTCAATTACTCCACAGTTTGTCGAATTAGTTAAACAATTATTACCATGAAATTAAAATAACGATACATAGCGTTGACTAGATATTTATGTATTCGATACTTCTATACCAATAACAATGGAAGACATATTAGTCCATCAAGTCATAATCACTATGTGTTGTCACCAACGCTTGAATTAATTTAGCATGAAAAGAAGTGTTGTAATATAAGAAATATTTTTCAACATATTGTGTAACTAAGTTACACTATTTAGAAGACTTGTACTCATTGAAGAGAAAAATATATAATGTCTCTCCATTACATCGTTTAAGACTGGTCTCGTACGATTCATTAAACACAAAGTCAATGTCGCTTCTTAAGATAATGAGTTATGTTGGAAGTATAAAAGCTTCTGAAATCATATTCGGGTTTACTCATTCTATTAAATGATAATTAACCTTATGGCCTAAGATACGCTGCTTCAGAATAAACAACTACTCAGGTGACATATCTTGTACCATATTACCAACTCGCCTTTTACTCAAGTAGTCATGATTGAGTATCACAATTCTCACCTAAAATTTCTCAATGCCCTAAAGGTTTAAAAAATGGCACTTATCAGACACTATCAGGCAAATTATAACACTTGTCAGAGTGTAACATTTTTTCCAGTAGTTCTTTTCGTCCACAACATACTATTATTAAAATTGTTAATCCTATCTAAATAACAGTAATCGAAGAAAGGTTAATATAAAACCATTCGGTAATGTTATACTGTAATAAAAATCATATCAATCAGAATTGTATGGAATATTGAATTTTACTTTCAGCTTTATAACTTCGAGGACTCGATTATTAATTTCTATTAAAAATAGAAATCTTTTACCGACCAGGACATTCTATTTTCAGTTACTGCTGGGAACACATTAAACGCAATTTATATAAATCACATATTACATGTTACAAATTAGCAACTACTTGGACAAATTACAAATTATCAGCAGCTTTAGACCAAACTCAAAACAAAAATACATTTAAGGTGGTTTTGAAAGATAGGGCATTAACATCTGAAAGTTGAAATCTCATATCAAGTCTAAAATAAGTATATACTTGCCACCATCTTAAATATTCTTGTCAGTCTCTTGAAGACATTACAGGTTTTTCAAGTCGCCAACTCAATAAAGAACGTGTTTATTATTCAAAATGCTTTAAAGTTGTTATTTATAATTTATTTATTTACTTATTTATTATAAGTAGGTGTTGTATTTATTATTTATGTGACAAATATGTTTACCGTGCTTACAAAATTTTTTATAGCTTTAAAAAAGTTGAACTCAACTGTTAAACTGGAACGACGGAAATTTGTGACATGTACATGGGGAATGTAAGATGGGAAGAAGGGGTTTTGGACATCACACCATATCAATATAGCAAATGCCACAGGTATATTCAACTCTAAGGTCAAGGTACGGTGATGTATATTGGTAAGACTGTTTCCAGTTTGTGTGCGGGTAAGGTGAAGGAAAGCCTTCGAACGGTAAACCGTTAGTGTCATATGGGTCTTTCACATTTGAAACACTAAACGTATTTTCTACTACTACTAGAATTAAAATAAAGCTCCTTGGTACAAAATCTCGGAGAGTTTGTCGGGTTCTTTCACCCACTAACAGGTTTTAATTATAGTCTATATGTATTTCCACTTGTGATATAGTGTTATGAATCAAGTTCTCTTTTAATCCATATCTTTGTTCGTGGGCAATATATTGCTTACTTGGACTCAACAAGAAAGATTTATTTACAGAATGTATAACAAGAATTTTCAGTGTGGTCATTCTTCTAAACAAAAACCGTAATGGTTGTCATCTTCTAGAGTAGATTTATTGTCGCTTCAATGCAGTAAATACCAAATGAGTTCGTATTTTACAAAAAACTCTCACTGCATGTGCGTAATGGAGGAACGGTAAAGTATAAAGACGCTACACTTAACCACATCGATTTTCCTTTGTAGTTACCCTTAGTAGTTACCTCTAAACGTATTACATGTTTACCTATTTTTGTGCTTCAGAAATGTGTAAGCTGCTGTAAGTTGTTGCTTATAGACTGCTGCGTGAAAGGAATATGTTCAATATATTTGTTTTGCAAAGAAACTAAAAAACAAATGCTAAACGTGTAAAGTAAATGGATATTTCAACAGTTATTGGCAATGTGGGTTTATACAGGACGCTAAAAATTCATTACTTTGTTTAGTTACTTTTGCCCAGTGGATTTATAAGTTCAAGAGAACTCTTAATTTCCATGTGTGCGGATCCGGTGCTATTTAGGGTGACTGTACATGCCAGATCACCTTTTTCACAAACTGTTTTGTGCTATTTAAATATATGAAGCATATAAATAAGTAGTGTATGGTGCATACAATAATAAGAAATATTCAATAAAAGATAGTAGAATTTACTCGTATACTGTACATAATATAATAATTCTATTCTTTTGTAAAGGAATTATACGTGTAAATCGTAATCAAAACAATAATAAATTTATTATTTAAAAATATCAAGATGTTTTCAATTTATTATTTTCCTCGAATGTCTTACTTTCTTTTTTTATACCCCCCCCAAAAAAAATACTATCAACTTGAAAAATATTACTTCTCATCATAAGTCAAACTGCTTATATAGCAAAGAATCTAACTATAAAATTTTAATATGTTCCCATAGGCCGCTGATACATCAAATAGAAATAGCTTAAGTCATCTTCAGCTTACATGATGTTATTCGCTTGCTTAAACAAGAATTTTAGGAGTAATCCAAAAAAAATGGATTAAAGGATTGCGATCTTGGCCAATAATTAGCTTTTAGATCAGGGCCTACAAAAGTTTTGAACGGCCCTTAAATCGAGTTTTCATATTTTCTACAAAATAAGCACATCATACTGAGTTAAGTGATAGTTTGGGTTTGGCTACACTTTATCTAGTTCTCCAAGTATAAGACGTACAAGAAAACTTTTGATTGAAATATATTGAAAAGAAATCACAACATTTATTTGATGAAGTTTCCATGCAAATGTACGCACGAGTTCGTTATTTTCTAATAGGAGATGTTTAGAAAAGACACAACGAATTCTCCAAGTCAAAAGGATTAAATTATTTGGCATATCAATACAAATCGATCTACAATTTGAATATTATTTCTTTTATAGGGAACTATTCTAAAGATGTTGGGGGGGCACCAAACCGACTAGTCAGAGAGAAGAGATTCACACCACTTATAGATTTCTGTTGTTGGATACATCTCATATTATATCTATGGTCACATACTGTGTGCTTCTAACATAAGAATAAAATTAAAATAAACATATTTCAAACGAATTAGGAAGCCAACAGGTAGCAAATTATTTTGCTATTTCAGCACGACTCATTGAAAAACTTGGTCACGAAAATCGACAGGAAAATAAAATATTTTAATTGCATACTTCTTTTCAACTCGCGGCTGTCATCATTAACTTCTTCTTTGAAATGTGGGAGAACTAAAATGATACCGGCGTAACCTCTCATTGAAAACTAAAAAAACCATAAAAATCACAAAAAAAAAGTGTGCGCACAGAAATAACACAATATGAAAATCAATTCAATTAGTAACATCGTAGGAGCATATGCACTGTAAAAACTGTATAGTTGGAATAACCCAGAATTCTGGGTTGAAAAAGTGACAACCACACCGTATTGTCTTAGAAATCAGAAAATATGGTTATAATAACAATACGAGAAGTCAAAACTAGTAAAAAATAAAAACCTCTGGTATGACCTGGATTCGAACTCACACCGCGCGGCTGTTAAGCTCGTGCGTTATCCACCAGACCAACCGGAATCTTAGTTTAGGCTGTGTGATAACAAGAATTACAGCATACTTTGGAAGCAATTGTTTAGTCACTGAATTTAAAACAAGCCAATTAAAAAAACTAAACCAAACCAAACATCACACGGAATATTGAATCAATGCCATTAAATGCTAGTTTAGTACAGCAGCTATTTATCAATGTTAACGTATGTTTTGAGAGAAATTTTCTTCACTCTTGGCGAAGTGCACTGCAGTTCACTCAGTACACTTCGCCAAGAGTGAAGAAAATTTCTCTCAAAACATACGTTAACATTGATAAATAGCTGCTGTACTAAACTAGCATTTAATGGCATTGATTCAATATTCCGTGTGATGTTTGGTTTGGTTTAGTTTTTTTAATTGGCTTGTTTTAAATTCAGTGACTAAACAATTGCTTCCAAAGTATGCTGTAATTCTTGTTATCACACAGCCTAAACTAAGATTCCGGTTGGTCTGGTGGATAACGCACGAGCTTAACAGCCGCGCGGTGTGAGTTCGAATCCAGGTCATACCAGAGGTTTTTATTTTTTACTAGTTTTGACTTCTCGTATTGTTATTATAACCATATTTTCTGATTTCTAAGACAATACGGCGTGGTTGTCACTTTTTCAACCCAGAATTCTGGGTTATTCCAACTATACAGTTTTTACAGTGTGTTGTTGATACAACTCTCAAAGGGGTTAACATCCGAGACTCAATGTTGCTTGCCTTAGGAATATCACATAATTGATGAGAGATAATAATACTATTAATAATAAGTTGCATAGTTATAATGTATGTAAATTAAGAGACTGTGATTTCGAGAAAAACGTAGGTAAAGTGGTTGAAAAGAGAGAATCGCGATTAACACCAAAGCCAAAGAAACTTAAAATTTTAAATACGTACTTTAGGAAGGAGAGTTTAAAATATTTCAGCTGATAGATGAAATGGTAGTTTCATTCTTTAAACAGGAAAGTAGATTTCTAATCTTTTCAATTTCTCAGGGTTTACCTATAAAACAAATTCTAACAACATAAGCTACCCTCCCTTAAACTTATGCTACATCTCACTACTGAAAGTAATTAATATTTAAAATCTTCTTTTAGTGTAGTTTTACGTTATACAGTTGTTCCCCCTATACTAATAGAGACGTTAAATAGTTATCATACGGCTAGAATTTTTGAATCATTCAGTTTAAATTCCCAAGATTATGCCCTTTAGGCTAACGGAGACGGATGATTAAGGTAAGTGAATGATGATGAAAATGTAGGAAGAAACGAGAATACCCCTAGAAAATCCACGAACACGATGTTGTCCACCAAAAACCAAGGACCCCACATACCAAAGATAATCGCCCTACCACTGAGCCACCATGTCGCCATATGATACAGCTAGAAATGGACTGGAATAGCGCTCCAGTTAGCGAGTTACCACCGCTCTATGAACCGTTACACTTGACTTGATTTGATATTAATATATATGACTACATTTTCAATAATGTTTCAATTAAATTGTTCAAGACCGACTATTGTTTTATTGTATTATACAACTATATTGTACAGGGTATCTTAGTTGCTACCGAACCGAACCTGGCATTTATTTAATGATCTTGACAGCAATAAAGATATTGCAACAAAATTCGATGTGGGCTTACTTTGTTTTGTAGAAAATGTGTGATTTCATAACATATGCTGAAAGTAGACACAATTTGCTTCCAAATAACGTTTAACCCGACTCACCATTTTCGAACGTCCTTGTCAGTGCATTCGCTGTTGCTAGCCAAATTGCTTCTTTGATTTTAGTTTTCAAGGCATCTTCGTATCGTTCGTGGTTTCTTAATATAAACTCTGTCTTTCATATATTTCCATGAAAAGTAACCAAGCAGAGTCATATCGGGAGAGTGTACTGGATGTCTTTCCGAAATGATGTGGCTACCGAAGAAGGAACGAATTTCGATTTACTTAAGATCTCGCTTCATTTTGTTAAAAACATATAATGGTGGGTTTGTCGCCGTCCAGTTGATTTACATAGATGATGAAGATGTTCATGTATGCAGATATTCTAATTGTTTCATCACGAAGGAGATGGAATGTATCATTTGCTATATCACGCCGTCGTATAGTGGGCCCCATTTTCTCTGAAACTACAGAGAAGAGCAGGGGCGGATCCAGGACCGACTTCTGGGGGGGGGGGTGGTGGGTTGTCATACTGCTACTTTTAAGGGCTCCAAACTTTGGGATGGGTTATATATAAAATAAAAAGTTTCCTCTTCTGGGGGGGCGATCGCCCCGATCGCCCCCCCTGGATCCGCCCCTGGAGAAGAGTGTTGTGTATCAAAATCATTACAGAGTTCATTGCGCTTCTTGACGAAGATTAACGTGATTGCTAGTTCCGGCAGGGCATCTAACGACCCAATGCATTTATTGCGTTAATGTTTGGCGAAAGCATCATTTCTAAAGTATTATGGCCCCCACGTTCAAAAATACAGCAAAGATAGACACTGAGGACGACGTGACGTAATGCAACCCCCTTCCTTTCCACGTATACACACACACACACACACACACACGGTGGATGATTTACCTTGATACACCCTTGCAACTTTATAGTAAACTAGCTGAAACTTTGCACCATGAAAATATCGGCATGGTGAAACGTAAGTAGTCGCTTGTTTGGTGTATAAGACACTAAGAGAACACGCAAGTAGGTTAATAAAGGCATAGTAGTAGTTCAGTCAATAAAGAAAAGGAATAGGCTTTTGTCGGGACTAATTAGTAACAAGCTGAAACTTTGCCAGTTATTACATTATAAGGGGAGTATTTCCCTAAAAGTCCTCAACCCTCCCCCTCTTGCTTTCCCCTACCCACGGCCCTAAACATGGAAATTTGCATACTTACATTGAAATATCAATAACTCTATTACGCCAGTTCGTACCAATATGATTTTTTTGAACCGTACTCGTGGGTCTTCTCGGGATTCTCCCGTTTTTTCCCACTTTCTTCATTCCATCATTTCTCTCATCCTCAACCGTCTCCTTTAGCCTAACCGGCATAACCGTGGGACGTAAAACTTAAAGTTTTTTTTTTATTTTTTTAAAGTTAGCTTCTTCACATTACGTTCTTTAAATTATGTCCTTATGAGTTTTTAGCTAAAGTAAGTATATATAGCGCTATTGAAATAAATGGCTGGAAAAGCAGATTTTTCAATATAATGTTCAACATTTTTGTTATTATTACTAAAACCCTGATAACGATGAAACCAAATGTTTCAAATAAAACTTTTAGCTTGTTTCATTAGCTTTAAAATGATATACGTATTAATAGGTTTATAGGAATGGGAACGATGTCCAGATATTTTTTGCCAAATGACTGCAGGTGCGGGAAAGTCATCCTGCCGGGCCGGCTATGCGCACATATAGTGCATAAATGTAGGCATATATTACTATGCCTTTGTATTCTGATTTATCTTTAACTAGAACGTAACATTTTATTTACTTGCTCACAATCAATTTAGATTTTTATCTTTTAAAAATCTACAGACAAGTTTATGTTAGGTTTAACTGCAAAATA
Organism: Thermobia domestica; assembly: GCF_964235325.1. NCBI lineage: Eukaryota > Metazoa > Arthropoda > Insecta > Zygentoma > Lepismatidae > Thermobia > Thermobia domestica. The sequence continues at coordinate 197,239,703 of NC_137459.1, read as the reverse complement.
GCAGTTTTCAAGTGCAAGGCAAGCATTGAAATGTTTAATCACCATATGATCATTATTCACAATCAATTTTTAAAAAAATGTATAAAATAAATTATGTAATATGCCTGGATAAAAACCCAAATGTGTTTCATTTCAAAAACTAAACTTCAATTTAAAATACATAACTCTTTATAACGTTTTGTGATTATGCATTTTCAAGCTGGCAATATTATTATTTCTGTTTGTCAATATCACTTACCGTAATTGATAACAGAAAGTACAAGATAATGTTCCTAATTTTAAACTTCATTTCCATATCACTTTGATTAATGAAACTTAACTCAGTATAATATATTACACTGACAAGAGTGTAGTAATTTCATATTGTTCCAGGCTACCTGCGCAACATTTATATATATATATATATATATATATATATATATATATATATATATATATATATATATATATATATATATATATATATATATATATATATATATATATATAATTTTGATTTCATTTGTGTAATTTGTGGAAAAGAACTTAACGTAGACACTGTAGTTGTAAATATGGTGTACATGCTATTTGTGAAACTAGTGTACAAAAAAAATTCAATGTACACGAAAAGTTACGGAGAAAGAGTACTAAGAAAGTGTACATTTTAAGAATACGATTAATTCAGGGGGAGATCTTATTCCAGAAAGTCTTACGTTTTTACATCGTAAGTTACCGAAAACGAAACTTCAAGTGAATTCCAGAAAGTTGAAAGTAAGTGTGTTGATATGAATCGCGTTCTCGTATTTACTGTAAAACCTAGATCGTTTCTGTCATCCATATAATATAGACAAGCCTTGCTCTAAACTTACATCGATTATACGGATCAAAACAATTCATAAACATAGATCATCAATGGAGTGTGAGCATCTTACCATGAAGACATAATCTACCTAACATCGATCATTAACGCTGGCTTTCAGCTATTCATTCAGATGGATTTCTCCAACACGTTTTTGGTCATGTTGACGCGAATGTGTGAAGTCTTGATAACGGAGGTATTTTTCGTACTATGGAAGGGATTCATTGTGTCACGCAAGGCATCTGTGTCGAAACTCAGATAACAGTTAAGAGAATTCCAATTGAGTCTTTTGTTAACACCGCAACTATCCGAGAATACTTATATCCAATGAAAAAAAGAAATACAGGTCTTTCTTCAATGATCATTGAAGACTTAACTAAGATCTCTTAAGGACCAATCTTCACAATATCTGTTTCCTCTCAACCTTATGTGGCTTGTTGGATAACAGTCGAAGTCAGGATAGAGTGGATTTATGACTACCATAATGAGAAATTCGAAAACGTGTCCAATCAAATATATTATGGCTGTATTGCAATTGATCAAAGCAGAAAATAAAACCAGTTGTAGTGATTGATGGATTTCTTATTTATTATGTTCCTTGTACTTACAGAAATGTTATTCATAACTGTAGCAACTACACTGAGTGTTTAATGAATTACGAACACTTACCTAATGCTTTGTTGGTCCACTTTTGCTCAGAAGACGGCCTGAACACGGTATGGCATGAATTCTGTTAGTTGCTGATGTTTTCACGGGGATCTGACACCATATATTCCTGATGGCATCCCACAATGAGCCCACAGATGTTGGTGCAGGAGTTATGGTGTGAAGAGCTCGTTCCGCAACATCCCATAAATGTTCTATATAGGATTAAGATCCGATGACCCAGGAGGCCAATTCACACGCTGCAGCTCCGTGAAATGTTCCTTAAGTCAAGCAAGTGCAGCCCTGGTTTGGTGGCACCATGCATTGCCGCCCTGGAAAATGCCGTCTTCGTGTGAGTAGAAGTGTTGTATTATAGGGTCCGTTTCGGATGTCTCGCTGTGGTCTGTGCCCATCAAAGCCCCAGTCCATCCAACAAAAGCATCTCCAAACCATACAGTCGCCCAACCTGCCTGTACAGTACGCACCATGCATGAGGAATCCATGGCTTCGTGGTGTTGGGCCACACATGAACACTCCCGTCCGAGAGTAGCAGCACAAACCGTGATTCATTGGACCTTTTCCTATTATCCATGGTCCAATTAGCGTGTTCCTATGCCCGACCGCGACGACGTCGGCGGTAACGAGTCGTAAGGAGTTTGTGACGAGAGTGCAATCTGCTGTGGAACTGCATGCGTGTCAGTGTACGCCGTATATTTGCGTGGGACATGGGTGTTATGCATCCACCATTGTATTGGCCACGTAATTCTGAGACACGGATGGTTCGTTTGGCTGTCACGAGCTGTTTGACGCGACGCTCACCCCACGTTTTGAACTTCCGTACGCCTCCCTAGTTCCGTCTCTTGGATAACGTTACTCCATTTTCTTCCCGCTGCTTATACACCTCCACTACACAGGAACGGGCACATCCGACAAGTATTGCTGTCCGGGTTATTGACACACCTATTGTAGGGTACCCACAGTCATGCCCTATTAAAATGCGGATAAATCCTGCCCACATCCCATTATAACAGTGTGCTGTCTGCCAACATGTAACTTCGAGTGTGTTCTTTTTCTGCAATACTACCAGTTGGGGTGGTCATATAGTCAGCTAGGCTGTTGGCCACACTTTCCTGTGTGAATGAGTGGTCGCAATTCAGTGAGCACTCAATGCACATTGTAAACACATACGGAAGAATGTCACAGTCGTTTTTGACGGTTATCGTGAAGATAGAACATGCTAAAGGGGAGCTTCGATGCCACTACCAAGCTCTAAGCCTATTGCACCTGTTGATCTCAGTCTGGTCTCTCACAGCTGTGAGTAGCCTTGTGCCAGCTATATGTAGAAATGTAGGGTTAGGTTGTTCCTACATGTGTGAACACTGTAATGGACATTCCTGTGATAATTCTCCTGCCTAGACGATGTTATCGACTTTAATGGTGACGAGTGTGATCAGTGTAGCATTTTGTTTTAACCAGATTGGACTGAGAACTGAATTGATTGTTATCAAGCAATAAGTAAATATCGATTTTATAAAATGTGTAGAAATGTTGTAGAAAGTAGAATATCTGATTCTACTTTCTACATTCAGTGTGTTTTGGACGGGTGGTCCGTGATGATGTTACTACAGTACAAAGTACATTATTTTCCATTGTTGAACACCTACCGATTGTTGCCAATCCAGGACATGGCGGGTCCATAGGTAGTAGATATTGGAACGGCCCTGATCTAAGTTAGGAATAATTCTCCGAACCAAAATTGCCCATATTAATTAGTAATGATACAAGTAATAAAAAGTAATATAATATAGTAACCAAAATTTGTAATAACCATTATAAATAAAATATTAACTTATGTGCATATTAATAATGTATATACATGTATATATTTTGAAGCTAAGAGTTGTATTTCATTCCGTTTGTCATAATTTCCTGGTATACTACGGAATGAAATAAGGGTAAGAGTGCTGTTACTTAATTCGATTCTCCGAAAGTATCTCATTTGTATTGTCAAACAGGATTAAGAAATGTTTTCCCTTCTTAATTCTTCTAGATATTGCAACGAAATTTGGTACATACACTGTATACAGAAAATAGTATTTTTCAAAGTAGCTTACATTCATGCACTTGTTACCGGTACCGCTTCAGGGGCCCCAAATTTCAAAAAAGTAATTTTTGGAGGGACATTTTCTTATTTAACCCAAAATCCTTTTCTTTTGTACATTATAAACACATGCACATGGTATCATTTAAAATTATGTTTCATTCTGAAAAGAATTACGTATTAACCATGATATTTGGATGTATAGTACTTTGTTTGGAAATTTATTATATATATATACGATGTCTCACTTTTCCTTATTTACATATGAAATTCGGTATTGCCAAGCAGGATTGAAAAATATTTTTCCCTCGTAACTATTCTGGATATTGCAATAAAACTTGGAACACACATTACATATAAACCATAGTATGTCGCAAGATATATTATATTCAGGTTCCTGTACCAGGGCTGCTACAAAGGGCACCAAATTTTAAAACTTGGATTTTTGGAGAGAAAGTTATCTATTTTAGCCCGAATTTACCTTCCTTTGTATACCATGCAAACAAGTGCGTGATACCATTTGAAAGTATGTTTTATTCTGAAGAGAATGACGTACAACTCACGATACTCGGATGAATAGTACTGAAGTAGTAGCTGCTTAACTGAAAGTCAACATTTCATCAAAAAATGCAAGAGTCTAAAAGGGTTAAGCGGGGTAGAGGGGAAAGTAAGAGGGCAGGAATGGGGACTCTTTAGAAAATACCCCTTATATTGTGGTCTAACATTCCTGAAAAATTCAGCTTGTAACTAATTAGTCCCGACATAAGATCTTTATTGACTGGACTTACAGGTATGCTTATTGCTATAGCAATAAACTGGTTGTGGAATTATACACACATTTCGAAAGCACAAAACATTATTACGTACCTAAACAACGAATTAGTAACACAACAAATTTAGATCAAATGGATTCGGTGACTGGCTGTTGCCGGGAGTAGACGTTGATAGTTAAGCTCCGGGAACAGTGAAATTTTTTGCAAGCTTCGACTTCTATTCGATATACTACTATAACTGAACAATGCTTTACAAGTTTTAGTAGTGTTTTGTGGCTCCAGTGTTAGTGGTACTATGGAAGAACCAAATAGTGTAAAATTTGATTTTGACAAAACCACACGCACGATATACCCTTCTCCGGCTAAATTACTTGCACGGTTATGTGCGCATTTTCCCGACGTACTTGAGGATATCCAAGCTTTACAGCTCCATAACGAAGAGTATTGCATGTTTGTTCAATTCAAAAATAGTGATAGACCCGGGTTCGATTCCCGGCGGGAGCTCATGTGGTTCGGATTCCACGTTAATCAGTAGGTCCACGTCTCATATAGCCTCGCTGCTGAAAGGGACGCTAAACTAAAATCAACTCAAAAATAGTGATAGTTACGAAAAGTTTATGTCTAAGGCTCCAGACAAATTGCATTTTACCCATTTTGATCAATCTGTTAGTGATGTGTATATTATGGACGCGCAAGTCAATCTCACGACAGTTAAAATTATGTACTTGCCATTCGATTTTCCTAATGAACAAGTGTCTCAGGTATTATATAATTGTGGTGAAATTAAAAGTGTTGAGTATGAAGTCTGGAAAACTGTGTTTCCTACACGCCTTTATAATGGTAACAGGATTTTTTTCGATGACGTTAAAAAAACATATCCCTACTCGATTACATTTCGACACTATTAAAGGCAACGTCTCATATCCAGGACAGTTACAAACTTGCCACTCTTGTGGATCCCTCGATCACCTGATTTCCATGTGTAAACAGCGGCGACATCCTGTCCGGTCCATGCGGCTGGAAGGGGACAACCCTATAATGACAGATCTGCGTCAAGTTACAAACACTGCACGCCATGAGCCCGAACGACCTGTGCCCTTGACGTCCTCTGTTAGTGCTACAAATTTCGACACTACGTCGCAACAAGTGTCAACACCCCTGCCTACTTCAGAAACCGACTTCCCTCAATTGACATCAATAGAATCATCCACTTCTACATTAACAGCTAAGCTACCCTCAGTTCCCACTGACTTGGAGGACGGAATGCCACACTCCCCCGAGCCCCCCCCCCCCAGTAACACCACCCTCATCTCCTGCTTCATATGCGACAGTCGTCCTTCATAATCCAGCGACATGTCTTCCTTCTGCTAAGCATGACATGACCAAGGATTTAGTGCTTCGTCCAGCTTTAACTCTGCCCGCTGACGTCTTTAGTGATGATACAAACTGTTTTTCTCCTATATTATCAGTGAAACACGTGAAAAAACGTAAACGGAATATACGGAGAAAATGTGAGTGACTTCCAATCTCCTGACCTTGTGGAATAGCAATTGTGGTAAGACTTCACTGGTTTATTATTTTTGTCTCGTCATCACCAGCTGTATGCTGTTCTGGTGTTTTGTTTCCTGCTTGCGTTACTTGCGTTATGTGGGAAAGCTATGTCAGTTTGGATTTTTCCCTGCTTATGTATAGCCACGATGTTAGCCTATTTTCGCGAAGTTCATGGTTTTGTGTTTACAGTGCTTACTTTTGCTGTGTGATCAACAATATGTAGGGTGTTTAGCAGCTTTATTTGGTGTATGTATTGTTCTGCGGGCGAGGTACACTGGCAGGCATGAGTTCTGGATATTTTTACGGCTTTGTAAGGTACACATAAATCTTGTGGGAACGCTTCTTGTGTTTTACCTAATGAACGCTGGGATCAACTCTAGCTTGTATTTCACTTTAAACATTAATTCTATAAGCAGCATACCGAATAAACAGCTATTAGCACGCTTCATAGCGCTTCACGATGGTGATATCTATTGTTTGCAGGAGGTAAAGGATCCTTTGTGTTTAATTATACTGCCATTGTCAATATTGCGCTCCCAACATTGGGTACCGCTTTACTTGTGAAACGAGGCCTCCACGTCGCGCATACACACCTATCCTCGTCAGGGCGAGCCATTCGATGTGTTGTTGATAGTATATGTATTTTGGTTGTTTATGGGCCCTCAGGAACAAATCAGCGTATAGCCCGCGAACGTTTTTATCACGAAGAAGTTGTTGACATGCACCTATCATGTTGCTACCTATTACACGATATCCAATTTTATTTCTTGGAGACATGAATTGTCACATGTTTCCTCAAGATACGAGCGGTGAATATCACCCATCGCCAGCTTTTCAACGTTTTATTACACATTTGAGCTTAAAAGATATTTGGTTTCATTTTCATAAGGATCATACTTTTACTTTCAAATCAGCCAAGTGGGCTCACGCTTGGACAGATGCTATCTCCCGGGAAGCCTCCTAAGCAGAGTATTTGATATACAGCAATATGCGGCTTGCTTTACAGATCATACAGGTATTAAGCTGGTGTTACGCTTTCCGACGCCACTTCCAAAATTGTACGGTCGCAGTTATTGGAAATTAAACAATCAACTTTTAACCATCGACCACGTCCGGTGTTTATTTAATGCTAGTTGGACACGATGGCTACGAGCTCGTAGATCTATCCTAATATTAATATGTGGTGGTGTCTCTATGTTAAACCCCAAATTCGAAATTTCTTTCAAGGCATGAGGAAATTACATCGTCAAAACTATCGCGAGATGCACGAATTCTTATACAGTGTCCTATGTGAACTGTGGAACCAAACAAGTAGCGTTTCCAATATGGCGGCGATCATGCGTGTTAAGCACCAGTTGAAACAGGTGCAACATACCCAGTCTCTGAACGTTCACATCGATGACGGGACGGCAGATAGACTTGTTTCTGAACCTTCCTCTTTGTATGATTATGTTAAACGCCTCAATCGCCAACAACATCAGTTTATCTCTCATGTGTCCAATTCGGATGGACAACAGCTCACTATCAAAGATGCCTTGTACGAGCATTTTCAGGAATATTACACGTCATTGTACTCATTACCAGACGTTAATACAGTACCTCCCCCTTTCCTTACCACGGTCCCATCGTGCCTATCCGAACAAGACTGTATTTCTTTACTTGCGGCCATCACTCTTTCCGAAATACAGACAACCTTCTCCCAAGTTAAACGAAGTACATCGCCGGGGAGAGATGAGATCGGGTACCGCTTTTACTCAAGTTTTTCTACACTGGTCTTACGAAAAATTGGGACACGCGGAAATACGTAGGAACAAACCATGGTTCGACCAGGAATGCATAAAACTAGCAGAGAAGAGAAAAAGGCAAAATTACGCTGGCTACAAAATCCGAATGAAATGACTACACAAAATTTCGCAGATATCAGGCGGGAAACTTCCAAAACTTTTAGAACAAAGAAACGCGATTTTCTGAAAGCTAAAATTAAGGAACTTGAAGAATATAGTAAAAATAAAAACATCCGGGACATGTATAAGGGAATCAACGAATTTAAGAAAGGCTATCAACCTCGTGCTTATATATTAAAGAAATCTGACGGTACAGTTCTCACTGACACGGATAGCATCTTAAATAGATGGAAAGATTTCTTTGACGATTTGCTTAACACGCAACTAAAAACTAGTGTGCGTGGAGAAAAGGAGATACACATCGCAGAACCGTATATTCCAGAACCCAACCGAATAAAAGTAGAAACCGCTATAAAGAAATTAAAGAAACACAAATCCCCGGGTGTAGATGAAATTCCGGATGATTTAATTTTAGCTGGAGACGAAAAATTATGGAACAAGATACACAAACTCATTCTCCTTATCTGGAACAAGGAAGAATTGCCACAAGAGTGGAAAGAATCAATCATTGTTCCAATTCACAAGAAAGGTGACAAAACTGACTGTAATAATTATCGAGGCATTTCTCTCCTGTCAACATCCTATAAAATCCTTTCAAATATTCTATTAGCAAGACTAACCACGTCCATTTAGACAGCCCCCCCACCTTGTCAAAATTGGACGAAAATGGTGTCAATCGTTTGTGCATCGTTTGTGCAGAAATGTGCAACACAAATTTTCGTTTGTGCAACAATTAACAATGAGCTAGAGCGAAAACAAAGTGGGGGGGCTGTCCAAACGGTAGCCCCCCCACCTTGTCAGAATTAGTCGAAAATGGTGTCAATCGTTTGTGCATCGTTTGTGCAGAAATGTGCAACACAAATTTTCGTTTGTGCAACAATGAACAATGAGCTAGAGAGAAAACAAAGTGGGGGCTGTCTAAACAGTAGCCCCCCATTTTGTCAAAATTGGTCGAAAAAGGTGTCAATGGTTTGTGCATCGTTTGTGCAGACATGTGCAACACAAATTTTCGTTTGTGCAACAATGAACAATGAGCTAGAGCAAAAACAAAGTGGGGGGGCTGTCTAAACGGTAGCCCCCCACCTTGTCCAAATTGGTCGAAAATGGTGTCAATCGTTTGTGCATCGTTTGTGCAGAAATGTGCAACACAAATTTTCGTTTGTGCAACAATGAACAATGAGCTAGAGCAAAAACAAAGTGGGGGGCTGTCTAAACGGTAGCCCCCCCACCTTGTCCAAATTGGTCGAAAATGGTGTCAATCGTTTGTGCATCGTTTGTGCAGAAATGTGCAACACAAATTTTCGTTTGTGCAACAATTAACAATGAGCTAGAGCGAAAACAAAGTGGGGGGGCTGTCTAAACAGTAGCCATCCCACCTTGTCAGAATTAGTCGAAAATGGTGTCAATCGTTTGTGCATCGTTTGTGCAGAAATGTGCAACACAAATTTTCGTTTGTGCAACAATGAACAATGAGCTAGAGAGAAAACAAAGTGGGGGCTGTCTAAAAAGTAGCCCCCCATTTTGTCAAAATTGGTCGAAAAAGGTGTCAATGGTTTGTGCATCGTTTGTGCAGACATGTGCAACACAAATTTTCGTTTGTGCAACAATGAACAATGAGCTAGAGCGAAAAAAAAGGAAGGGGCTCCCTAAACGGTAGCCCCCTGTCAAAATTGGTCGAAAATTGCGTCAATCGTTTGTGCATCGTTTGTACAGAAATGTGCAACACAAATTTTCGTTTGTGCAACAATGAACAATGAGCTAGAGCAAAAACAAAGTGGGGGCTGTGTAAACGGTAGCCACCCCACCTTGTCAAAATTGGTCGAAAATGGTGTCAATCGTTTGTGCATCGTTTGTGCAGAAATATGCAACACAAATTTTCGTTTGTGCAACAATGAACAATGAGCTAGAGCAAAAACAAAGTGGGTGCTCTCTAAACGGTAGCCCCCAACCTCCTCAAAATCTGTCAAAAAAGGTGTCAATGGTTTGTGCATCGTTTGTGCAGAAATGTGCAACACAAATTTTCGTTTGTGCAACAATGAACAATCAGCTAAAGAGAAAACAAAGTGGGGGCTGTCTAAATGGTAGCCCCCCACCTTGTCAAAATTAGTCGAAAAAGGTGTCAATGGTTTGTGCTTCGTTTGTGCAGACTTGTGCAACACAAATTTTCGTTTGTGCAACAATGAACAATGAGCTAGAGCGAAAACAAAGTGGTGGCTGTCTAAACGTTTGCCCCACCACCTTGTCAAAATTAATCGAAAATGGTGTCAATCGTTTGTGCATCGTTTGTGCAGAAATGTGCAACACAAAATTTCGTTTGTGCAACAATGAACAATGAGCTAGAGAGAAAACAAAGTGGGGGCTGTCTAAACAGTAGCCCCCACTTTGTCAAAATTGGTCGAAAATGGTGTCAAACGTTTGTGCATCGTTTGTGTAGAAATGTGCAACACAAATTTTCGTTTGTGCAACAATGAACAATGAGCTAGAGCGAAAAAAAGGAAGGGGCTCCCTAAACGGTAGCCCCCCTGTCAAAATTGTTCGAAAATTGCGTCAATCGTTTGTGCATCGTTTGTACAGAAATGTGCAACACAAATTTTGGTTTGAGCAACAATGAACAATGAGCTAGAACAAAAAAAGTGGGAGGCTGTCTAAACGGTAGCCCCTCCACCTTGTCAAAATTGGTCGAAAATGGTGTCAATGGTTTGTGCATCGTTTGTGCAGAAATGTGCAATACAAATTTTCGTTTGTGCAACAATGAACAATGAGCTAGAGCGAAAACAAAGTGCGGGCTGTCTAAACGGTAGCCCCCACCTTGTCAAAATTGGTCGAAAATGCTGTCAATCGTTTGTGCATCGTTTGTGCAGAAATGTGCAACACAAATTTTCGTTTGTGCAACAATGAACAAGGAGCTAGAGCGAAAAAAGGAAGGGGCTCCCTAAACGGAAGCCCCCTGTCAAAATTGGTCGAAAATTGCGTCAATCGTTTGTGCATCGTTTGTACAGAAATGTGCAACACAAATTTTCGTTTGTGCAACAATGAACAATGAGCTAGAGCAAAAACAAAGTGGGGGCTGTCTAAACGGTAGCCCCCCCACCTTGCCAAAATTGGTCGAAAATGGTGTCAATGGTTTGTGCATCATTTGTGCAGACATGTGCAACACAAATTTTCGTTTGTGCAACAATGAACAATGAGCTAGAGCGAAAAAAAGGAAGGGGCTGCCTAAACGGTAGCCCCCGTGTCAAAATTGGTCGAAAATTGCGTCAATCGTTTGTGCATCGTTTGTACAGAAATGTGCAACACAAATTTTCGTTTGTGCAACAATGAACAATGAGCTAGAGCGAAAACAAATTGGGGAGCTGTCTAAACGGTAGCCCCCCAACTTGTCAAAATTAGTCGAAAATGGTGTCAATCGTTTGTGCATGGTTTGTGCAGAAATGTGCAACGCAAATTTTAGTTTGTGCAACAATTAACAATGAGATAGAGCGAAAACAAAGTGGGGGCTGTCTAAACGGTAGCCCCCCACCTTGACAAAATTAGTCTAAAATAGTGTTAATCGTTTGTGCAGAAATGTGCAACACAAATTTTCGTTTGTGCAACAATGAACAATGAGCTAGAGCGAAAACAAAGTGGGGGGTTCTGTCTAAACGGTAGCCCCCCCACCTTGTCAGATTTAGTCGAAAATGGTGTCAATCGTTTGTGCATCGTTTGTGCATAAATGTGCAACACAAATTTTCGTTTGTGCAACAATGAACAATGAGGTAGAGCGAAAACAAAGTGGGGGCTGTCTAAACGGTAGCCCCCACCTTGTCAAAATTAGTCGAAAATAGTGTTAATCGTTTGTGCATCGTTTGTGCAGAAATGTGCAACACAAAATTTCGTTCGCGCAAAAACGAACAATGAGCTAGAGTGAAAACAAAGTGGGAGCTGTCAAAACGGTAGCCTTCACCTTGTCAAAATTGGTCGAAAATGGTGTCAATCGTTTGTGAATCGTTTGTGCACAAATGTGCAACACAAATTTTCGTTTGTGAAACAATGAACAATGAGCTAGAGTGAAAACAAAGTGGGAATTGTCAAAACGGTAGCCTTCCACTTTGTCAAAATTGGTCGAAAATGGTGTCAATCGTTTGTGAATCGTTTGTGCACAAATGTGCAACACAAATTTTCGTTTGTGAAACAATGAAGAATGAGCTAGAGCGAAAACCAAGTGGGGGCTGTCTAAACGGTAGCCCCCTACCTTGTCAAAATTGGTCGAAAATGGTGACAATCGTTTGTGCATCGTTTGTGCACAAATGTGCAACACAAATTTTCGTTTGTGCAACAGTGAACAATGAGCTAGAACCAAAATAAAGTGGGGAGTTGTCTAAATGTTAGCTTCCACCTTGTCAAAATTGGTCGCAAATCGTTTGAGTTGTTTGTGAATTTTTTGTTCCAAAATGTGGAAGAGAAATTTTCGTTTTTGCGACTTGTATAATGAGCTTGAGGAGAAATAAAGTGGGAGCTGTCTATACGGTACCCCCAAACTTGTCAAAAGCAATCCAAAATGATTTCGATAGTTTGTGCAGCAATATGCATTAGAAATTTTCGTTTGTGCAACAATGAACAAAGAGAAAATGGGGCTGTCTAAACGGTAGGTTGTGCCTCTTCAAAATTGGTCGGAAATTATTTTAATCGTTTGTTTATCGTTTATGCAGAAATGTGCAACACAATTTTTTTTACAACATTGAACGATTACAAAAATAAGCTTGTTGCTGTCTTATCTGGTTTTTCAATTTGCCTTAACCAGTTATGATGGTTTCAGTTTTTTGAGCATTGTTGCGTTAATAATTATTGTCAAATTGTACAATAATAAGAATAATTCTTGATTATAATTTTTTCTTTCATTGTTTAGTTGATTATTTATTTTAATTGAGCTTTGTTTGGAAATTAATTTTATTTTACGATCTTCTAATATTCTGAAATAATTTCTTGACTTCCAATCAACATTGGTAAAATGTGATACAACTGAAGTCTAGAATTGAACTTAGTAAAATAGAAATTAGAATTAAGAATAAATAATATTTATCGTAGTGTGTGATTGTGGGTTAAAATCTAACCCTGTCGTTCGTCAACTATCAAGAATATGTTATCGTATCAGAAAGTGTTTTAGTAATCTAAAAAAATGTTGTTCCAAGAAAATTAACTTATTCAAAGAAAATTATTTGCACAGAGGAAATTTCTCTCTTTACACTATCGCAATATCTTCTTTACAAACGATTAACACGATTTTCGACGAATCTTGAGAATGTGGGGGTCTGCCGTTTAGAAGGCCCCTCACTGGGTTTTTGCTATACCTGATTGTTCATTGTTGCAGAAACGAAAATTTGTGTTGCACCTTTCTGCACAAACGATGCACAAGCGACTGGCACCATTTTCGACCAATTTTCAAAAGGTGGGGGCTACGGTTTAGATAGGCATCACTTTGTTTTCGCCTTAGCTATTTGTTCATTGTTGAACAAACGAAAATTTGTATTGCACATTTCTGCACAAACGATGCACAAACTTTTGACAACATTTTTGACCAATGTAGTGAAAGTGGGGACGCTAAACTTTAGACCGCCATCCACTTTGTTTTGGTTCTAGCTCATTGTTCGTTTGTAGCACAAACAATACTTTGTGCTGTACATATTTGGACGGACTATGAACAAACGTTTAACACCATTTACGACCAATTTTCCAAGGTGGTGAGCTACCGTTTAGACAGCCCCCACTTCGCTTTCGTTCTAGCTCATTCTTCGCTGTTACGTAAACGCAAATTTGTCTTGCACAATTTTGTACAAACGATTCACAACCTTTTTCGACCAATTTCAAGAAGGTGGAGGTGCTACCGTTTAGACATCCCCCGCTTTATTTTCGCTGTAGATCAATGTTCTTTGTTGCACAAACAAAAATTTGTGCTGCACATTTCTGCACAAACGATACACAAACGATTGACACCATTTTCGACCAATTTTGACAAGATGGGGCTACCGTTTAGAAAGCCCCACTTTGTTTTCGCTCTAGCTCATTGTTCATTGTTGCACAAACGAAAATTTGTGTTGCACATTTCTGCACAAACGATGCACAAACGATTGACAGCATTTTCGACCATTTTTGACAAGGTAGGGGCTACCGTTTAGACAGCCCCCACTTTGTTTTCGCTCTAGCTCATTGTTTATTGTTCCGGAAACGAAAATTTGCGTTGCACACTTCTGCACAAACCATGCACAAACGATTGACATCATTTTCGACTAATTTTGACAAAGTGGGGGCTACCGTTTAGACAGCCCCCCAATTTGTTTATGCTCTAGCTCATTGTTCATTGTTGCACAAACGAAAATTTGTGTTGCACATTTCTGCACAAACGATGCACAAACGATTGACACCATTTTCGACTAAATCTGACAAGGTGGGGGGGCTACCGTTTAGACAGAACCCCCCACTTTGTTTTCGCTCTAGCTCATTGTTCATTGTTGCACAAACGAAAATTTGTGTTGCACATTTCTGCACAAACGATTAACACTATTTTAGACTAATTTTGTCAAGGTGGGGGGCTACCGTTTAGACAGCCCCCACTTTGTTTTCGCTCTATCTCATTGTTAATTGTTGCACAAACTAAAATTTGCGTTGCACATTTCTGCACAAACCATGCACAAACGATTGACACCATTTTCGACTAATTTTGACAAGTTGGGGGTCTACCGTTTAGACAGCTCCCCAATTTGTTTTCGCTCTAGCTCATTGTTCATTGTTGCACAAACGAAAATTTGTGTTGCACATTTCTGTACAAACGATGCACAAACGATTGACGCAATTTTCGACCAATTTTGACACGGGGGCTACCGTTTAGGCAGCCCCTTCCTTTTTTTCGCTCTAGCTCATTGTTCATTGTTGCACAAATGAAAATTTGTGTTGCATATTTCTGCACAAACGATGCACAAACGATTGACACCATTATCGACTAAATCTGACAAGGTGGGGGGCTACCGTTTAGACAGACCCCCACTTTGTTTTCGCTGTAGCTCATTGTTCATTGTTGCACAAACGAAAATTTGTGTTGCACATTTCTGCACAAACGATTAACACTATTTTAGACTAATTTTGTCAAGGTGGGGGGCTACCGTTTAGACAGCCCCCAGTTTGTTTTCGCTCTAGCTCATTGTTAATTGTTGCACAAACTAAAATTTGCGATGCACATTTCTGCACAAACGATGCACAAACGATTGTCACCATTTTCGACCAATTTTGACAAAGTGGGGGCTACCGTTTATACAGCCCCTCACTTTGTCTTTGCTCTAGCTCAATTTTCATTGTTGCACAAACGAAAACTTGTGTTGCACATTTGTGCACAAACGATGCACAAACGATTGACACCATTTTAGACCAATTTTGACAAGGTGGAAGGCTACTGTTTAGACAGCCCCCACTTTGTTTTCTCTCTAGCTCATTGTTCATTGTTGCACAAACGAAAATTTGTGTTGCACATTTCTGCACAAACGATGCACAAACGATTGACACCATTTTCGACTAAATCTGACAAGGTGGGGGGGCTACCGTTTAGACAGCCCCCCACTTTGTTTTCGCTCTAGCTCATTGTTAATTATTGCACAAACGAAAATTTGTGTTGCACATTTCTGCACAAACGATTCACACCATTTTCGACCAATTTTGACAAGGTGGGGGGCTACCGTTTAGACAGCGCTCCACTTTGTTTTTGCTCTAGCTCATTGTTCATTGTTGCACAAACGAAATTTTGTGTTGCACATTTCTGCACAAACGATGCACAGACAATTGACACCATTTTCGACAGATTTTGAGGAGGTTTGGGGCTACCATTTAGACAGCCCCCCCTTTGTTTTCGCTCTAGCTCATTGTTCATTGTTGCACAAACGAAAATTTGTGTTGCACATTTCTGCACAAACTACGCACAAACGATTGACACCATTTTCGACCAATTTTGACAAGGTGGGGGGCTACCGTTTAGACAGCCCCCCACTGTGTTTTTGCTCTAGCTCATTGTTCATTGTTCCACAAACGAAAATTTGTGTTGCACATTTCTGTACAAACGATGCACAAACGATTGACGCAATTTTCGACCAATTTTGACAGGGGGGCTACCGTTTAGGCAGCCTCTTCCTTTTTTTCGCTCTAGCTCATTGTTCATTGTTGCACAAACGAAAATTTGTGTTGCACATTTCTGCACAAACGATGCACATACGATTGACACCATTTTCGACTAAATCTGACAAGGTGGGGGGCTACCGTTTAGACAGCCCCCCCACTTTGTTTCCGCCCTAGCTCATTGTTCATTGTTGCACAAACGAAAATTTGTGTTGCACATTTCTGCACAAACGATTAACACTATTTTAGACTAATTTTGACAAGGTGGGGGGCTACCGTTTAGACAGCCCCCACTTTGTTTTCGCTCTAGCTCATTGTTAATTGTTGCACAAACTAAAATTTGCGTTGCACATTTCTGCACAAACCATGCACAAACGATTGACACCATTTTTGACTAATTTTGACAAGTTGGGGGGCTACCGTTTAGACAGCCCCCCATTTTTTTCGCTCTAGCTCATTGTTCATTGTTGCATAAACGAAAATTTGTGTTGCACATTTCTGTACAAACGATGCACAAACGATTGACGCAATTTTCGACCAATTTTGACACGGGGGCTACCGTTTAGGGAGCCCCTTCCTTTTTTTCGCTCTAGCTCATTGTTCATTGTTGCACAAACGAAAATTTGTGTTGCACATTTCTGCACAAACGATGCACAAACGATTGACACCATTTTCGACCAATTTTGACAAGGTGGGGGCTACCGTTTAGACAGCCCGCACTTTGTTTTCGCTCTAGCTCATTGTTCATTGTGGCACAAACGAAAATTTGTGCTGCACATTTCTGCACAAATGACTTGCAAACGATTGTCACCATTTTCGGCTAATTTTGACAAGGTGGGGGCTACCGTTTATACAGCCCCTCACTTTGTCTTTGCTCTAGCTTAATTTTCATTGTTGCACAAACGAAAATTTGTGTTGCACATTTCTGCACAAACGATGCACAAACGATTGACACCATTTTAGACCAATTTTGACAAGGTGGAAGGCTACCGTTTAGACAGCCCTACTTTGTTTTTGCTGTAGCTCATTGTTCGTTGCTGCACAAACGAAAATTTGTGTTGCACATTTCTGCACAAACGATGCACAAACGATTAACACTATTTTAGACTAATTTTGACAAGGTGGGGGCTACCGTTTAGACAGCCCCCACTTGTTTTCGCTCTAGCTCATTGTTTATTGTTGCACAAACTAAAATTTGCGTTGCACATTTCTGCACAAACCATGCACAAACGATTGACACCATTTTCGACCAATTTTGACAAGGTGGTGGGCTACCGTTTAGACAGCCCCCACTTTGTTTTCGCTCTAGCTCATTGTTTATTGTGGCACAAACGAAAATTTGTGTTGCACATTGATGCACAAACGATTGACACCATTTTCGACCATTTTTGAGAAGGTAGGGGGCTACCGTTTAGACATCCCCTTACTTTTTTTTCACTCTAGCTCATTGTTCATTGCTGCATAAACGAAAATTTGTGTTGCACATTTCTGCACGAATGATGCACAATTAATTGACACCACTTTCGACATATTTTGACAAGGTTGGGGGCTACCGTTTAGACCGCTCCCACTTTGTTTTCTCTCTAGCTCATTGTTCATTGTTGCACAAACGAAAATTTGTGTTGCTCATTTCTGTACAAACGATGTACAAACGATTGACACCATTTTCGACCAATTTTGACAAGGTGGGGGGGCTACCGTTTAGACAGCCCCCCAATTTGTTTTCGCTCTAGCTCATTGTTCATTGTTGCACAAACGAAAATTTGTGTTGCACATTTCTGCACAAACGATGCACAAACGATTGACACCATTTTCGACCAATTTTGACAAGTTGGGGGGGCTACCGTTTAGACAGCCCCCCAATTTGTTTTCGCTCTAGCTCATTGTTCATTGTTGCACAAACGAAAATTTGTGTTGCACATTTCTGCACAAACGATGCACAAACGATTGACACCATTTTCGACTAAATCTGACAAGGTGGGGGGGCTACCGTTTAGACAGCCCCCCACTTTGTTTTCGCTGTAGCTCATTGTTCATTGTTGCACAAACGAAAATTTGTGTTGCACATTTCTGCACAAACGATGCACAAACGATTGACACCATTTTTGATCAATTTTGACAAGGTGGGGGGGCTACCGTTTAGACAGCCCCCCCACTTTGTTTTCGCTCTAGCTCATTGTTCATTGTTGCACAAACGAAAATTTGTGTTGCACATTTCTGCACAAACGATGCACAAACGATTGATACCATTTTCGTTTAATTTTGACAAGGTGGGGGGGCTGTCTAAATGGACGTAGACTAACCCCATACGCAGATGAAACTATTAGAGATTATCAGTGCGGATTTAGACGAAACCGATCAACTATCGACCAAGTATTTACCATTCGCCAAATACTCGAAAAAAAGTGGGAATACAATACCCCGGTACATTTATTGATTACCCCAACTATTTATTGATTTTAGAAAGGCTTACGACTCGGTTAGGAGAGAAGCATTGTACAACGTTCTTACAGAATTTGGAATACCGAGAAAGCTAATTAGATTAATTAAGGTATGTTTAAATGAATCCCAAAGTAAAGTCCGGGTAGGAAAATTTTTGTCCACGAGCTTTCACGTCGAAAAGGCCTGAAACAAGGAGATGCGTTGTCGCCATTATTAACTTCGTTCTGGAATAAGCTATAAGGAAAATCAAAGATAGCAACCAGGGCCTAGAGTTGAACGGTATTCACCAGGCTATGGCATATGCTGATGATGTAAATTTAATAGGGGATGATAGGAGAACAATAGAAAGAAATGCAGAGATTTTATTAAACGCTTGCAGGGACATGGGTTTAGCAGTAAATGCAGAGAAAACTAAATACATGGAAGTGCGTCGGGACCGTAATACAGCAAATTATGGATGCGTTAAAATATTAAATAATACTTTTGATAAAGTGGATAGTTTCAAATATCTAGGATCAATATTAACAGAGGAAAATCATATTCACGAAGAAATTAAATGTCGACTAAAAGCAGGGAATTCGTGTTACTATTCGGTTCAAAATCTCTTGTCGTCGCGAATTCTGTCGAGGAATTTGAAGCTTAAAATATACAAAACGATAACCATGCCTGTTGTTCTGTATGGCTGCGAAACATGGTCACTTACTATGAGGGAAGAACATAGATTGAAAGTATTTGAGAACAAGATCCTGAGACGAATATTCGGACCCAAGAGGAACGGGAATGGGGAATGGCGGAAACTTCATAACGAGGAACTACATAATTTATACGGTTTACCCAACATTGTTAGGGGCGTCAAGTCTAGGAGGCTTAGGTGGGCGGGTCATGTAGCTAGAATGGAAGAAAATAGAAACGCTTTCAAAGTCTTGACTGGAAGACCAATCGGAAAACGACCATTAGGAAGACCTAGCGCAGATGGAAGGACAATATTAAGATGGGAATACAAAGATAGGAATACAAAGTAGAAACTGGATGCAGTTAGCTAAGGATAGAAGTCAGTGGAGAGCTTTTGTGAACGCGGCATTAAACCTAACTTAGCTAACTTCATCCATAATCCTTATATATATGTACAGGATGTCTCAAGAGTCCCCTGAAAAAGGGTAACTTTGTCGTTATCAAAGTTACAACAAAACGTAAGAGGGGAAATCGTCTCCAAATATGATGTTTTCAATCTAAACTGAAGGAATTTTGTAAATTGGACGAGCCGTTTGGGCTGTACACTCTTTATGCGCCCAATGTTAAATGAAAATGCAACGTTGCCATTTACCTGGATCCACAACGTAAAGTAAATGGGGCATGTTTGAAACGAGGGCTGGTCATCTTCACCTTAGTGTAAAGACAGTCACTACATTCACTTATGTTGTGGGTCCAGGCAAATGACAATGTTGCATTTTCATTTAACATTGAGCGTATAAACTTTCACAACATAAGTGAATGAAATGACTGTCTTTTACACTAACGTGTCCATGACCAGCCTCCATTTCAAACATGCCCCATTTACTTTATGTTGTGGATCCAGGTAAACGGCAACGTTGTGTTTTCATTTAACATTGGGCGCATAAAGTGTGTTCTTCAGTTCAGATTGAAAACATCATATTTGGAGACGATTTACTTTTACATTTTATCGTAACTCTAATAATAACAGAACTATCATATGTCAGGAGACTTTTGAGACACCCTGAATATATATATATATATATATATATATATATATATATATATATATATATATATATATATATATATATAATTCATAACAATCTAAATGAGACATACAAAGTTGTTAATCAATCCATTACCTGAGTTGAAGTAAGTATCCAAACATTCGTATCGAAATAATTATCGTTAATTCTCACAGATGGTAGCACTATATAAAAGTTACATCTAGCTGACAGTCAAACCTGCCATCTACCATAAAAATTATACAAGTCCGAGTGAGAAAAAAACTTTGTCTATTTCAGGAACGTTTATGAACAACCTTTATACAGAGTGTTTCAAAACAGCGCCGACAACGTTTGGGAGATGATTCCTGACATGAAGATAAGACAAAAAGTACGGACCAACCTGGGTGTACAATAAGGTTGCCAACTCTGAAAAGTAAAAAAATCCGGCACCCCTTCAAAATTCCCTATGATATAGATCTAAGTGTGAAATATCTCTTTTTGGACCCATGGACCCCTTTGTACTATCGTGAACAAAAGTGCATTAGCACCTGTATTCTGCATGTCCTTAGTGCATTCACTAATAAGCTTAATAGATACATTGTGCCATAAATGAGAAACTGAATTCGGCATTGATCATTTTACTGTATTTACCAGTAACTGCCACTTCTTTAAAATTATCGAAACAGATTAATAAAAGTATATTAATCTTTACGTGATAATTTCGAATTTGGAAAATGAAACATTCTTTAAACTAGGGATGGTATCGAGACGAGACGAGACGAGACTTTGTACAGTCTCGGTCTCGTCTCGGTTTAAAAATAGCTGTCTCGGTCTCGTCTCGAGTCAAAAATCGCCGTCTCGGTCTCGGTCTCGTCTCGGTCAACAAATGCTTGTCTCGATCTCGGTCTCGGTCTCGAGGGCCAAATCTCGGTCTCGTCTCGAAAGTCTCGAAATAAATAGGTGAAATTAAAATTGTAAAAGTATTATTATTGTAAAGTCTGTCGTTTCTGCTTTTTATTTTTGGCCTTATTCTTGACTAAGAATCATAGTATGGTGTACTTCTTCAGAGCTAATTTGCTAGCGCTGATGCCATCCATGCGTGTGTTCCAGTTTCAATCATCAGTGGGTATATCATATCTGGGATAAAATTCTAATAGTAACCCATATTTCACTTTCAGCAAAAGACATTCTCATATGGCCTCAGTACTGCCTATAAATTAAACTCTATTAAATTAACTTCAGTACTATACAGTAGTTTATTTCCTTCCTTAGAATAAGAATTGTTCAATACATTCTAACGGATAACGCAACACATAGCAGCATGAATGTATTTAATCGTACCGAAATTCAAATTTTACAATTTCTCATTTATTATACAATACATTCTGTTTTGACTGTCATTTTAAAAGCATAATATAAGTTCATTATCTGAACAAATAGGGTAAATTATTACTACAATATATTTTGTTTAAAATTGATCAAATGCTTTATTACCGTTTCACATCTACGTGTTTAATTGACACCTTATAACACGAAATTCCTGAACTTTGTGATGGGGGCTACGGCACTCATCTTTGTTATGTGTGGCCTCGGATTGCATCACGAAACAATTAGATTCAAAGTCAGATGTTTCGCATAGTTTTCGTCTAAATTTAAGTACATTCTGTTTCTTATACAAGTTCCTAAAGTTGTAATGCATTACATACGCATACGTATATCCACTGCCGTAACATAGATTAAGCTTATTCCTGAGCTCTTAGCGGTGCATGTGATCTTTATTCGAGAAAACCAATTGTGCGTTCATTACGTTGAAATTTTATATTGATTGAAAATTACTTGCGAAACATGAACATACATATTATATAACTATATATAGGTAATTCGAGCTAGCTGTGTCTACTTTCTCTCTCTCGCCAAAACAAGTTATTCTTAGCTTTCTAGTTTTCTTTTGTATTCATTTTCGTAGTTTTGCAGCAACATGAAGTATTAAACATTATTTCATTAGTACCAGTCATTAGTTGCCAAATAATTCATTTCAATATATTTGGGCTACAAATAGTTCATATCCTCTACTTTTGGAGCACAGACACGCTACTTTTTGATCTTCGGATCTGGCAACACTGACTCAATTATTTAAATCAACACAATGTAAGGACCCCCATTTGCTGTAATGGCTAGTACCCTTGATTTTGGTTCGCACGGTTCCGAGTTCGATTCCCGGTGGCGGTAATGTTCAACGACCGAAGTTTTTCGGATTCCACTATGATCAGTAACTCCACGTCTCCTTTAGCCGCCCTAGCATAATCGTGAGACGTTAAACTAAAACAAAACAAACCAAAAATCAACACAATGTGTATTACTAACTGTAAGTCTTTGAATGATTGCATATAGCTATATGATATGGATCGAGTTTGAGGTGGTCGGTGGTCAAACTATAACAAATGAAATGCAGTTAGGGTGTAATTAAAATTTTAATAAAGCAGTGTTTTAATCTAAAACATACACCAGGCCTAAGGCTTAGGGAGAACAACTAGTGCTACTGAAAAGTTGTCAGTTACGTTTAGTTTCAGTTACAATTTGCTTTTACGTGTATTGCTGGAACGAAAACTTTGACATTAACATTATAAATAGCCCAAAGACTATGAAAAACATCGTGTTTTGAAAACATTCTTGCACCATAAAACAAATTACGAGTAATTTTAAAATATTTTGCACTTTAGCTACGTTATTTGCACTATATTTATAATAATATTTAGCAATTTATTTAAGTTCGCAACACTGCTTAAAATAATGTAAGTGCGACTTGTTGTAATTAAAACTACTGAACACTAATGTTATAATGTTCATGCCATTTGAGTTATTAGAGATCTCCAAATTGTTGATTTTAGTGATATGTATTGTCCTTTGTTACACTGAATAATATATGTGCTTGCGTGGTTTAATTTAATATCTAAATTAGAAATATGTAGAGCTCTTTCGTGGCTAAGCAGTTAGCCTATGGCGTGAGAGACCCGGGTTAGATTCCCGGCGGGAGCTCATGTGGTTTAGATTCAACGTTAATCAGCACGTTCAGTCTCATATAACCTCGCTGCTGAAAGAGGCGTTAAACTCAATTAAAAAATGAAATGAAATTTTGGAGTTTTACGTCCCACGGTTATGCCGATTAGGCAAAAGGAGACTGTGATGATGAGAGATGAATGAAATGGTGGAATGAAGAAAGTGGAAGGAAACGGGAGACCCCGAGAAAACTCACGCACTAAACTAAATTAATTGAACAGAAATGTGTAATATCAAACGTAGTGCAATTTGAGAAATTACAACTTTATGATGCGTTGGCAACATTGCTTGTTTATCTAGTGGTATTGCAGAGTATCTGGAAGAATTTCCCTTTCCATATTTCACACAGAATGATAAAAAAATTCAGCATTTTTAATATATATGACTATTATATATAACTAGATGAAATACCTATTTTTCGCATGGGACCAGTATTTGGAAGTCAAGACCTGTGGGAGTATCACTATCTCAGCAACCGCGAAAACTACTGTATGTATTTGACACTAATATCGGTCATTTTGCATTATTTTTGCATGTCTGGGTACCCCCTCCCCAGCAGGTGAACCCCGGCCCGCATGCAATGGTGGCTGAATTTGAAAGTCATCGCTAATGGAAGTGACACCATTGATCTCAGCGACCGCTAGGGATGGTATCGAGACGAGACGAGACGAGAATTTGTACAGTCTCGGTCTCGTCTCGGTTGATAAATAACGGTCTCGGTCTCGGTCTCGTCTCGAGTAAAAAATCACCGTCTCGGTCTCGGTCTCGTCTCGGTCAATAGATGCTTGTCTCGATCTCGGTCTCGGTCTCGAGTACCAAGTCTCGGTCTCGTCTCGAAAGTCTCGAAAGTCTCGAAATAAATAGTGTGAAATTAAAATAGTGAAAGTATTATTCTAGTACAGTCTGTCGTTTCCGCTTATTTTTTCCTTTCATTTTGACTTAGAATTATGATATGGTGTACCTCTTCATAGCTAATTTGCTAGTGCTAATGATTTCCATGCGCGTATTCCAGGTTCAATGATCAGTAGGTATATCACCCTAAAACCCTAATAGAACCCATATTTCACTTTCAGCAATAGACTTTGTCTCATATAGCGTCAGAACTGCCTATACAATTAAACTCTATTAAATTAACTCCAGTACTATACAGTAGTTTATTTCCTTCCTTTGAATCAGAATTGTTCAATACCTCCTAACGGATAACGTAACACATAGCAGCACGAATGTATTTAATCGTACCGAAATTGAAACTTTACAATTTCTCATTTATTATTCAATACATTCTGCTTTGACTGTCATTTTAAAAACAGAATATAACGTTCATTATCTTAACAAATAGGGTAAATTATTACTACAATATACGTATTTTGTTTGAAATTGATGAAATGATTTTATTACCATTTCACATCTCCGTGTTTAATTTATACTTTATAACACGAACGTCCTGAACCTTGTGGTGGGAGCTATTACACTCATCTTTGCTATGTGAGGTCTCGAGTTGGATCACAAAACAAGTTAGATTCAAAGTCCAATGTTTCGCATAATTCGCGTCTCATTTTAAGTGCATTCTGTTTATTATACAAGTTCATAAGGTCGTAATGCATTACGTAAGCACATATCCAGTGCCGTAACATAGAATAATCTTATTCCTGAGCTCTCAACGGCAGTGCTTAAAGTGAGCCGGTATGAGCCGGTTACGCATCCGAAAGTTAGAAAATCGGCCGGTATGGCATACCGGTAAAAATTACATTTAAATTGCAATTTGCGCTTAGGAAAAAACAGATTTTACAAATAGAAATAAGTATGACGTTGACATTGAGTCAACAAATATGTTTGTACTGTCAAAGATTTCGTTTGTGCTGCTTCCTAAGATATAACAGTTCCATATAACCCTATTTAATGACAGAATTTGTGCTCTTGAATTTTTCAACATTTGTGCGAGCAATTCCAAACATCCCCCTTCAAAAATTCCAACTACCGTATCGCCCGCCAAAAATGTTTAACATGGATCCACCCCTGGCATTGACTTTTTTTTAAATGCAAAATTATTCTTTTCACAATGTCTGAACTTCTGTGTTTACAACTATAACAAAATTAGTGTTGACCACGAGACGAGACGAGACCAGATGAAGCTTTTGAAAATAGAAATGAGACTGGAAACAATCATTAAATGCTAGATACTAGAGACGAGACGAAAGTGCCTACAAAGCCTTGAAAACGAGACGAAAAAGTTATGGGCATAAAAGCCACGTTGGATCACTATGTTATTGTATGAAGGTAACCAAGAAAGTTCTGTCGCTTTTTCACCCATCACCTTCGAACTTCGATATGTCATCTAAGACGTAGCTGGAAGATCAAAAATAGTCCCTGTCAGTATCGACGACTTTTTACAACGTTCTGGAAGGCCATGGATTCCATCGCGGTAGAACTTGGTGGGCCGTGAAGCGAAGAAGATATCAAGTTCATTTTGCATCTCTACTAGGGATTTAAACTGGCGTCCTCTAAGGTGATTATCCAAGGAACGGAGCAGGAGATAATCGGACGGTGCAATATCATGAAACTATAGCGGATGCATTAGTGTTTCCCATCCAAGGCGTAGAATGGTATCCCGGGTCATCCTAGCCACGTGGGGCTTAGCGTTGTCCTGTAACAGGATAATCCCTTTGCAATTCTGAAGTGCTGGCTCCAGAGTGTTGACTTTTTCTTGAACACGGCTCAACTGCTGACAGTACAAAGTTGCATTGATGTTCTGACCGGCTGGTAGCAGCTCCCGGTGCACGAAGCTGCAAGCAGTCCACCAAACACACAGAAGGACCTTCTGGTGTAGTGATGGTTTCGGTTGCTTTGGAACCGGTTCATGGGATGCTAATCAATGATGACGGTGCCGTGGAGCTTCGTACAGGACCACTTCTCATCACATGTCAATACTCTGTCCACAAATGGCTCCCTCCTCAATCGATACATCAAAGAAACACAGGTGTCTGCTCGCATTGCCCTCTGGCCCGGATTCAAATCATGTGGGACCCATCGACCCAACCAGTAGTGCTTCCCAAGTTGATGGAGGTTCTGCCGAATGGTTTCTTCACTGACACTGAATTATAATCCCAGTTCCTCACATGTCTGGCCACTGTTCGCCTCAATTGCTACGAGGGACCCTAGAAATAATATTCATTCTTATGGCTTTGAGGTTTATCAATATTGTCCCCTTCATTAATTTGTCATGTATGAAACGGGCCCAGGGTCGTAACTAACGACCCCGAAGACCTTGCTGTGCTGGAGGGCCCGCAGGTCCGGGGGCCCATAAAGAATAATAGAAAGATCAAAAGAGGGGGCCTATGAATTAGAAAAACAACTTTTTCTACGGGAGCCCATATACTCGTGTTATTGCTATCTAAGCTACAGTGCTGGGAAGACCCATGTTCACTGTGTCGTTACGCAAGTTCACGGTGTAACTGAACTGCCACAACCAGGTAGTATTTTGGATATACCCGCACCAAAGCTGACCTTCGCCTTATCTCCATTCACATTCAACTCATGGTGTGACGGCGAATTGAACATAGACCTCCACCAAAAGCGACAGAACATACTTGGTTACTTTTATAAATGCAATGTTTTAGTAAACGTACCATCCTCGTTCTTCCAAATTTAGATCACCGATATGCTCAAACAAAATCTTAGAAAAACAAAATTATTTTATAAATTTTATTTCTGTTAGGCTGATGATAGTGGGGAGTAAAACATTTACTACAGTAGTCCTCTCTCTCTCTCTATCTATCTCTATCTCTCTATTTCAATATATCTCCCTTTTTTGTATGTATTCTTCACATAAAAAATGTGCAAAAATGTCAGGAGTAAGGATGGTATTTAGGGTTCTGTCTAAATTACTGCTCTAAGTGGTCATATTTGTTCCATACCGTCGCCTCATCTGATGTCACTTTAAGCACTGCTCAACGGTGCATGCAATCTTTATTCGAGAAAACTAATCTTGCTTTCCTTAAGTTGAAATTTTATATTGATTAAAAATTACTTGCGAAATATGGACATACACATTATATAAGTATATAGGTAATTCGAGTTATCTGTATCTATTTTTTTCTCACTCGCCAAAACAAGTGATTCTTAACTTTCTAGTTTACTTTTGTGTTAATTTTCGTAGTTTTGCTGCAACATGATGGATTGAATAGTCAAAAATACTTTTTTCGTTCTACGACTTTCATTAAATTTTGGATCCATTTTTACCCTACCTTACCTAGTAAAAATTATGTATATAGTCTTAGTTGAGGAACCAGTTTTTCGCTTCTGTAAAATTACGAAATTATGACTTGGTTTAGTTTACCTCCGAGGTTTAGATATAATAAAATCATCACCACCATCATAATCAACCATTATCAATCCATTGCTGGATGAAGGTCTTTCCAAGTCTTCACAACTATCTAACTTGGGCAATTCTTTTCCAGGTTACTCCTCAGTGGCTCTTGATTTCGTCACACATTCTTGTATGCGGGGGTTTCCTATGCTGTTTTTGTCTTGTGGTGTCCAGTCTAGAATTGTTTTCGTCCGTCGATCATAATTTCTTCTTGCAATACGTCCAGCACATTTTCCAGCTCATATTAAATTATTTCATTAGCATCATCAGTATTCATTTCTATATATTTGGGCTACAAATAGTTTGAATTCGCTACTTTCGGAGTACTTTTTAATCTTCGAATCTGGCAACACTGAATGAATGATTTAAATCAACATAATGTGAGAACCCCCATTTGGTCTAGCGGCTAGCACTCTTGATTTCGGTTCGCGTGGTCTCGAGTTTGATTTCCGGTAGGGGTAGAGTTGAACGACCGAAGTGGTTCGGATTCCACTTATAATCATTAGCTCCAAGTCTCCTTTAGCCGCCCTAGCATAACTGTGGGACGTTAAACTAAAACAAAACAAAAGTGAACACTGCGTATTACTAACTGTAAGTCCTTGAATAATTGCATATAGCTATGTGGTATGGGCCGAGTTTAATGTGATCGGTGGTCAAACTAAAGCAAGTGAAATGTAATTAGTGTGTAATTAGAACTTTTAATTAAACACGGTCTTAATCTGAAGTGTACACCAGGCCTAAGGCTTAGGGGAAACAACTAGTGTTACTGAAAATGTATTAGTTACATTTAATTTCAGTTACAATTTGCATTTACATGTATTGCTGGAACGAAGATTTAAACACTAACATTATAAGTAGCCCAAAGACTATGAAAAACGTCTCTTGAAAGCATTCTTGCACCATAAAACAAACTACGAGTAATTTTAAAATATCTTGCAGTTCATCTACGTTATTTGTACATATTTAGAATAATATTTAGCAATTTATTTAAGTGGGCAACGCTGCTTAAAATAATGTGACTGCGACTTGTAATTAAAACCACCAAAAACTATTGTTGTAATGTTATAGAAGCAAAGGAAAGCAATAATCATTATAAAAATTTAATACAAATACGTCATTTTAAGCAGTATAACAATCACTACCAATGTGTTTGGTATCTCTGAAACGATGTGAAATAATAGTTGTTGTAAATGGCGTTATAAGCATTTAAGTCTTTTGGAAGCATCTGCATGATGAGACGTGATATGTCAGCGCGTTTTCGAAGTAAAGTCTTTAGAAACATTTAATTTTTTTGTTTCTTGTAACTTTGTTCCCTCATTCATTCGAAATATATTATACCATGATCACAGTATTTGAAACTAAGATACAGTTGATGCGCATTGCACCGTCCATGCCATTTGAGAGTTATTAGAGATTTCCAAAATGTTGATGTTAATGATACTGTGTTGTCCTTTGTTACATTAAATAATGTATGGGCTATTGTGGTTTTGTTAAATAACTAAATTAGAAATATGTAATACTTTACGTAGCGCAATTTGAGAAAATACAACTTTATTTTGCTTTTAGCAACATTGTTTATCTAGTGATATTACAGAGTATCTAGAAGAATTTCCCATCTTGGTACAAAATTTCAGCATTTTTAATATATATATATATATATATATATATATATATATATATATATATATATATATATATATATATATATATATATATATATATATTCGCAGATCATACGGGAGGGCTATAGGGACTACAGCCCCCCTTAACGCTCAGGTATACACTGGATAAAATGAGTTTCAATCCTACTTTCTTTACACTGGATAAAGCGGCAAACCATGGTTTAGCCCTTCCCTTGATCATATACTGGGTCCACGGATATATGTATATATTTAATCTTTCCACGGAGATATTCGAAAACGGTTGAACATAAATGAACCGAAGAAAAACTCAAATAGGAAATGCCATGGGGTACACCGAATGGTGTTGTCGCGGCGCCTCCCGGGGCCACCCTTCATGGGGTACCAGGGCCAAACTTTAAAATTTTAAATGGAAACATAGGGCGACTAATACCTTATTCCATAGATCTTTAAAAAGTAAAAAGCGTTGTGGTAAAAGATTTTTCATATTGGTCACCGTATTCAAGATGGCCACCATGATATGGTGTCTGTATCTGATAAAACGTCCAGTACCACTAATATGAAAACAGTTGGAGGTAAACGAACAGTCAGAAAGTGAAAGAGGAAAGGCATGGGGCGCGTCGATTAATGTTCTCGCAGTGCTCCACGGCTGCCTTTAAGGGGGGCAAACTTAGAAATTTTGAACCGAAATGTGGGTCAAGTGATACGTTGTTGGATAAATTTTGAAACACTAAACAGTATTGTATCAAAAGATTTTTCATATGGGTCACCGTTTTCAAAATGGCCACCAAGACATGGTGCCTGTATCAGATAAAACGTCCAGTACCACTAGCCCCCTAATATGAAAATAGTTGGAGATAAATGAACAGAATAAAACTCGTATAGGAAAGAGGGTATTTATCATTCCACGGCTCGAGTATAATGCAACGGAGAAAAAGATTATTAAAGTATAATTAACATTATGCAAAAGAGGAAATGATAGAAAATTATCTTTCCGATCTCTGTCCGTAAGTGGGTGAAGCGGGAATGAATGGTAAAATCTCAAATGAGAACCTCACTTTTATTTGCAATAGATATGGTTTGTCTGAAGCACTTGTGTGTACAAATTACTGGTACTATAATGAATAAAAATAAAGTGAAATAAGGTGGAAAAAAATAAGGCGAAATTCAAGTTTAACAACATTTTGCCCGCCCCTTCACCCTGATAATTTAACGCAATGCGTGCAAGATTTTTGGGACATATCTGCATCAGTATGTACCGTTTCGTTACTAAGGATCACAACTGAAATTACCGTTGAAAGTTATTCGGAATGTAACTGTGGACATCCTAGTGAAACTCATATTCTATCACATGCAAGAAGACACGAAGGAAAAGAAGCGAATCAATATCATGTACAGACGACTGTTGAACAAAACCAACGTTTGTAAACATTGTTCTAAAATTGCATTGTTCGACAAATTGGTTTCGCATTTCAGTTGATTCATTTTCGCATCAAACCATTGCCTGCAATCAAAATGGAAGGTACCATTTAACAAGAATTTTACATACTTTATCCCATTACAGAGACATTTATCTCTTATTAAAACACATTTCAAATACCTTTGTTTCGTAGATACAATTTGCAAAAACTAAGGCTCTCATTTGCAATTTCACCGATCCTTCCCGCTTCACTCACTGTTCACTATCCAAAAATCCATGTTTCAGAGTTCTAAGATACTCACGCAACAATTTTTATAGAGGGGTTTAGACTACTGGCATATAATATGAAATACTCATTAACTACCTCTATAGAAGTTGTTGCGGTAGTACCGCAAGATTGTGAAACTTGGATACACTATTTGGATAGGGCACATACTAGTTTCTAAGTCAAGTCTTGACCCGACTACGGTAGGTCCAATAGTTTTGGAGCTATGGACCTTCAAAATTCATTTTTTCATGTTTTCAGCAGCCTATCACTTCGAAAGGAAGCATTTCTACTCCCAGGTTTGTCTATGTCTTTTGTATTATGTTGGTGTAGGAATCACCTCCGAAAAGTTGTCGGTGTTGTTTTGGATATATATACAGGGACGGATCCAAGGGAGGCTATAGGGGTATAGCCCCCCCTTGACGCTCAGGTATACACTGGATAAAATGTGCTTCAAACCTGCTTTACACTGAATAAAACGGCAAAC
Source organism: Thermobia domestica (assembly GCF_964235325.1). NCBI lineage: Eukaryota > Metazoa > Arthropoda > Insecta > Zygentoma > Lepismatidae > Thermobia > Thermobia domestica. Next base: position 197,208,360 of record NC_137459.1, on the reverse strand, counting down.
TGTGGTTTAGCCCCTCCCTTGATCATATCCTGGATCCGCCACTATATATATATATATAAAATTATCTCTGTTCTGTAGGGTAGAGCATGGTATGAAGACATGCGGAACCTTACAAAAATATAGATAGATATATAGATATAAATTACGTAAAAAGGGGAACAATATTTGGCAGTTTTACTTTGTCACGCCAAAAGGTTAACGGTGTTGCAAAATAAGGAAGCAACAGTATCACAAACATCCTAATATTGGTGAACTCTCAGAGTTGGTGTGGGTCAATGAAAACTTGACCCACGACCCACTAACCCCCCACCCATCGTGGTCCTCGACCCACTGACCCACCATCCATCATGACCCACTGTGACCCACCACCCACCATGAACCACTCACATCCACTGTGACCTACTCTGACTCACCAAAATCCGTCGTCATCAAGTCTGATACATGATCCATGGCCTTTTCTCTACTGACTAAAGAGTTTACACTTGTAATAAAACAAAACTGTGAAATTCTCACTAATCGGAGTTTGAATTTCTAGTCAATCGCTCAAGCACCACTCTGTTACAATAACGGTGGATCTGACGTCTACAATATCAAATGGTAAAGTATTTGTCAGTGAAGAAATTGAAGCACTTTGAGGTGGGGGAAATTAGTGTGTGTCTAAAATATACTTGTACTAAGAGAGTATTCTTGCAAGTGTCAATTCTCAGCGCATTCCAAAAGAAACATCTATTCACAAAAAATACCCCTGTATAATATGGAAAAGGTATGGTATCTCAGTTCACAGTATTTTTCTAACAAAAAACTTGACAAATCAGTTTTTCATAGTGTATAAAGGCGCTCGGGTACCCTATGTGTGAGCATCTCCATAAAGTATGCTCATAATTGTAATTTGTGTAATCACTAAAACACCACGTTAAATTTAAGTTACAAATATGCATAACTGCAATTATTATGAACATTTATTCAAAGTAGTTTACCTAAAGCAAAGAAGAGACTTACGTACAAAGTTGAATAACACAAATAAGCCATTAGTAATACAAGTATACATTTTCCATAACTCGTAATTTTCAACCTTAAAACAAATATGAAATCGGGTTTATTTCCTGTTGGCCTCCAGAACTTTTTCGTGGTAAATCATCCGCAGCGGAATGATGTCCATCCTTCAGCCAAGAAGTAACTAGCTCGTCTACTTTGAGCTTATCTACCGGTGGGCCATTAATATTGATGAACAAAAAGTTAGACAATGTTTGAGCACTTAGTCTATTTCTAATGTCAGTCATCTGTAAATTCACAAGGAGAAATCCCCGTTCGCACTCAGTCCTGGAAATTGATAATACTTCTACCCGATTCTGCAACTCCTCATCGACAATCTCTTCTTAGACTTAAGTCTGATAACGATTTTTCTCCGTCAGTTTTGAAATACTCAGCAAGAAGTATCACCTCTCTATCACCATATAACATCTTTTCCATATCGACCATGTCAGTTGGCAATGTCGACTCATGGAGAACAGAGACTTCATCTACCACACCTTCGATAGGGAATCTTGTGGATAAATTATCAATTAAAGCCTGATAAACTGATGATTTCTTATTTGTTTATAAATTTATTTTTTGTAATTACACATGAAGGTTTGATGCCATTACCAAGTTTCCTCCCCCCCTCTAGAAAGCGAAAAAGAACGAGGTTCCTGGAAAGTGTTCAGAGGTGAATGGGAATTTCCCTCCTTCTTCCCCTTCAATTCTCACACTGCTGTTTGCCAACGGCCAAATTACGATGAATTTCAATTAAATTATCATAGTATAATTATTTCCTTGATGAATTATCGATACTTTTCAGTGGAAAAAAGGATGAAATTTGAAAGTTCCAAATCAAGGTAAGTAAACCGACGTAAAGAAAAAAAAGTGTAAAAATTTCCAAATAATTATGCGTAGTTCTACAATCCAAACTTAAAATTTCCACGTAATTAAGCTTACAGTTTTATGTCTATTTTTCTCACTATTTTACGGGTTGATTGCCCTGTGCTGCAAGCGTTCCATATAATAAACATAAGCTTCAGCAAAAGTATTCTTTGTTTCTGATTTTTTTCTTAACTAATATTGATCGTTTTCGATCATTTTTACAAACCAACTGTCTAGAAAGTGCCCCCGCCCCCCCATAAAGGAGAATTTTTGAAAAATGCTAGGACCTATTCTGTTTATTTTCAATAAAGAGTTAATACACTGAATTTCAACTCCGTAAGTTTAACGGCTTGAGAGATACTCATTTTTTTTTTTCCACAAAATTTCGGATCCTCAATACCTCCTTAGGATATGTAGCTATTATAATGAAAGCAATATAACATCCCAATTTGGATTAAGTCCTAACTATATACCAAAAGTCATTTCATTTGACTTTGCAATTTGGCCGTGATGATCAGGTGCAAACAGTTACATTTAATTTTTTGTATAATAATTTATATATTACAGTGATTCAAAAATTTATTTTTTCCAGTATTTAGCTCCTCCAAAAACTCACGGGCCTCGAAAGTCAAGTAGTAGTATAAGTACTATTGTTGTTATTACAATTGCAAATATCAATATCCAAAAGTGCCTGAAGTTCTTTTTTTCACCTAGATATACTCCCCTCAGGTAAGTAGACAGAAACAAATGGAAAAGGAAGGGAAATGAAGGTCTTGAAAATAAAACGCAGACAAATTTACAAGTCTTTAGAAAATACTGTCTACTCGTAAAATACAGTGAGCAGAGTGAGTCTGTAGGTCAGAGTCTGTGGGTCGCAGTGGGTCATGATGGGTGGTGGGTCGCAGTGGGTCACATGCTGTTTACCCAATGACCCACTCCATCTCTGTCCCGGTCTCTATAGCAGTAATAACGCAAGTGAGACAGGCGGGTCAATACACATCCAAAGTACTTTCCTCATGCCGTAAGTTTCGGTGGACCACCGATGGGCAACTAGAGATATCTCGCCAAAAATTGGCGGCCCCGCAGCGACGATCCGTGGTGGCCCCACTTCTGATTTGAAAATTATATCACCAGCGGCAGAGACGCGACGAAACGAAAATGAACAACAAAATTGGTCCCCCAAAATATGTTAAATCGCTTATATGCGTAATTTGTTATATTAAGGAGAGTTTAAAAAAACACTTTAAAAAGTAAAAAAAAAAAAATCGTCATTCGGAGTAGGCGCGAGCTTTCAAACTTTGGATTACTAGGCGCGTGCTCTGCCGACTTTTTTTTTTTATTTCCTGAAAACAAGTTACATGACCAAGCTATTTAGCACAGCACACTGATGCTTGGTAGAGGTGATGTTGTCAGTGAACAATGTCAATTAACAAAGAAACAGAATGGTACAATACAAGTACAAAGAAAATTGTCATGTGTCAAATATTACCTGTAAAAAGCGAGCGAAGAGTTGTTCTTGTGGTTGAGTGAAAGACTTTTCCTTACCCTACATATAGGCGAGGATCACAATAAGGTCTGTATTGGTCTATAAAAAGAATCGTAGTACCAATTAACCAAACTTCTGCCTGCCGTTTCATAGGAGGATGCCACTGAAAATCAGGGAAGAAGAGAATAGTAGATGTAAAGGCGGACCCTGGACAGCGGCAAATTAGTCCAAGAAAGCCGCATAGCCTCTGTGACACATGCTGAGTGTCAACACAAGAAGTATAGCGATGCTCGAGAGTATCTACGTGCGAACACAAGTCACAAAGTTCGGATGTATTGCGGCCTATTTTAGCAAGTCGTACGTTGGTAACTACTAGATTATTCACAATGCCATACCAAACGTTCGTGGCTCGTTCCATGATGTTTGGTGCATGAATTGGTTTCTAAATAATCGTTCAATTACGTTCTGGTGTTCGTTGCTGGCATAGGGGTATCACACTTTGAATAGTCGGCGCAAGTAATACAGTATAGAAGATTTTTGGGGTCCAATGTTCCGGCATATCCTCAAAAGGCACCGTGGACCATGCGAGCGTTAACTGTATAATATACGAAGGACACACATTTTGAAACCGAACATATGCAGGATTATTGTTAGGCCAGAGGTGAGGCACCCAACAATGAAGCCACTGTGCTGTCTGTGGTGCCAATAGTTCATTGTCCATATGCATCTTGGCTGTAGCCATATATAATGCTAGGCAGCAGTTAGATTGTTACTTAACATGTGGTATATTTTTCTTTTTAAGTTCCCTAATCACTCCTTATGCATGATGTTAAAACAAGTAAAAGATAAAGTAGTAGCTTTATCCCTGTCGTCTTCCCTGCGTTATAAAACTCATTCGATTGTGATACGGTGGCTCACTGGTAGAGCGTTCAGCTCTGGTGCTTGGTGTCCCGGGTTCGATCCCAGTCCCCGCCAAGTGAACTTTGTGGTGGACAAACATCGTGTGTGTGGGTTTCCTCGGGGTTCTCCCACTTTCTTCATTCCACCCTTTCACTCATTACTCCTCATTACCGTCTCCTTTTGCCTAACCGGCATAACTGTGGGACGTAAAACTCAAAATTTCGTTTCATTTCGATTGTGATATAATTTTATGTCTTATCTATTCTTTGACTTTTTCCGTAGTCCCCAGTACTTAGAACTGAAATCAACCAAGAATGATCGGTGAATTTACCTTCCTAATGTAGGATGGATTAATTCCCCACCCGATTAAAAATATGATGTACACAATATCATTCTTAAAAATATTCCATTTTCATGCAATATGACGCATAATTTTTAAGGCTTCACAATCATTCCCACTAATTGAATTTCATATCAACCGAGAACGAGAGTGACCTTGTCTCTCCCTCCCTCTTCCGTGCTTTAAAAAAATTTCTATAACTTGCGTAAAAAATATTCGATTTTGACACAATATGGCTTATGTATTTATAGAAGTTTTTACATAATCACAGGGAAATATGATAACTCATTACTTCCCCCTCTTCATAATTTTAAAATAAAAATGTTATACGATAAGTTTCGTACAGAAATCAATTTTGGTCTAATTTGACATAGAATTTCCAATCATTTCAACTGCTTGGAGTGGAAATGAGTCAACATTGAGGGAATACATTATCTACACGACCAGTGAAAATCTATTTTAAATACTTGGGATTTTATAGCAATATAGTTTTTCTTTAATTTTATTTTTTAAGGGATTAAATACTTAATTATATAGCTTCGGATTGAAATTAGTAAGAAAGAAGAAGTTGCTTCAACAATGCACGGCATAATTAACAAACATGATAAAAGGTCTGAGTGACCGCACTAACACTTCTAATTCTTAAATTTAAACACGTTGTATTGTCGATCTATTATAAAAATACTTACTTAGGAAATATGAGTTTACAGCTCTCTTCAAATGAGAAACAACATAAGCAGTAGCCAATGGTAAGTGATATTTACCGCAGCGTTGTTAAAATAGGAAATTCCTTTTCCATTTTCTTGAGTAGCTTTCTCCATCTAGTGGTCCTGCGAGATAACTTGGAACTAGATAAGAAAGAAGAAGAGGGATATAAACGAGATAAAGGACAGAAATAAGAGCAAAAGAGAAGAAATAGAAGAGAGTCTGAGTATTTTTACAAGCTAGTTTACGATGAAGAACTTGAAAGTGTGGTAGGAAAAGTTCAGAAGAAAAGAAGAGAAAGGTAAAAGAATAGGCTGGAAACAAGAAGATACAATGGACGAGAAACAAGTGCACAGTGGGCCAGAATGAGAATCTGACTGGAAAAAAGTAGTTTTGACAACTATGTCTAATCTACATTTAAACAGCCAAGTTGTATTAAGTGATAACCAAAGTTTCTTGCTGCATATCAATAAACACAGATAACAGCCTGTAGTAGTGGTCGCTGCAGGTCAAAGTTGATAGTTCATTATCTGCTTTGTAGCGCGCTGAATTGGGGTGGTATGAACATAAAGTTGTGGTTTAATTATACCTATGAAAAGGCAAGGAACACTCACGAAATAAGCTACGAGTAAAGGTATATATATGTACTTGCTGTTTGACTTAAGTTTTGTTTGGTTGGCTTATGTTGCTTTCCTGTGGAAAAATTTCTAGAAAGTGGAAGTAGGTAATTATGCAGTAAAGAATTGCTATTGGAAATTCAAATTGACATTTAAAAATGTACGTCCATGTCTGTATCAAGATCTTTAGTCATGGTCTACTTTGATATATGTATTTCGAAATACAGTTGTGATCTACTGCCCATTCTTGCCCGATTTTTATATTTATCTTATTTTCAAGGTAGGTGTAGAGAGCTAGACATCCTCGCCGTGACGTGCAAGAACCTGTACGAGGTGCTGCGTTCTAAACCATTAAACCAAGCATTTTATAATTATATTACGAACAAATATGTAATGGAAACTCTTTCTGTTGTGTTTCTTCGCAGTGTGAAAGTACCTTTAAGTGTCATCAAAGGAGATTTCAAGAAGCGTTGGAAGCTGTGTATAGTAGGATAGGGGCATCTTTTCGACATTCATAAATATTCATGAGTGTCGATATTTCTGACATTGTAGCAGTTCCTAATGCACGTTTTAAAAAAATGGATACACCCTTTTACGCATACTAATGACACATAATGTATGCAGGTGCGGCCGGAGGTAACATGACACATAATAAATGTTTCCGGTTAAAAGAAATGTTAATTGGACAAGCAGAATACAGAAAAGACCTTTCGGAAATAAAATATGCAGATCACACACGTAGAACAAGGTAATTCATTAATATGCAGCACATGTAACGCGACAGCTGCTGGAGAATTTTCTAGAAATTTGGATCGTTGGTATGAGTGAAAGAAAGCAGTGGAAACTTCCAGATCTTTTTTCTAAGCTTATTATTGTTGGAATAGGGGAAAGAACACTCTCGAAACTTCTGGAAAGATTTCTTGTATTATACTTGTTTATTTTTATATGGAAAAGGGACATATTGTAATTGTCTGGAGTATAAGGGGGACGGAACTCTTTGGTTTTAATCGGGAATTGATTGCGGATTTTCCGGCATTGAAAAATGATATGACTCGGTGTACTTTTATGGAATTATAACTTGACTAAGATATAGTATAATGTAATATGTAGGGAATTAACATTAATGATTGCACTGGGACTCGAATTAGTATTCTCCCACTTGGAGAACCGTACGCTAAATATTTTGCTTGCAGTGCGAACTTGTTACTTATACATAACTATGAATTGTGTATGACATAACAAGTATATATAAATTATATTGTACAGAAAGTTAGCAGAATCCGCTTCCGGGAATCGAATTACTATTCTCCCACGTGGAGAACCGTACGCTAAATATTTTTGCTTGCAGTGCGAACTTGTTACTTATACATAGCTATGAATTGTGTAAGACATAACAGGTATATATAAATTATATTGTACAGAAAGTTAGCAGAATGCGCCCCGGGAATCGAACCAGGGCTATCCCACGTGGAGAACCGTATGCTAATTTTTATGTTTGCAGTGTGAACTTGTTACTTATATATAGCTACGAATTGTGTATGACATAACAGGTATATATAAATTATATTGTATAGAAAGTTAGCAGAATGCGCCCCCGGGAATCGAACCAGAGCTTTTCCACGTGAAAAGCCGTACGACAAACATTTTGCTTAGCAGATGTTGTTACTTATATGTAGCTATGAATTATGTAAGACGTATAACTGGTATTTAGAAAGTATATGGTAAGAATTATTATTATTATTGTTGTAAACTGTTGTGTTTTGTTCCATAAACGCTAGTGTAACAATGAGGTTATATGGCGACAGAACGTTTAACGTTACCGCAGATTGAACTTAAGGGTTTTTCATGTTGAAAGCTAAGGCAATAAAAAGAGACCCGAGATTGTTTGAACATATTACCCAGGATGAAATGTAGTAGTGAAGTTAAAAGGGAAACTTTATACTTATATTTTATAATTGGAAATCGTAATACAGCAAATAATTAATTTTTAATTCTTTTATTGTTTTTAGGTGGTGAAGGAAATAAAAAAATTTAATAGAAACACTGGAGAACAAACCTTATTTTCCTGAATTGTTTGTTGCGGAGTTTTTTTTAGTGAAAAGGAGTTATAGATTGGTTTTAAAATATGGATTTATTGACACCGTTGGATCTTAGTTGTATGAAATATCGAAAATATTGGATAATGTGTGATATGAATATTGAATACTGAAATATCGACATAAAAGTTATTATAAGTGTTACATTCAACGAATATACTGGCTAGACTAAAGGAGACGGTGATGATGAGAAATTAATGAATATGGTGGAATGAAGAAAGTGGGAAGAAGCAGGAGAACCACGACAAAAACCCACGCACATAGTGTTTGTGCACCAAAAAGCTAACTTGAAACAAGCTGGGATTGAATTAAGGACCCCATGCACCAGAGGTGAACACTGTATTGCGTACCCACCATAGCTTTTTCTATGTATTATATTTGGATGGATAAAAGTACGCATGTATAAGTTGGTGGAACGAGAATGTAGGTGGAAACGGGAGAACTTCACACACAATGTTTAAACTAGAAAATACACTTTGATTGAGGGAAAGCATTTTGTTTTAGAAGTGACTTTTTTATGATCAGCGCTATTTAATGTTTATGAACGAGGAAAGAAACTGTAGCAGTTATTGGAGAATTATACTTTTGAAACTCTTTATACAAAATTATGTGTTTATATAACTTCATACATACTAGTAAAGAAGATATATGATGTACATTAAGGACGATTTTGACATTATTTAAACAGTGTAGGTAACGACTCTTAAGGCAATACAAGAGACGGACAATTATTTGACAGCGCAGATTAGTTTTATATGCAGATGGAAACAATTGCTTTAAATAAGAGATAGCACTTTGAACGTATAGTTTGGTTAAAATTGCTTTACTTTAGAACTCATAACATTAAGTACAAGGTAACCAACACCATTGGCGATAACTATTAGCAGGACTGTGAACGATGGGAATTAGCGTGTTGGAGAGTCAGATACATTTTGCGTATATAATAATAATGAGCATGAATATTTAACTTTGGCACCTAGAAGATTATGCAACCGACAAGTTAAAAATGCTTTGAGGATTGCATATTATATTCACAGACAGTCTGATACGATTTTGTATTTTACTTGAAGTATGATGAATGTTTGTTTGAACTAAAAGGGTATTTTATTTATAGATCTTGTTTGTAACTTAGAAAAAACAAGAAAATATTCTTGTAATGGTGTTACGGCCGCCAGAAACGAAATAATAGCTAACATGTCCTTTTTACAGTTGAAATAGATATCTGCCAATATTAAACTTTAATAAAAATTATTCTGAATTTCAAGAATTTTAAACTTTATTGTAATTGTTACAAAATGCATAAGAAAATAGTATTTTAATGTTTTAGTTGTCTGCATATAGAGTATATATATATATATATATATATATATATATATATATATATATATATAGTTGTGAGCGAATACATGGCATACAGTTATAACATATTAGAAGTGTTGTTCTCAAGAAATTAGATTTTCCTAAACCTTAAAGAGATTATATTGTGCAGTTTGCACTTACTGAGTTAATTTTGGTCATTTAAGACGAACTGTGGTTTTGCTCTTTTACCCAATGCAATTGTATTGGATTGAAATACGGAAGTTACTGTTTGGAATTTTAGTTAGTGTTTTGCTGGTTTTCACGAGCGATTTCGGAGGGCTGTTATTAAAAGTGGAATTTGAACCATTACTAATGCTTGTAACGAGAAAGTATATCTATTGAGAAGTGTGGATTTTCTTTGACGCAAATGAGAAGTAGCCCGTGTGTAAGACAGCTTGACGAAAACGAATGTTTGCACAACGAATTGAATTACTATTGCTTACAACAAGATTTATTTTAACTGTACCTGGGACTTTTGATTGATAAGTAAATTAGTAAATTATGTTTAAAGCGGTGTTGAGATTTATTTTGTATTAGGTTATCGACTACTGTTTGGATTATTTTAATTTATGTTTTATATAACAACAAGGTTATAAAGAACAATATAACAGTAATATGGGTTTTGAATCACAATAGGGACAACTTTAATGCAGTTGCTGTGTATATGAACTGTTATGGAACATTAATCACTATTGCAGTTGCTGTGTTAGGTAGCATTTTTTTTTTATATTGTAACTGCAAGAGAACTGTATTATAAGACTACCTAACACATGTAAATAATAGTTAGAGCTAAAATACTGAATTACTGGCAACTGAATTGTCAGTGAGAGTAATGTATTTTTAAAGAAATAAACTGATATTAGAAAAAAAATAATCTTAGTTGTTTGTATGCTATATGAAGACACTAGTGTTTAAGAAGCAGTGCATTAAAAGAAAAAATAATTGTTTTCGAAGAATATGGTAGGAAACTGAAAATATTTAATACTTTATTTTAGATTTTTAGAAACATTACCAACGTAAGTAAATGATGAACTATTGTCGATTGAACGGGAATCACTGAGGTTGATACCTTGTGTTTAGTTTATGATATGAAGACTTTAACATTCTTGTTTATACAGTTACTTTTAAATGAAAACAACTTATAATCTTATATGCATAATGGATTGAATTAAGGGCGTACCTACGCGAGGGATTCATTGGATGCGGACCACATTTAAAACTCTATAACCCAACAAACATGTCAACACCTTTTAAAGAGAATTATGGTTGCAGTAGGAGAGAAATATGTGATATACTGTAGAAAAGTCGATGTTACAGTACCCCTGTACTCTTTCTTTTTTTATAAAAAGAAGTTAGTGTACTCTTTTGCTGAGAATATAAATGACAATATTGTAAAATTACGTGTTGTTTTATTGCAAGTAGAATAATGTTACTTCAATAATGCTTAAACGCAGTGACTGTTAGTGCAAAATCCACCCTCCAACAAATTTCAGGATGTGCAGACCCTTACTTGGTATATGATTTTTAAAAGAATAAAGCTTAGAGAGCTCAATACTTTGAGGTAAAGGATAAAATGTCTATGAAATGCATAGAAATATACAGGAAAATACTTCTTCTTAGTAAGATGATAACTTGAAATACTTATTCCATTTTATATAGTAAAAGGACAAGATTGTACTTTTGTGAATAATTACCTTGGACTTGAAAATCAAACACAACCCTTTTGTTAGACAACCACTAGAAATCCTACGTATAATGAATTGACACACACTGCAGACGCTTTACTTTTATTGATCCTGATAATAAACATTGTATGGTAACCTCTTGAAACTTGTAGACCCACAGTGAGGTATACTCGGATATGGGGAGAGCACTATGACTCAGTGGTAGAACGACATTTTGATGGTCGTGATTTAAAACCGACCAAATGAACTTTGTGGTGGACAACACCTTTTTTCTCCTAGTACTTCCATTTCCTACAGCATTCATTTATTGGCTTAATTCGCTTATCCCTTAACCTAAAGGACGTTCTTCAGAGTAAGGAAGCTATCATGTTGCATAATATATAGTATAACAGGTACGATTGTCGTTGTATATTAAAACCTCAACTTCCTCGATAGAATTTTACAACAACAAAAGATTTTGAATTGAATAATAATACGATTTCTATGCCTTGGCGGGCTAAGATCGAACCATGGATTCATCATGTGCCAGAGGTGAAGGATTTTGAAGGCGATGAAGAATATTTTATAATTCCACAGTAGTATTAATGATTGTTTGAGATTCTTAGTATACTATGTGATACAAAGGTTACATGAATTTTATTTTTGTTCTTTTTGGACTAATGTTTAAGAAGACCAGAATGATAGATTTCAAGAACTATCTATGGTGCACGGATTACAGTTTTAATTTTACAGCTTTATACACATGAATTCAAAATTATAAGGCCATTAGATTTTTTGTATAAGACTCTTGTTGGACTTGATTTGATTTGAGTTTAACGTCTCTTTTCATCAGCGAGGCTATATGAGACGTGAACCTACTGATTAACGTGGAATCCGAACCACATGAGCTCCCGCCGGGAATCGAACCTAGGTAGACTTTTGTTGGAATAAATGTTTTTGCTGGAACCTTTTTTTAAAATTTAATGTAAAACTTTAAACATAATGAAGAAAATAAAAACATACTGAGGTGAAATAAACTTGAAAACTCCCACCGTGCAAAAGAATTAAGGAAAACAGCATCTGTTTTCAAGCTGAGACTATCCATGGTTGAGATTGACCATCAAATATAACGATTATTTTTCTCAGGTGATGAGTTTGTATGCTTATGCCAGTAGCTAAAACTGGAAAAGTGAACCAGGTAGTGTTTGCAAAATGGTTTTACATGGTTTAATCTCAGAACATGTGCAATTGTGATGGACAAAAATTCCATGGGTAGTGGGGCTGGTGGACAACAACAAATTCACGAAACATCTGTTGGTATTAAAATTAACGATACATGAACTTTCAAAAGACGAAATGTTTCTTTATCTGGACTGTTAATACTTTTTTGAAATTTCATCCGAACAAGCATTCAACTTAAACAGTGTATAATAAACGGACGAACTATCTAGTTGCATTATAGGAGGGCGATACAGGTGTGGATGAAACGTTTATGTATTGATTTTTGAATACGAGTTGTGTGCGAGTAATTCAATTTTATTTAACTTTTAATATTAGAGATTATTTTATACGACCATTTAATATTTTATTATTTCTTATACATATTCGCTTTCATCATTTGTTCATTGTAATGTTAGTAGAAAAAATGTTTTATTTAACAACATGAGCACGAAAACCTACAAGAAAAATATTAGACAACATTCATAATTATCACTGTACGGAATACTTCTTTAAATGGAAACAGTTTGATCCATTGGTAGAGTGCACCCATCTGGCACGAGGATCCCTAGTTCAATCCCAAGACCGTGATAATTTGTGATGGACAACACATTTGTGGATATTCTCGGGGTTCTCCATTTCCTACCACTTTCTTCATATTCAACATTTTTTACAATCATTAACCATTCAACGTTGCCTACTTGTAAAATGTCTCGAGTAGATGAGTATATAAGACTCATGCCAGAACAAAATGTTTTCTCATTGCTCTCAAGCCAGAAAAAAAGCAGAAACTCATATCTACATGCCAAAATAAGTGTTTTCGCTTTGCTCTCAAGCCAGAAAAGAAGAAACTCGTATCCAAGAAGTGAAATTTCTCGAGTTGCTACTCGCCAAATTTCACAAGTTTCGTGGATACTCTCTTCGTAAGGAATATTGAACAAATTTATTTTTCATTAAAATGCCTAAATTTCTAATTTCAAACCTTTTAGGAATTTTATCTGGTATCACTGCTGTCTTTAGCATTAAGTCAATGTTTTTTAGAATCAAAATTAAAATTTGTTAGAAAAACAGAATAAAGTGTATAAAAGAATCCGACATCATGAAAAAAATAGCCTGTGTTTTTTAGATTGGGTGATTTTTCAATTAGGGAAAGTACCTGAATTGCATTTAAAATTCTGTAAGTTACTTGATTTTGTAAAATGTCCGTTAACATATTTGTGACTTTTCTCCGTGATTCATAATAGTTATACATAGTTAAAAGTTGTTTCTCATTTGTTATAATTCTACAAAGAAATTCAGAAGTTTGAGTTTGCACCTGTAGCAGAGCATGTTTGACAGCAAGAACTACTGCATGAAAAATTTTGACTTGGTGATTTAAAGCTTTCTTAATATTATTTAGTTCGGAGTTCAGATAATCGTAATGTTCTTGAGGAATGTTCAAACAATTCTTTATCTTTTGAATTTCAAAAAAGTTATAGGTCGAGAAGCCAAAGGAAGACATTCCTAAAAGCCAAGAAACTATTGATCGAGTAGAGCGGTGTTGGTGTAAACAACGAAGAACATTGTTAGAGTATTGAAATATACAAGGAATAATAGTTTGTAGTCGTGAACAAAATTCTCGTTCTTTATTGTAGTTATTGTGAACTGCGTATCCGGATTCTGATATAGAAATTCCCAATTTTGATTGCTTATTCTGTTCAATAAGCCAGTCCGAAGAGATGTATTTGATTTGTAATAGAAGAATGATTAGAAGCCAAAGCATCTGAAAGGGAAAAAAAATAAAACCTTTTAGTACATACTCTATTACAGTGATAAGAATACATTTAATATTAATAAATAAAATCACTTTAAGTGTAAATGTACTCTAATTTTTGTGAATTTCCTAATTTCATGAAAAAGAAGAAAACTATTCCTATTATAAACACAGACTAGAAACATATAAACAACACAAAAGACATTGAATTCTATGTTTTATTGACAGGAAATGACAAATCATATTTCCACAATTGTCTGCGAATGAATGTGTTTGGTTGAGTATCAGCGCACAAACTTGCTGATTCATATCAACACAGGAAACAATGAATAGTCTATTCATCTTGTTAGTAATATCCTGTTCTAATTCTAAAATGGGTTTCACTAATGTGCTAATTTTTTCTTCACTGTCTATATTTTCATAAAATGGCTTGATTCTCCTGATGTCAAACAAATCATTTTCCCAACCATGACGAGCGGTTTTGTATTTAATTTCATACGAATTTTCATTGAGCTTGAACAAAATTTCTCCTTAAATACTGAATTTATGTCAAAAGCAAGCTGGAATCCATGGTTTCGGATTAACTTGTTGTAATGGAACTTCCTGTCCAATTTCATATTAAGGGTCTGAAAATTTTCGTTCAAAATAGACTTGTGTTTTAAATTTCTTATGTATATTGTGTTCAAATAATTGATTCGTTTGAACCTTGATATTGACTGTGGGAGAAGTAAACTGGTAGAGGAATCAAGTATTTTCCCATTTGTACATTAATTCACATTGGTTTTGGGTAATAAACATAAAGAATAATTGTTTCTTTCCTTTCCCATGAGGTACAGATCTTCATTTGCACTAATTAAAAGTATAATAAAAAACAGTGTATGAATCAGATTGTGTAACAGAAAAAGCAAATGAATTTGAAAGTCTACCCTCTGTGCTATTGCAGGTAAGACTAAAATTTAAGTATTGGTGGCAGTTTTTTTTTTTTTGTATATATTAATAAAATTACAACTTACATCCAGTAAAAAGTCCTCTTTCAACCACACCAACCATCTAGTTTTCAGCTATTTTTTTTCTTCAAGCGACGGAACATTTCTTGGGGAACGCTGACTGTTGTTCGCGGTCCGAGTCAGAATACAGACTGGCCTATTCCGGACCTTTTTATATTAATTTATACCTTGAGGTTTTTGAATAACCATATTCCCTGTTTTTAATGACCCAAATGATTAGTACACCGAGTACGTGACAGTGTTCAAACTCTTGCCTGAAAACAAATTAACTATAAACAAATTATTTACACAAATATTTTAAAACGCATTTAGATAAATTAGATAAGTTAGTTTGTTCTATTACGAAAGCAACAAAACAGTTTTTAAAACAATTCTCTTTTGTCTCTTTCCTTTTAAGGTAATGAAGGCAATATTGTTTACTTGAAAGTTTTTATTTCTATCTTTTACATTGGAATAAAATATTATTAATAACATGATTTCTATAAAATATAAAAATTGTTATTTCTACTCTGTCTTCATAATTTCATTACAATTGCAATAATTGTCGCGTGTGGACTTTGTGGTGGACAAACACCGTGCTCGTGGGTTTTCTCGGGGTTGTCCCGTTTCCTCCCACTTTCTTCATTCCACCATTTCACTCATTTCTCATTATCACCGTCTCCTTTAGCCTAACCGGCATAACAGTGGGACGTTAAACAAAGATTTCATTTCATTTCATTTCAATAATTGTCGCTCAATCTGAAGATTTTTGACACGAGTTTCATTGTCAGCGTATTGACATGTTATGTATAATTCATGATCAAGTGGTATTCTAGCATTTCAAACAATAAATAAATAGTGTGGTGAATATTTTGTTTCTTCATGAATGTGGGAATTAGCGCATCCAATGGAATTCTGCATGTGTCTTTTGTTTACTTGACATGAAATGCATTGTTGACACTTCTGTTGAATAAATTGCTTAAGATTAGGCATATAAATATTGCTAATTGCGGCTGAAGAATATTTTGAGAATGAAAAGTGTGCACCTTTTAATTAACTTGTTATATACCTGGTCAAAAACATAATTTCTCAACTATAATGGTATTCACAAAAGGTATTTATATCCTCCCGGATATTTTTCTTTCGAAATAGTTTACCGTCTCCAATTTCGTAGTAAAATGATTGACTTTTCAATTTTGGGTTTTCTACTGGTTGTCTCTCCAAAATGGTAAATATAGGAGAAAAATGTCTCTTTTTGCAACTTTGCCACGTTCGTCAATTTTTAAGCCTTCTTAAGTAGGAGGATTCGTTTCCCTTGACAAAAAATCCGCCATATTTTTGTCACTTTTCACATGAACTGATATATACGAAAATTCCGCCATCCCAAGTGGGAAAGTGCTAATTTTGACTTTTAAAATAGGTGTATTCTTTAAATATGAGATCGCTTTACTATCTGTAAAAAGAAAAAAAAAATAACTCTGACAATCAAGAATACTTTGAGCGCCTTGAAAGCACTGAGAATAGCCAACAGTTCCAAAGAATAAATGCCCAAATTTCTGTCTGAGTCTCTTAAATTTCTGCTGTAAAAACTAATTGGATGCCATTGATTATCCTCGTCACACTGCACCGAAATTGCCGAAATCTATTTTTGGAAAGCATCCGTGAATAAGACCAGAGGTTTCTTTGGATCGTAAGGTTTGAAAATTGGGGTTTTCATGAGTTCTTCCTTGAATTGTTGAAAACTGGCTTCCTGTTTCTCCTTTCCGTCTAATTTTACATTGTTGCATATCAATCTCTGCAAAGGCTCTGTTATTTCTCCATAGATCTTCATAAATTTCCTTATATGATCCATTAATTCTAAAAAGCTCTAACTTTTCAACAGTAGTGGATCGATGATAAATCTTTATAGAATTTACAATTTTGTCTGAAATCTTATACCCAAATCTAGATAAATTGTGTCCTAATGCAATAATTTCTTCATAGAGAAATTGTGTTTTTCAATAGATAGCTTGAGTCCCTTTTTTTAACCTATAAAATATTTTCTCTAAAATTTGTATCACTTGTTCCTGCGAATTTGCGCTGCATAGGACATCGTCAATAAATGTGTAATATGCATAGGAAAGACATTTGGAAGTATCATTATCATAATACTATTTTATATACATTGCCGCACTATTTAAATAGCCTTGGGGAAGAGAACAATAACGATAGCTCTCGATCTGTGGAATACTAAATACTGTAACTTCCTAGAATCTTCTGCAATTGAAACGGTATAAATGCATTTTTGACGTCCAAACTAAAACAATAAAATCTTCCTTCAGTTGAAGATAGAATATCATAGATGGAAGGTAAAAACACGCTGTGAAGCACTGCATGCTTATTCAGGAGTCTCGAGTCCAAACGTAAATCCGTGTTCTTTTTCTTAACAAATAGCATCGGAAAATTATATGGAGTTTCTGTGTTTTAAATCACATCTTGAACCAACAAAATATTGATTTGTTCTCTTATTTTTGGTCTTAAGGCCGTCGGGATTGGGTGCCGGACCTTATTGAATGGTGTGTGCGTTTTTCGTTCTATATTGATGTTAATAGTTTTTCACTTTTCCCAAAGAATTCTCTATTCAAACGAAGACATCTACATAACGAAAAATCAAATATTTTTTACCGGTGTTGCAGTTTTCCCTATATCAATTTTTGACTTGTCAAACAATTGTTGTTCATTTTGCAAAATTCCTGATTCAACATCCTCTGATGAAGGAAGAAAGCAAGTAAGTTCATTTCCAAATATGACATCTTCCGGCAAACATACAACAATAGAAACATGTAGTTTGCATGTAGATGTCCGTAATTCAGTTTTCTACTTGCTGAAGACAGCAATTAGTATAATAATACATTTGTAGATAACATGTCTGGTATTGACAACATTTGCACTGGTGCGAAAAGTCAGTATATACTATCGCCTGCCACAAATTGACAATACCTCTAACTACGATTGGGGAAAGTAGGCAATCCTCTCAAGGCCATGTAATTTATTTAAAAAGCATTATAATTTATCTACTTTACGAAAATAGTAATAAGAAGAAAAACCTGCAGTTTTAATAGAGTAACCAGCACAAGTTCCCGCTATGCTACATGGGAAAAATAAGGTTTTTAGAAAGCATTTTAAAGATATGTACGAGATCATTCTAGTTATTACTTATTAACACAAATTTAATTTCACTTGAGTTATGTAAGTCTTCACACAATCGTTCCTAGACAACTTTTTTACATCAAGAGCTAACCAAATTGTTTTCTTACATTTCAAACCGAAGGGTTCACCAAATTTATGAAATATTAGGCAAAATATTTAGTCGATTTCTGACATCTTGAAATTCATGTTTTTTAAAGACACGCAAAAATACATTTTGTCGAAATTGAGACAATGTGAAGTCGCTTTCTCACAGTCGAAATTAGATTCTCGCCATTTTGTGGAAATTGCTGCTCAAAATCCTAATCTCAAATTGAATTTTCCTAAAGTCCCCTTAAATGTCTGTTATTTTCGAAACAGTTTTACTTTCAAAATCGACTTGTAGCATGAGATACGTTAAGCGTTTCCAAACAAACGGTAACAGCAAGAAAAAACTCCGTTATCACCCTACTAACCCTCAGAAGTGGAAGTTATTTTATGCATACCAATTCTAATTTTACACCAACATTTGTTTGTTGAGTCCTTTTCAACTTTAATATTCCCTTATACTATTAGAGCTTATATGGTTAAGTTCACAAAACACATTGATCATTTTCTGAATAAAGAATCACAAATTTGTTCATAAAAATATCCAGCATAAAATGGCTCCCGAGCTGTATCTGGTGATTGTTAAATAAATAAATAAATAAAGGACATTACACCCTTTCTCTTTAGAACGAGGTTTTCGAAAACGCTCGCGTATGTTTCTTTAAATTAAGAGTTTATGTATCGATTTTCACATCTCCAATTTAGCCTAAGCAAATCCTCAAACTGGATATGTTCTTAATAAAGAAAAGGAAATGTGGATATTATTAAAGAAATTACCCACTTTTCCTCGTTAGGATCAAAATTTGCAAAAAAGTCTGAAACACATGTTCTATTATTCTCATTTAAAGATTAATATTATGAATTGCACTTCTCCAACTTAAGCGAATCTCCAAATTCGGCACTTTGCGAATGAGTAACGGGAAATTTCAATGTTGTCAAAATTGCAATCTTTCCCTGTTTACGAGCGGAATTTTGAAGATGGTGCAACACGTATTTTCTTAATTTTAATAAAAATTTATGTACCTAACTTCACACCTCCAACTTAAGCAAACCTTCAACATTTGTCACTTTCTGAATTAATAAAAGCTACAGTTGCGTATTCAGGATTATGCTTCGGAGGCTGTGCACATGTGAATAAGTACTTATATTTTTCCTTTTCGCCCTTTGAAACTCAAACACACTAAAGCGTCATTGGGAAAGCAGGGGGGAAGCGATTGCCCAATTGAGTTTGAGAATGAAATATGTTTTAATCGATTGCCTACTAATAGACTAAGAAAAAACGTGAAACTCGTATATCGGTGAGGATCTTAGCGCCCACGCAAATCTGAAACGACAGTTCTGCAAACATACGTTGAATATTTGTAATCTCATTTCAACTTAACTGATTTCACTTTAGAAAAGAAAAAAATGAAAATCTGTATACGTTTTTACCTGAAAGAAAATGTTGAGACAAGTTGAAGCTGAAATGTACTGATTGCTTCTAACTCACACATTTGCCTTTCTCTATAACTAAATGATGTAAATATTCGTTTGCTATAATAACTAAAGTCCCGTTATGTTGATATCCGTGCAAGTTGGTGTGGAAAGTTTGCTTATCACCTCCTCTTAGTTTTGATGTTACTGACGACAGCCTACTTGAATCACAACTAACAACGGTCAAAAGTATGAGTATAAACGAAATGAAATAACAACTAAGAAAAAGAAATATAAAAATAGAATAGACGAAAGAAAGAAAATAAAAGAATGCAGTTCTTACATGGAATGAAATTTTACAAAAACAGTGTTATTTCTGGACAAAGAGCATAAGAAAATGGAAAGTCAATTAAATTCTTAGAAATGGTAACAAGGATTATTGTACGTAGAATTTGCAAAAAATAACAAACTTAATCAGGGGGCTTAAGCCATGGGCGCCCACAGAGGGGGCAAGTGGGGGCAATTGCCTCTCTTGGATTTTTTGAGAAAGGTTAACATTTATAGGCTCTTCTGGTGACAAAAGTTTGAGTTTAATTGCTTTCGGGAGTCGATTTTTTCTGGGAAATTTCTGTTAATGATGTAGTGTTCAGAATAGATATAAGTTTTCTTTTAAGAAGCAAAAAGTTGAGAATACCATTACTGTATCTGGAAGTGTGCAGAGGACTGTAAATATAAAGGATAGAAAAGAAGAAAGCGAGGATGATAGGGTAGGTGACGCATCGTGCTCAATCGTGACGTGTGCTGGAACGTACAATGTTGTAAGCCATGAAAAAGGCCGTGAAAATTATCTAGGAGCACATCATGCAGTTAACAATTTAAAATACGATGTGCTACGCTCAATGGGATTCCAAAAATTCTTACGGTTTTAAAACTGACCTACCGGTCGGAAATTCTCGTCCTTTCAGACATTCAGTGGATAAAGGATTATGGGTCCTAGTTATCATAGTACTCCGTTCTTAAGGGACCTGGGTGTCACACGTGTGTTTTACTTAAACCCAAAGTTTACATGGTGTTCAGGATAGTTTTATTGTTAGGCATTTTCTAAGTATAAAAGCTTTCACAAAGCAGCACGATATCACATGAAATCTGAATGACACAAAGATTCAGTTGAAAAGGCCAAATGTTTTTAGATACGATGGACAATAAAGCAATGAAAGTAGTAGAAGAGACAAATTCAGGACTCAAAAAGCAAATTGAAAGTAAGAGAAATAAAAGCTATTTCTATATTATCCTCCTTTTCCTGCACAGCACATGATTTACCTCTTCGAGGTGATAAAAAAGTCTCGGGTGTGTTCAATGATCTGTTAAACTTTCGTGTCGAGGCTGGAGACACTGTGTTCAAAGAACTCATTGAAGGACGATGGGGCAATGCGAAATATACTTTATATTGAATTCAAAATGAATTGATTTTAGTTTGTAAAAGGAATTAAAATATTTTAGAAAGAAAGAAAATTATTGTCAGTAATTGCTGATGAAAGTGTGGACATTTCTGGCGAGCAGTTGTCAGTAACAATTAGATATTTAGACTCAACTCTAAATCAACCCAAAATAGAATTCCTTGGTTTTGTGGCTCTACAGGAACTTAACTCAAAGGCAAGTTCAACTGGTTTTATCCTCCTTGTCAAAATGTGACCTTGATATCTCGAAATTATGTAGACAGTGACGGGTTATGATGGGTGCGCAACAATGGCAAGAGCGGAAGGTGGTGTGAATAAAATAATACAAGAGCAATATCCTGATGCGTTATTTCGTCACTATACTAGCCATAAATTAAATTGGGTCATTAATGACACAAGTTAAAAACATTCGAAATTCAGTTGCAATTATGTAATATATATATATATATTCTTTTTTCTTGAAAGCCCCTTCAGAAGAAATCTTGTTCCTAATGTGCCTCTTTTCTGTAAAACACGGTGGTCTGCAGTGAACAAAAACATCAGAATATTTTCGGAAAACTTTGCAAAAACAGTGAACTTCCTAAAACAGCTGTCCTCTGGTGGAAACAAAAGCGTGCAACAACGTGCTCATTACTTACATTCTTCAGCGTCATCTGCTATATTAATATCAATCAGAAGCGGATTTTACGGGTGGCCAATGGGGCAACCGTAACAGGCCCGGCGCTTAAGGTTTCCCCACCTTCTGAGCATGTTTCGTCCAAGAAATAGATACAAAAGCACATTGCACACACACGTACATATATGTCGTAGACAGAGGCGTATTTAAAGGGGAGCTTCTGGGCTTAAGCCCCCCCCGAAATCTTACTTACTATAGTAAAGTATATGAAATATCTTGCCAAATTTTCACATTTTCAGACAAAGCCCCCCCCCGAAAGTTAGCAAAGCCCCCTGAAACAAAATCGTAAATACGCCACTGATCGTAGATAAATTTTGAATTCGCACCCTCGACGATTTTTAGCAGTACTCTGGCCCCGCGGGTCATTATCGGCACTAGGCCCCGCACGCACCTAACGCCGTCTCTGATATCAATGCACTTCATGGCCAAATACAGTGCTATTTTAGAGCCAACTACAAATAGTCTACAGGAGAAACTATAGATTTTTCTAAATTGAAGTTATCTTGGATATGTTTGAAAATCATCGCTAAGATGCCACCAACTGCTTTCGCCAACTATACACAGTTGCCGAAGCCTCGACTGTCGCTGTTGGAAGTGGTGGACTACTTCAAATTATATTCTCGTTGCCAAACTCTCTTTATAAAAATTGTTGCGTGAGAACCGCATGATTCTGAAACATATATTATTTGATAGCACACATATTAGTTTCTAAGTGAAGTCCTGACCCAACCAGAGATGGAGTGGGTCAGTGGGTCGGTGGGTCAAGTTTTCTGAGTGGGTCAGTGTGTCATGGGTCAACAGCATGTGACCTACTGTGACTCACTGCGACCCAGCGACTCAGTCTGATCTACCGACCCACTCTGCTCACTGCATTGTAGACAGTATCTTCTGAAGACTGGTAAATTTGTCTTCGTTTTACTTTCAAGACCTTCATTTCCCTCCTTTTTCCATTTTGTTCTGTCTACTTACCTGAGGTGAGTATATCTAACCAAGTGAAAAAAGAACTTCAGGCATTTTTGGATATTGATATTTGTAATTGTAATAATAGCAATAGGGCTTATACTACTACTTGGCTTTCGAGACCTGTGAGTTTTTAGAGGAGCTAACTACTGGAAAAAATACATTTTTGAATCACTGTAATATATAAATTATTATATAACAAATTGAATGTAACTATGTGTGCCTGATCATCACGGTCAAATTGCAAAGCAAATGAAATTACTTTTGGCATATAGTTAGACCTTATTGCGAACTGGGATGTTATATTGCTTTCATTATAATACATAATATCCTAAGGAGGTAGTGAGGATCCAAATTTTTGCGAAAAAAAGATTAGTATCTCGCAAGCCGTTAAACTTACGGAGCTGAAATTCAGTGTATTAACTCTTTATTGAAAATAAACAGAATGTGTCCTAGCATTTTTTTTTAAATTCTCCTTTATGGAGGGGGGGGGGGGCACTTTCTATACATGGAAAATTGGTAGTGAGCTGTTTCTAAAAATGATCGAAAACGATCGATATTAGTTAATAAAAAAAATCAGAAACAAAAAATACAGTGCTTTGCTTCATATATCCATTGCTTTCTACTATAATAATTGCTGAAGCTTATATTTATTATATGGAGCGCTTACAGCACAGGGCAATCAACCCATAAAGTTGTGAGAAAAATAGACATAAAATTTGTACTGTAAGCTGAATTATACGGAAATTTTAAGTTTGGATTGTACGAATAATTATATGGAAAATTTTACTCTTTTATTTCCTTTACGTTGGTCTACTTACCTTGATTTGGGACTTTCAAATTTCATCCTTTTTTCCACTGAAAAGTATCGATAATTCATCAAGGAAATAATTATACTATGATAATTTAATTTAAATTCATCGTAATTTGGCCGTTGGCAAACAGCAGTGTGGTAATTGAAGGGGGAGAAGGAGGGAAATTCCCATTCACCTCTAAACACTTTCCAGAAACCTCGTTCCCTTTCGCTTTCTAGAGAGGGAGGAAACTTGGTAATGGCATCAAACCTTCATGTGTAATTACTAAAAATTAAATTTATAAACAAATAAGAAATCATCAGTTTATCAGGCTTTAATTGTTAATTTATCCACAAGATTCCCTATCGAAGGTGTCGTAGATGAAATTTCTGTTCTTCATGAGTCGACATTGCCAACTGACATGGTCGATATGGAAAAGATGTTATATGGTGATAGAGAGGTCATACTTCTTGCTGAGTATTTCAAAACTGACGGAGAAAAATCGTTATCAGACTTAAGTCTAACAAGCAAATTGTCGATGAGGAGTTGCAGAATCGGTTAGAAGAATTATCAATTTCCACGACTGAGTGCGAACGGGGATTTCTCCTTATGAATTTACAGACGAATGATATTAGAAATAGACTAAGTGCTCAAACATTGTCTAACTTTTTGTTCATCAATATTAATGGCCTACCGGTAGACAAGCTCAAAGTAGACGAGCTAGTTATTTCATGGCTGAAGGATGGACGCCATTCCGCTGCGGATGATTTATCACGAAAAAGTTCTGGAGGCCAACAGAAAATAAATCCGATTTCATATTTGTTTTAAGGTGGCAAATTACGAGATATGGAAAATGTATACTTGTATTTCTAATGGCTTATTTGTGTTATTAAACTTTGTACCTAATTTTTAATAAGTCTCTTCTTTGCTTTAGGTAAACTACTTTGAATAAATGTTCATAATAATTGCAGTTATGCATATTTGTAACTTAAATTTAACGTGGTGTTTTAGTGATTACACAAATTACAATTATGAGCACATTTTATGAAGATGCTCACACATAGGGTACCCGAGCGCCTTTATACACTATGAAAACTGATTTGTCAAGTCTTTTGTTAGAAAAATACTGTGAACTGAGATACCATAACCTTTTCCATATTATACAGGGGTATTTTCTTATGAATAGAAGTTTCTTTTGGAATGCGCTGAGAAATTAACACTTGCAAGAATACTCTCTTAGTACAAGTATATTTTTGACACACACTAATTTTCCCCCACCTCAAAGTGCTTCAATTTCTTCACTGACAGATACTTTACCATTTGATATTGTAGACTCAGATCCACCGTTATTGTAACAGAGTGGTGCTTGAGCGATTGACTAGAAATTCAAACTCCGGTTAGTGACAATTTCACAGTCTTGTTTTATTACAAGTGTAAACTCTTTAGTCAGTACAGAAGAAGCCGTGGATCGTGTTCAGAGTAGATGACGATGGATTTTGGTGAGTCAGTCACAGTGGATGAGAGTGGTTCATGGTGGATGGTGGGTCACGGTGGGTTGAGGGTCACGGTGGGTGGTGGGTCACTGGGTCATGGGTCAAGTTTTCATTGACCCACGCCAACTTTGGACCCGAGTACGGTAGGTTGCATAATTTTGGAACTATGGACTTTTAAAACTCATTTTTTTCATGCTTTCAGCAGCTTATAACTCCGAAAGGAAGCGTTTGTTCACCAAGGTTGAACTATACTTTTTATCTTATCTTGGTGTCAGGAATCACCTCCCAGACGTTGTCGGTTTTGTTTTGAAACACCCTATATATATATATATATATATATATATATATATATATATATATATATATATATATATGTGTGTGTGTGTGTGTGTGTGTCTTGCCCCCTCTTCGAAAAAATCTTGCGGGCGATCATGGCTTGTGCACGAAACATCCTAAATACGCCACTGAAAAGCTACTACAGTTTCTGGCTGCAATTTATTAAACTAAATCATGATATACTGCAGTTATTACTTATACATTTACTTGTGAAATACAAAGAAAATTATAAGGCATTTTCAGAACACATGTCCAAAGAAAAATTAGTGCAAAAGTAAACTATACTTACATAAATTTTAATAATTAATTTACGCTAGACTGTACGGCTAGACTACTGATAAAAAAATATTTATATATGAAATACTATCAACAAAATCGCATGATTGTTTTTGAGGAAATGGTCCGAAAAGTAACTCACCCCCAAGAGCAACCAACTCTTGTGATTTTTTTTCGAACAAATGAGTTATGTATATCATATTTTCAGGTTGTTAATCTAACGTTTATTTGTGAATTTGGAACGAAATTTTGTAAGACGTTTTTGAGAAAATCGTCTGAAGAAATTCACCGATTTTTGTGTTTTAAAACGATAAATAACTTTTGCTAGGTTATCAGATCATTAATGAAATATTCATTTATGAAATATGAAGAAATTCGCCTCAGTCGTTTTTCACAAAGTTGTCCGAAAAATCTATATTCTAAAAGCAAACTACCCTTTCTGAAGCTTTTTTCAAGACAAATGGGTTATACCATATTGTTTGTTTATTAGTGAAACATTTATTTGTGAAATACGAAATCGCATGAGTCGTTTTCGAAAAATTGTCCTTTTAAAATACCACCCCGAGAGTAAGCTGCCAATTGTGTACCTTTTTAGGACAAATGAGGTATGCTATATACTTAGGTAATTTATGAAATATTTATTTATGAAATATGAACAAAATTCGTCGTGCTGAGAAATACACCCGAAAAAACACTCCAAGAGTAAATTACTTTCTGTGTATTTTTCAGGTAAATGAGTTATTCTAAAATGTCAGATTATTAATCAAATATTGAATATTAATCAAATATTTGTGAAATTTGAAGAAAATCGCTTGAGCGTTTATGAGAAAATATCCTACAGAAAACAACCCTCAAAATTAAACTACCTCCTCTGAACTTTCCGTAGAAAAACGACCTATACCATATTATCTAAATAATTGCAAATGTTTATTTCATCCTTCAGTAAACTACCTATATTTATGATAGTAGAATGAAATTTAGGAAAATGCCCCTAGAAAATCTTATAAAACCTTTAATTTTAAAATTTGGTTGCTACACGTTGAACGCTATGGTCTCTAAGCAAGTGAACATATTATTTCTTAGGAAACGTTTACTTGATATCTAGCGAAAATTTTACATTCCACTGTCCATAGTGTGTCACTATGAAGTATTCACCAACGTTCTATTTTTACTTTCAATCGACGAAAGAAGAGATGAAAATATGGTGATAGTGAAAAAGACCAAATTCAAGATTTCAACGGGCTTACGTGTGGTTCATGGCCTACACATATGTAAAACGTGTCTTTTGAATGTATGTTTGTCTGTGTGTTCCCCGATGCAACAAGTTCACTTCTTTAGAGACCAAATCATTCAACGTATTCGCACTAAAGTTTAGACTTAAGATTTCTATGAGATTCCCTAGGGATTTTTCTTGAATTATCTTCCGACTCCTAAAAATAAGGGTAGTTAACTGAAGGGCGAAAATGAAAATTTTCTAAAATCTCGGAAACGGCTTCAAGATTTCATTAACAACTAGCATCAATTACCTACTTCGGTGGATTAAATGAAGAAAAAATAGTATTATGTTCCGTTAGTCAGTCATTTTTTACTATTACTAAAGCACTCTTTGATATTGGTGATTTTCGGTGATTTTTATATTTTCCTCCCCCTCCCCATGTTGCGGGATATGGCATCGGAAGTATTATTGTTCATCTTAGCGACCCCGAAAACAATGAATTCGACACTGATATTGGTAATTTCGATCTTGTTTATATATTTCCCACACCCCTTCCCCCCAGTTGTGGGGCTGAATTTGAATTTAAACGGCACCAGAAATGTCACTGCTCATCTCAGCGACCCAAAAACTTTAGATTCGATACTAATATCGGTCATTTTCGATAATTTTCAAATGTCTTTCCTCCTTCCGTTAAGTTACACCGTCAAAGTGATATGACAAAAAACATTTCAGATTCGAATTTTATCTAGGTTGAAAATTTGATAGAGATCAGTCCGGTGGTTTAAGAGTTATTAGGTTTTATTTATTTTTATATATCCCCCTTCCCCTTTCCTAAGTTCTATCGTCAAAGTGAATAAATAAATAAAATCCCAGCCCCGAACCTCATCTATGTTGAAAATTTGATGAAGATCGGTCAGGTGGTTCAAGAGTGATGAAATCACAAAGACAGCCACTTTCACTTTTATTCTTTACATATATATCTCTTCCTCCCCCTCCCCTGCGTTGCACCGTCAAAGTGAATATATATATATATATATATATATTAGGGTGGGTCGAAAAAAACGATTTCTTCCAAATCGAATTCTAATAGTGCGGAAAAGTTGGACCATCTATCGAAATGTGTAATTTCTTTTTGAAATCGCGTAATATCTTCAGTTCGCGCATCCAGGTTAAAGTTTTACCAAATTGTCAAAAATTGTACTTTTTTGGAACACCCTGTATAGAAGACAGGTTGCTTCTGATAGTTGTAATAGAGCGCTAATTCTCAAGTAGGCATGTAAGAATACACAGAAAAAAAGAAAATCAACATCGGATAATATCTTCAGTTCTTGCTCTAAGGTCAAAGTCTCGTGAAATTCTAGAAAATCGTACTTTTTTGGACACCCTGTATAAAATAGTTTATGTTATTATAGTTTTAATATGGCGGTTATAATTTTCCCAACCATGCGGAAATGTTCAGAAAAAAGAGAATAGAAATTGGATAATATCTTCAGTTCGTGTATTGGAACTTAAAAATCGAAAATTTTACGAAAAGAATCATTTTCTATGTTTCCGATCTGATCGTGCAACTCTTCGCTCATTTCTGATCTTAGAAATGACCCAGAGCTCACCACGAGGAGGTGGCTGCACTTCACCCATACCCTTCCCAACCACCCTACCATTGTAGAAGTTTTAAGTTTATTTGTTTTGTATTTCGGATATAACTTTAAAATCAGACTTCTTACTAAAATCTGGCATTGTAGAGCCTGACAAAAGTGTGGTCCGAATAAAACATCTCTGTTTAGGGAGCCACACACTTTTGTAGCACCATCTGTTAGAAGTTTAACACATCCTTCTACGGACTGCGTGTGACATGGAAATTTTTGGTAATCAAACTCTGGTAGTTCTTTTGTCTTTAGAAACGATAAAATACTCGCTGTTGTTACATGGGCCATATTGGTGGTGATGAAAGTTTACACGTTGACCAATCTATCAATTCGGTATATCAGTTGCTTCAAAATTGAGATCAGGTGGTAAAAATTTCTTACACTTTTACCTAATGGTGGTTGATTCCTCGATTTCCACAATCTTCTGAAACCTAATTCTCTTATGTGTTTCCGTTCATCTATCGCCATGGCCAAAATAAGGTTTTCAGGTTGAGAGAAAAAAAACGTTTCGCTGTATTACAGGATCGATAATTTCTAGTAAACTTTCTGGTAGATATCGTGATGTCTGAATCAATTTAAACACAGGTTTTGCACCATCTTTTACAGACGAATTTTTTTAAATAGCTAATCAAGCTGGTGCATATGTTTTTACAATGTAAGTCGCCAATGTCTTCAGCTCAAATGAAGGATCTTCTGTCGAAATATATAACCTTAAAATGCGATACGCTATAGTAAGCCACCTTGAATGACTTATTGGGCCTGGATCCTTTACTGCAAGATCACTTGGACACTCGCCGCTGTTTATAGCTCTAACAATATCAAGAAGATATTTTTTCTTTGCTCAGGTAATTTTCTTTTACGGAGATGTCTTCGGTCTGAATATTCTCATAACCAACAACAGGAAGCTGGTCACAGTGTTTCAATTGTTTGAAGATAGTTCCAGAAAATGATTTGGGCCTGAAGTGTCACCATCTAGGCACTCGAAAAGATGTCTGAAAGGTAACTCATTAAAACGTAATAAACAAATGAACCACTAGAGTGGTCTTCCAAATTTGACCTCAATATTATGAATAATCCCACTTTTCCATCCAGTATTAACCACTGTCCCATCACAGCCGATAGCAGCAAGATCATTTATGTCCACGTCTTTGTCACTTAAAATAGAAAGTATACTCTCAGATATATCCTTTGCAGATCCAGTTCTAGGTGTTATATGGCCAATGAACTGATTTCTGAAGAAAAAGAAATATACATTTACAAATGTTGATATGAAACACTGTGGAATTTCTATTTT
The DNA here is from genome assembly GCF_964235325.1 of Thermobia domestica. Taxonomy (NCBI): domain Eukaryota; kingdom Metazoa; phylum Arthropoda; class Insecta; order Zygentoma; family Lepismatidae; genus Thermobia; species Thermobia domestica. The sequence goes on along the minus strand of NC_137459.1, from coordinate 197,178,503 downwards.
TCGTGAAGAATGTATTCGATTTCTTTTTTTGTGTGTCTGTTGCTACATGCTTGAAGAAAATTAAAGTACGATTTTTTAGAATTTCACGAGATTTTGACCTTAGAGCAAGAACTGAAGATATTATCCGATGTTGGTTTTCTTTTCTTCTGTGCATTGTTACATGCCTACTTGAGAATTAGCGCTCTATTACAACTATCAGAAGCAACATGTCTTCTATACAGGGTGTTCCAAAAAAAGTACGATTTTTGACAATTTAGTAAAACTTTAACCTTGATGCGCGAACTAAAGATATTACGCGATTTCAAAAACCAATTACACTTACACGTTTCGATAGGTGGTCCAATTTTTCTGCACTATTAGAATTCGATTTGAAAGAAATAGTTTTTTCGACCCACCCTAATATATACCCTCCCCTTCCCCTAAGTTCTACCGGCAAAGGGATATGATAAGAACCGCCCCAGGTCCGAACTTTATCCGTATTGAAAATTTGGTTAAGATCGATCCTGTGTAGTGTTGTAAAACAAAACTTTTTTTCTGTGAAGTTTTTTTCAATAAAAAACCGTTCTTTTTCATGTTTTTTTTCAAATGTCTGTTTTTTTTTTCTGGCAACTATTATTTATTGATTTATGTTGCAGTTTATTGAAATAATCAAGAGAACTTGAGCCGAAACCCTCGTAGTATGCAAATAGTTTGTTTCTTTGTACCTATACGAGCAAAATTGTGTGATTATTCCTTTCGGACCCAGGTCATTTTTGCCGTTTCCCTACATTTTCAGTTAGTGACTTATTGCTCAAAAATAATTTATTCGATTGATATGGTTACGGCCTTGTTTTCAAGAAAATGGATGTGGGTGTTTTTTGGTGTAAGTTGCGTTGCAGTGTTGTCAACGGTTGGGAAATTATTGAGGGAAATGTAGGGGTGAAAATTTACGAAAAAATCCTTAAGCAAATTTTAGATTTTTTGTATCTAGCACCACTGCTGCCATATGGGTTCAAGTCAACTGAAAAGATTCTTTGGTGTATTGACAAGGTACAGCGAGATCCTGAAGTTGCTGGTTTCCATTCAAAGAGGGAAAGAAAAAATTCTCTGTCATCATACACATGAAATTTTGACACTTTTTACGCCTCAGAAGCAAAAATCAACAGATATGCCGCTGCTACAGCTTCTCTTATTATCCTAATGAAACTTTTTATGGTGCGTTCTCTAGGCCAAAGAGAAATTTTTCAGGTAGTGGTACATTTGTTTCAATGTAGCCAGCAAGAAAGAAACAATAGAGGGGGGAAGGGAATTTTGTTAAATTTTTGACCTAAAATAGGGAATTCATTGTTTTGGTTAGAAACAATGCCATCAGACAGATAAAATCTATCTGAAAATAAACTTTGGTACCCCAAGAATATATCCTACAAGTATCATGACGATATATAACAAAGTAAGCATGAAATTTTAAAAAAATCCCATTCTACCTCAGAAATTCACCATTTTCTTACCATTTACAGAACATGGTTTATTATAAACCTCAACTATACTTCCCCTAGTTATTCTAGTGAAACTTTCAATGGTGCACTGTGTAGGCTAAGGATTAGTCTTTTAGACACTGGTACGTTTGTTTGAATGTAGTCAACAAGAGGGAAATAATAGAAACAAAAAATGATCTTTTTTAAAAATTCCCTCTAAAATCTGGAATTATTTTTTGTAGGTGGCAACACTGTTGTCAGACACACACACAAACTATCTTAAAATAAGCCTTTTTATCCCTCTAATATATCTTACAAGTATTGTGACGATATCTAATAAAGTAAACATGTCAAAAAATCTCTCTATACTTAAAAAAATCACAGTTATCTTTCCAATTAGAGAACAAGCTCTATTGTAAACCTCAACTGTACTTCCCCTGATTATCCTATTGAAACTTTCTATAGTGCGTTGCGTAGAGCAAAGACGAGACTTTCAGATACTTGTACGTTTGTTCCGATGTAGTCTACAAGAGGAAAATAATAGAGACAAAACAGATAATTTTCCCAAAATTTCTCCCCAAAATCAAGAATTAAAATATTCTGTAGCTGGCAACACTGCTATCAGACAGACGGAAACTATCTTAAATTAAACACTGGTACACCACTAATATATCCTACAAGTATCATGGATCATTAAGGAACAAAGCTTCTAATTACAAAAAATATATTACGGTAAACATAAAAGTAGGGAAAAACTAGAAAAATCAAGGGTTAGAACCTAAATACGAATTTTTCGTGCGGCCCCTAATTACCCCATTGTAACGATATGTACCCGTGTTTGTTCAGTAAGGAAAAATGTCTGACTGGCGTAAGTTGACTTGCACTCGGACGTATATGTACGGATTTATAAACAAAAATTTCGATTTTTTGCCCAAATTTAGGGAAATTTTAATTTCCCTAATTGGCAACACTGCGCTCAGGCCCGTCCAATTAATGTCAGCAATTAGGTATCCATCCGAGGTATATGTCTGGCAAGTCTTAAGGAGGTCTCTCTACAGCGAAGGAAGTTGCAGAGAAAAAATAAGTAGTAAAGGAAATTCGAAATTCGAAAATTCTCGAATTTTTGACTGCGGTGAAATTTGAGAAGGAAATTTGACACCCAGAACAAAAAGAAATTAATATGATAAATTATGGTCCAATCATATTTGCTAAAATAATATCCCGATATCTTAATTAGTGTTCACACAGGAGCGGATTAAAAGTGACACACCCGTGTGTGCCACTTTGGCCACCTTTGTCCGAAAGGGTTACGAGTGTACATTTGATTACATTTTTTGACTACTAACCCGTGTTGTTGTAGTAGTTATAGTCTCGACTAATACTAATATCGTTGTTGTAAACAATAACTTTTTTAAGGAAAGTTTTCTCTCCTTTTCGCATTTAGTTCCAACATTGTTGGTGAGAAATGCAGGTGTTTCAAAATGAATATCGGGGTTTTAAGTCTTCGTAGTACTTATTACATTTTACTACAATTATAAACAATACATCAAGTAAAAGAGCACATCAAACAGTCTTTGCTACAAGTGTTCGATGTGAGATTCATTCATCACACGGCACATGTCTAGTCAATAGGCGAGAAAAGCGCATAAACATTCCGCCATACGGCACAAAACACATTCAATTTAGGGGAGTCTTGTTTCAACTGTACGATCTCCTGAGGATTTGCTGACCGCCAGATGCGAACATTATGAGTGTTCACATTAGCTCTTAGGTGAAATGTCGATTTATCACTGAAGACGGCACGATCCAGGAAATCTTCATTGTTATGCAGCAATATTTCACTTACGAAATTGGCACGTAAACCGTAGTCTGTAGGCTTTAGACCTGTAACAACTGCAAACGATAAGGACGTATTTGCAAGCGTCTCCTCAATATTCTTCACACAGACGGTTGCATTGTAACTACCGATTCAGTCCTTATTAAAACACAAAAATCTTTCTGCTCTCTAGTCTCCATGTTTGCTTCTTGCTCTTCTTAACAGCAGACAGATGAAACAATGCATGTACATGCGTGCGTACAAAACTGTTTGAGTTGCTCTTTCATTTGATATAATATTTATAATTGTAAGTTAATTGTAATAGATACTACAAAGTTTCAAAACCCTAATATTAATTTTGAAACATCCTATATTACTTCAAACTGTGTCATCCTATATTCATGTCTTGCATATGCATATCAATTTCTCACCCCGTACAATAGCATAATTTGCCGCCTGCCCCTTTCTCCAGAAAGAACAAATCTTAAAAGTCATGATTTTAGGTATGCTACTCCAGCATGAACAGCGTTGGGGAATGTAAGTACAGTAGCACTCAGAAAGGCTTAAATACTTACTAAAAATACAATCTCGTTGTGTCTGTTTTTTCTTTAAATATTAATCTATTATGTTAGTGAAAGATAAAAAAACACCTGCAGAGGAAAGATGGTAATCTTTTTTGCAGAATTCAATATTGAGCTTCAATCTCAATGTATCAGTTTGCAATTCCATTGCAACAAAACTTAGTTCTTTTATCTTTATTTCTTGATTTTTCTTCTACATCTGTTAACATTAAAAAAAACTTGTTTATATTTTCTATGATAAGGAACTTGTTTCTGACAAAAACAAGACTAGTTTTCATATCAAAACTGTGATACCTAAGTAAATGGAACAGATATTCGCTACTATTCGAGAATTGAATTCTTGCATTTGACAACAATCAAGCGATTTGTGCTCGGATTTATTTGACCATTTGCTTTAGCATTGTCCTATGACCTTAAACTAATGCGACCTAAACATAATTTATGAATATAGTGTTCAAATACAAGCTCAGCTTGGTAAATGTATCTACCGTCATCATGAAGTCTGTTTCCAACAAGAAATATTTAATTTAAATAATATACTTATGACAGATTTTGTCGGACGCTTCAAACTTTCCGCTCTATGCAAATGCACATTTTGCACTTTCACTCTGCGTATCATATATATCTAGTCGACAAATTATTTATATATGATATTTAGAAAAATACTAGTAAGCAAATTAGTATTAGTTTTTACCTTTAGACAAGTTAATTGAATTTTGTACTGTTCGTGACATTATTTTCGTACTGCTTTCACTAAAAAACAAAATTTCATCTTTACTTTTATTTCTTAGTTGATATTGATGAACACTGCTGAAACCCGAATTGTTAGTAGGTATACTATTCATATAAATTGTAAAATATTTGTAGCGTCAGTATTTAGCGTTTAGTTTATGTAGCATTTTACGGTGATTACACGTACATAAAAATATTTCATACTTAAATAGACGTAAGATGCATTAAAAATTACTATTTAAAAAAAAACGAAATTTAGAAAAAAAACGAGAGGCAATGTTTTTTTTTCTAAAAAAACGTACATTTCTGAAAAAAATACGAACGTTTTTTTTTCTATTTACAACACTAGTTGTGTGGTTAAAGCGTGATGAAGTCACAAAGACGGTCACCTTTATTTTTATTCTTTTTACATGTATCTCCCCCTTCCCTCTCCTCTAGGTTCCACCGTAAAAGTGAAGTAATGAAAACATCCCAGGCCCGAACTTTATCTATGTTGAAAGTTTGATCGAGATCGGTCGGGTGGTTCAAGAGTTATTAAGTTTTATTTATTTTATAGATTTCTTCCCTCCCCTCCCCCTCCCCTGCGTTCTACAGTTAAAGTGATACGATAAAAACCACCTCATATCTGAACCTCATCCATGTTGAAAATTGGTTAAGATCTGTCGGGTGGTTTAAACGTGATGAAGTCACAAAGACAGTCACTTTTATTTTTACTTTTTTGACATATATCTCCCCCTCCCCTTCGTTGCATTGTAAAAGTGGAATGAAGAAAACATCCCAGGCCCGAACTTTATCTATGTTAAAAGTTTGATCGAGATCGGTCTGGTGGTTCAAGAGTTCTTAAGTTTTATTTATTTTCATATTTTCCCCTCCTCCCCTCCCGCAAGATCTACTGTCAAAATGAAATGATAAAAAACTTTCCAGGTTTGAACTTCATATATGTTGAAAATTTGATTGAGATCGATCAGGTGGTTCAAAAGTAATTAATTCACGAACATAGTCACTTTTATTTTTATATTTATTTAATTTTTGTATATCTCCTCCTTCATCCCCTTCCCTACGTTGATCCGTCTAAGTAAGTGAAATAATAAAAATCATCCCAGTCCCGAACCTCATCTACATGGAAAATTTGATCAAGATCGGTCCGGTGGTTCAAGAGTTATTAAGTTTTATTTATTTTTATAGATTTCTCCCCTCTTCCCCCTCCCCTAAGATGTACCGTCAAAGTAAATAGCCAAAAACACTTCCAGGTTAGAACCGCATCTTCGCTGAAAATTTTATCGAGATCGGTCGGGCGGTTCAAAAGATTAAGTCACAAACATAATCACTTTCAATTTTATAATATAGATAAATGAATATTTTTTAACAACCGTATACTGTGGTATGTCATTTATCTGGGAAAAATTCCAGAAGAGGTAGGATACTCTTTACGTGAGTTAGTTTGAGTTCGTAACTCTTCAAAAATCTCTTAGGTGATTTCCTTCATATTTCATAAATAAATATGCCATTACTATTCTGACAGTATGACGTAACTCATTTGTCCTCAAGAAGTCACCAAGGGGTAGTTTACCTTTGAGGTGTGTTTTTTTCTGTTAAGTTTTGCAAAAAGCAATTCAGACCATTTTGTTCATATTTCATAAATAAATAACCTATACTTTTGCGTAAATTACTTCTTATGAAAATATCCACAAGAGGAAGTTTACTTTTGGGGAATGAGTTTCTTTCGGATGAAGTTTCCAGAAACGACTTATAATATTATTTGTATTTCACAAATAAATGTTTTTTTTTTTTGTTTTTTTAGCAAATATTTTATTCCCATCCGGAGATAGGCGGGCCGTAGATGGCAACACCTTCTCTGTGGCCAGAGATTTTGTAATTGTATGGAGCATTGAATTTTTAGAATGGTTACAGAATATATGGGCTGAAGAAGGAACTATATGGGGTCTCTATTAAGGCACTCAGTTAAGTACAATACATATGCCGATGGTGATGGTAGATGCGGCGGTATGGATTATATTGGTCTATGGTTTTGGTGCGTTCGCATATAGCTAACAGGTGGTCCAGTGGTGGGTAGTTATAGCGAGGTAAAGCCGGAACTTGATCTAGCAGCTCATGGATAATTGGATGTGCCAAATTGATTCGTTTTTGGATATACCGTTGGCGTAGATGGTATAAGTGTAGCAAAAGTGTTGGAAATTTCGCACAATGATATATTTCAGCTGTGGGAGTATCAAGAGGAAGAGAATAGGCCAGACGTAAGGCGTGTCGTTCTAGAACTTTCATGTGCTCATAGAAAGTTGGTGCTGCTGATAACCAGGCGAGATGACCGTATGCTGGGCGTACAAAGACATTATAGGTAAGCAGAGAAGTTTTGTATTGAGACACCACGTGTGCCTTTCAGATTGCGTAATAAGTTCAAACGGCGACTGATATTAGCTTGGTTATTGGATATTAGTTGTTGGTTGTAGGAGTAGATTGATGCGCCAACAGAAGGTCCCAACGCCAGGAAAGCAGTATCATCAGCGAATTGTAGTGCGTATAGTGGAGGCTGAAGTTGAGGCATGTCGGCTACATAAAGAATAAATAATAGAGGTGACAGAACTATTCCTTATGGCACACCAGCACTGAGTTGAAAGGTGCGGGATTTAGCCATAATCATCCGAACGAAAGCCTGGTGTTGATGGAGAAAACTGGCAATTAGTCGTACATAAGAGTGAGGGAGCAGACTTCTTAGTTTATAAATGAGGTCCTCATGCCAAACAGTATCAAACGCTCTTTCAATATCAAAGTAAATCAGAACGGAAGGTGGACGCATAGTGGAAAGTTTAAGTAACTGGTCAACGGTGCTATAGGATGGACGGAATCGAGCTTGAATAGTTGACAGTTTGTTTTGAATTTGTAGGTAACAATAAAGCCATTTTACTAAAATGCGTTCTAGTGTCTTACTAAAGACGTTTGTGAGGCTAATTGGTCTGTAAGATGACACTGCTGTTGGATCTTTTCGGGTTTTTAGAAAGACCACAATTTTGAGTTTTACGTCCCACGGTTATGCCGGCTAGGCTAAAGGAGAAAGACCACAATTTTTGCTAGTTCCCATGGTGTAGGAAAATAGCCTGTAGGAAAAAATAGTTGTGTACAAAGTGGCAAGTTAAACTAGAAACGCTATAGGCACATTAATAAGTTGGCGATAAGTAATAGAGTCTGCTTCCGGGGCTGTGTTGCGCAAGCGTTGAGGACAGTGTTGGGTAAGTTACTTGTAAAAATGTAACGCGTTATAAGTTACTTTACTTTCTCTTAAAATGTAACGCGTTACTTGCCCCCAAAAAGTAACTGTTACTTTACTTCCAAAGTAACGCGTTACTTTTAGGTTCGAAACTTTAAAAATGTGAAAAAATTATGACCTCAATTTTCCGTACTACTATTACTACCACTAATAATAATAATAATAATAATAATAATAATAATAATAATAATAACACTGTATATAAAAATGAAAGATAGGCGGTTTGTATTTGAATACTAAAAAAACTAGTTGATTGCCAACCTCGGTAGTCGTGAAGTCTAGGAGTCAAGGACATTGTTAACGAGCTTCTGAATTTGGGTTTAGGGTCTAGGTTGACTATTCGGGCTCGAGCCAAACATTGTTAAAAGTTATAGGGTACTGGCCAAATATCTCCAAAACTGCTCGGCCTGGGTTTAAAATTGTCAACGACTTGAGCAGCTCGGCTCACAGCTCATTCACTATCGACCCGAACCGAGAAGTGAGCCGAGCCAACAGCTCATCCAACCGACTCGGCTAGAGCCCTCGGCTCAGTTGAGCCGAACTGAGCAAATGGGTCATCCCTACCAAGCCAGCTCGAGCTGATGGTTCACCCCAAGTGAGCCGGCTCGAGCCATCTCAGTTGAGCCGAGCCGAGCTGAACTTGTTATAAAAAATATCTTGTGGTCTCGCTATCGAGACGAGACGAGATGCGAGCAGCGTCTCCTCTCGTGAGCAATACTAAAAGTATTCTATATTACTTTTTAGCTTACATTTCTCATGATTTTCGTTTTCCAGTGTAATCAGGCCATGATTTCAAGACGACTTAAAACGAACAAGCCATTTATCAAACTCGACTGGACTCGAAACTAAGCGCGAAAAACTGAATCGGCTCGGAACTCGACTCGAGGATATTGCCCTTCACTTGACTCGAAACTCGACTTGAATTCGAGTCGAGTCGAGTTTTAGCTTGATTCGTGCTTATCCCTGTGCGTTAGAAAAAATGGTTGCTTATATTATTCTGCTAAACTAATTATATAATAAACTAATTATATAATTATAACAATGTTGTTATGTAAAATTAAAAATACAGAATATAGAGAAACATTACAGTACTCTATAATCAACGGGACTCTAGGATAAGAAAATTGATCTGAAAGAACTCCAATATTACATACCATCAGCAAACTATTTTCTAGTAATAAAGTAGGCCTGCTCATCAGAACACAGCTTATTCATATTAACCTCTTACGGTAAATCGTTAATTATGGCACCCTAGTTGTTGATAAATATTTTCCGCCGGGGCACTTCAGACACTTTACTTTTAAATTCTGTCTACCATCATCCTCAGCTCTTAAGAAAATAGTATTCTTTCAAATGTTCGAACGGCAAAATATTTTCGTTTTCCATCTTTATAAAAACAACACCAATCAAAGTAAAATAAACTACCTGTATCATTGCACTCCTAGTTCACTCACTGAATGTATTGATTTGGAGCTGTCAAAATCTACGACAAAATCTTCCAGGTACTTGCAATCAGTTCACGTGATTTTCCTAAGGCTGTCCTCATCTTCAAAAAACAGCAAGTGCCATTACGAACTTATCTGTTTTTCTGTGTGTCTATGACTGTCGGTCACTGACATACATAGTTCATGGTCGATTGTTTCATTCTGAGAAATTCACTTACAGGAAAGAAACATTTGTTTCCGAAAAAAAAAATACATATATTGTAGTTACTCATCCGAAATGTAACGCAAAAAAGTAACGCAAACTAGGTACGTTACTTAAAAATTTGTAACGCGTTACCGTTACAGTTACTTTGGAAAAAATGTAACGCGTTACTAGGAAACGTTACTTGCATTACGTTACTTCCCAACACTGGTTGAGGAACAACTTTAATGTCATCTGATGTGATCGGAGCAGTAAGTTGGTTGCCTGGATCAAGATGGTAGGCAACAGCAGGTTGCTGTGTGTCCTCATGTAAAATACGGGTATCTGTAGGACAAATGAACAACGGGGTGGTGTGTGGAGTGAAGATTCCTTCGAGGTAGTTGGCGAAAGTAGTGGCCTTGTCTGCATCCGTCGTTGGTGTTTGTCCATCACTTACGATCGGATATAGCGGGCCCTGTTTTTAAAAAGTGAGGCGCTTAAAGGTATTCCAAAATTTAGTTGAGTTCATTTCTTTGCATAAAGCATTACAAGAGATGCGCCAGTCAAGGCGTTTAGAGCTACGATGTAATTCTGAACCATACGTTAGAATTGGCGATGCAGAAGAAGAAATCGACGGTCATCTGCGTGACGAAACTCTTTTAAGTACTTTTGTGAGCGCCGTAGATGAGCGAGGGCGTGTACTGATAAACGAGGTCTATCCAATTTTTTGGCAAATTTCGGAACTGCGTACTCCGTAGCTTGAGACACTATGTTAGTCAGCGTATGTGAAAGGTTTTCAATAGATGCAACTGTTGTGAGAGTAGGAACAGTAGCTGGCAGATGTTTGGTAATGTACGTGTTTGTACTGGTCCCAGCGAGCTTTGCCGAAGTTAAATCTTGGTCTGTGTGTGGTGATGCGGATGCGGTGGATTTCCGATGTGGAGTTATAGACAGAAGTATCTGAAGTTGGTCACTACCTATGGAGCCAAGGATATCTAGAGTAGTAATTGGTAATAGATTCTTGAAGACAATTGCTACGTCAGTTCTAGTGCTGCTTTTCGGACGGGTAGGATTTGGTAACTGCAGTAAGGAGTTATGAGAACCAGTAGTTTGGAGAAAATCGTGAAAGCGTTGTTTCTAAGCTGGTGTACGAGAATGATAGTTGATGTCTGTTAAGAAGATGTATGTTGTAAATTTGAGATCTAAGTACGTCAGATTATAAATATTTCAGTAATTACAACATAACGCGACTTCTGGAATCTGGAGCGAGAAAGTTTAATGCAGTGACTCGTACATATTATCTCAGAAAGTCAAATTACATATAAGGACCTTATTAAACTGTAGGTTTTCATAGATAACATTAACCCATTTACGCATGCCGTGCCATATATGGCATATACCTTTTTTTTCCTTTAGCTTTCTTGTGATTTATCAAAGGCATCAAATGACTGTTTTGTCTGCTGTGTGAGAAATTGACGTGTATGAGTAAGAGATTTTGGTGTCATCTGGCATGTTCTTTGTGAGTTGTAAGTGTGTCATATATGGCACTTACTTATTTCTCGTCGGAATTAAGTGAAAAATCTAAAATTCAAGTTTTAATTCATTTTTCAAGTTCCCATATGAGGATTTCCAATACTATTTTTTTTTCGCTAAAAGAAAAAAATCATGCAGAAAGGGGTTAATGAGATAATTTAGCATTTAATGACCATAGTTTACAAATTTTAATGGAAACTATATTTTTCCTCTGAAAATGAGACATTGAGCACCATCTAGTACTAAGCTTTGGAACTAATTAAAAGTTTCCACTTAATAGTTTCATGGCTGCCAACTCAGTACGTTTTACATCACATGTGTAATTGTGAAGATAGTGTTGGATCATAAAGTTCCCAGGCAACATTTCCACTTCGTTTAAAACATAATATGCCTCAAAAGGCGATCAGGGGCGAACTATCCCAACCTGCTACTCTGCAAATGCAGGGTGGACCCACCTCGTTTAAGTAGAGGTGACCCCATTAAGCCTCAGAAAGCAAACCAGAATGAAAAATATTTATATCTAACTTATATCCCACTGATTTCTGTTAAAAGTTGCAAAGTTTAATGGTGAAATAGACCCCAGTTGCTACGATTAACACATGTCCTGTGTTATCGGTTTGACATAGATGGAAATGAGATGGAATTTTTCAGTTTAATGTCCCACAATTATGCCCTTTGTTCTAATGGGGCGTTTACACTTAGTCGATTTGCGTTCGATTCAGTTGAATTGACGTCACTTTCAACTTAATCGACCGTGTAAACGGGATTTCAACTTAATCGCTTGTTGATCGAAGGCGACTAATCGACTGGCAACTGAATTGAAAGACGTTCTATTTTCTGTGGTTGAAATAATTGAACACATCCATCGATCTGATTCGGCCTAGTTGCTTCGATTTAGTGACAAATGCAGCGAGTCGATTTAGTCGTGCGACTAAATCGATTTAGTCGTGCGACTAAATCGACCAAGTGTAAACGCCCCATAAGCGAGACGGATGGTTAAGGCAAGTGAATGATAATTGAAGAAGCTGGGAAAGGGAATGTGGAAGGAATCACAAGAAGTAACCCGAGAAAACCTACGGACACGATGTTGTCCATCATAAAACTTATTTGAATGGATCGAACCAGGGAGCCCACGCACCAGAGGTAAGAGCTGTATTAATGAGCCACAATGCCCCCACCAATTTGACAAAGAGTTGCTGTTAATCGATATTTAAAGTAGTCCACATTTAAAATTTTTGTTCATTTTGATTGTAGTTTCAGTCAGTGTCGGACTGGGCACGTTAACAACTTGGCGATCGCTAAGGGCCCGAAGCCTGAGGGGCCCCGCACGGATCACGTGGCGCAGGACCTGTAGGCCTTGGTCGAATTCACGCGATCGTAAATTCTTTCTTGTGTCTTCCTACTAAAACATTGCGGAAGCCTAAGTTCATCTTTCCAAAAGAAATCTTCCATGGGGCCCTCTTGCTCTTATTAGTACGAGCCAGTGAGCCAGTAAAACTTCATACTTAGCAAAGGCCCCCTCTACTCTGTAACGCTACACACACACACACACACACACACACACACATATATATATATATATATATATATATATATGGGTGGGGGCCTTTAAGAACTCGCGCCAAGGGCCCTCAACTTGGCCAGTCCGGCACTGGTTTCAGTCAAAATAACATCGTATTTACATATTGTGTACATGGACAGATGTAATTCCTCGATCACTTTTTATAGAACCTTGTAAACGTACGACAAATTAGGAGGAAAATAAGAATTACAATCTAAAAAGAATAAAGTGCTTAATACAACATAACGACACTTTCTCGTTGGTTGAATAAGTTATACTAAATATACTATCGCAACCTCATTCCGTAATGGTCTGCGTCAACGTAAAGCAATATTTATGTTCTAGTTTACGATATTAAACATTACATCCTTGTTTTAAAATTTGGAGTCAGTGACCCAAATTTTGAGTTTGCAACAGTCTTATGTATTGTATCTCGTTAGGCAAATTGTCTTTTAAGACCAGAAAATTTGCATGTTTCACAAACTCACCACCCAAATTTCTTATCACATATTTACCGTTGAAAATTTGTGTAGAGAGATACGGAATGAGGTCTCTGATAATTTAATCAATTTTAGGTTTCCAGTTGCCCACGGAATACTTACTAATGTGTATAAAAAATCATATTTTCGAAAAACAAATCATTATTGTTTGTATAAGAAATGATGCAAATTCGCACAATATTTTCAACTAGAGTTTCCAAATACTGCCGATGATGGTATCTACAGTAGCGATATTTTGCTTGTACTCCTTGGCAACTCTGTTAACGTGTGGATAAGTGAATCGGCGCGCAGAAACTAATGTTTCCCTGGCCGTGCTGAACCTGAGTTAGTTACTCTTCGTGTGAAGGAGTGCGTTAATTTCTTCTGTCAGAGACGAACTTCAAACGTAGAACACGTGCAGTACACGGTGGAGTCAAAAGCAAGAAAACCTGTGGCAGACGCGCCCAGACTTAGTACGTTGTTGTTTTATAGAAAAGGTGTTGCTTAAAAATAACATTTTTTGTTAGTATGGCTGATTATTTGATTTGTGGAGGTACAGGATATGTGCCTGAAGATGGTTTGACTGGAGCTCAGTTGTTTTCAAATGGTGATGGATTAACATACAAGTAAGTTTCTAATGTGTGTCTGTAGACACTAGACTCTAAGATCTAATTTCTATGTGTAAAACCCCTTTCTTAAGAATAAATGTGTTCTACTACGTAAATGGCAAACTACGCATTTGTGTACCGGTATTGTGTGTGTTCCACAGGACCCATTGTTAGTTTTTGCATATCGTGATCGCTATATTATAGATTTTATTGGTAACATGTTCTTCAAGCATGTAATTTATGGAATGGAGTAATTAATGGGAAAGTAAGCAAATGGGTGGTTAAACAAAAAGAGCATTTATTTTATTCCACCTCCACAATAGTTCTTCAAACTCTCCTATTTTACTTATTTTATATAAAACACGATTACGTGGCGCTTTGTTTGTTGTTCGGGTAAATTCACGATACCGATTTTCCCTTGCACTCAGGTAAACATGTTTGAAAACATCGATAATACATGTTCGTGGCAAGGTTCTACAACACAGGTCCCCCTCTCCTTTAGCTGTAATAAAGGGAGAAAACAACGTGCCCTGCGGCTCCAACCCGCCTTCACTCGTTAATGCTCGCTCGGCAATACTGTGTGAATCAAATATTAAACTTCGGTACAGAAAGGATCCAACCTAGGCGAGGGACCTGTGTTCTAGAACCTTCCCCAGGCATTTATTCCGAAGTTGGGCGTCCGCTTTCGTCAAATTTTTTCGCTGTTATCTCCTTTCCACACTTTCTGCGATTTGTTGTTAGGTTCATTAATCCGTGCACTTCACAAACTTTTACAAGATTTTGCTCGTTATCAACGTATTGCTTCACAAATGTTAAAACTGGTAGTTCATTGCCCTTGTACATTCGCCATGTTGATAACATAAATGCTCGTTTCTTTCCCACAATGCAACTGTTCGGTTACCTTGCGCCAAGTAGTTCCCTCCGCTCGCCGTATAGTCCCATGTTTATAACCGCTTGTATATAACAAATAAACAGGTTTTTCGAGACTCTTATATATTATCAAGCACACAAACGATCAAATTATATCCATATCTTTCCTGTAAATTTTAAAAATTTCGCTGGAAACGGACGCCCGACTTTGGAATTTAACCCCTTCCCCATGTGGGTCAAGGTAGAACCAGCTAAGAAGCCAAGCGAGAATTGCATTTTTCCCTTAACAAACTATTTTCTGTTGAAAAGTCTACAGAACTGCACGCATTTCATAAAAGTACAAATTTCAAAGATCGCCCCGTGTTTGTCTCGCTACTTTTTAAGGTTTGTTGCATCGTTGCATTGCACTAGTAACAACTTGCTCTCCCCACACACTCTCAAAAAAAAAGAAAAAAAAAAGTACAATTTTGAAAGACGATGAAGAGTACGAAAGTAATTCCGTGATTTTGTAGTTCACAATTATAGACTAGTTATTAGTATACTAAGTGGAGTATTAAGGTTATTCAGAACGTCCAAACAGTTTGTGTCTAAAACGATAGATGGCGCCACCGTCACCAATGTTAACATATACAACTAATAAAATTAAAACAATCAAATATAAAATAAACAGTTCAAAAATTAAGCAAAAACGGATATAATCTGGTTAATGGACGTTACAAAATCTAGGGAATGGTACGTGTCGATTTCACATATTGTTATTAGTTTCATTGTTAGAGGCCACCATTGTTAACTAAACAATCAACTTTATCTGCCGTACTTTCTACCACAAACTGACCAAACTTTGCACACCCATTTAAGATTGAAATATCTAGGGAATGGTACGTGTGAATTCCACATATTGTTGTTAGTTTCATTGTTAGAGGCCATCATTGTTAAATATACAATCAACTTTATCTGCCACACTTTCTACCACAAACTGACCAAACTTGGCACACCCATCGGATTAGCACAGAGATATCTACTGAATGGTACCAGTCGATTTCACATATTGTTGTTAGTTTCATTGTTCGAGGCCACCATTGTTAAATAAACAATCGTTGGATTTCTCCATTGTTAGATAAACAATCAACTTTATCTGCCATACTTTCTATCACAAACTAACCAAGCTTGGCACACTCATTTACGATTGAGATATCAATGGAATGGTACGTGTCGATTTCACCTATTGTTGTTACTTTCATTGTTAGAGGCCGCCATTGTTAAATGAACAATCAACTTTATCTGCCATACTTCCTACCAGAAACTGGCCAAACCTTGCACACACATTTAAGATTAAAATATCTAGGGAAAGATATGTGTCGTTTTCTCATATTGTTGTTAGTTTCATTGTTGAAGATCACCATTGTTAAATAAACATTCGTTGGATTTATCTATTGTTAAATAAACGATTAACTTTATCTGTCATACTTTCTACCACAAACTAAGCAAACTTTTCACACTCATGAACAATTGAGATATCTATGGAATGGTATGTGTCGATTTCACATATTGTTGTTCTTTCATTGTTGAAGGCCATCATTGTTAAATAAACAATCGTTGGATTTCTAAATTGTTACATAAACAATCAACTTTATCTTACACTCTTTCTACCACAAACTAAGCAAACTTTCCACACTCATTTACGATTGAGATATCTATGGAATGGTATGTGTCGATTTCACATATTGTTGTTCTTTCATTGTTGAAGGCCACCATTGTTAAATAAACAATCGTTGGATTCCTAAATTGTTACATAAACAATCAACTTTATCTTACACTCTTTCTACCACAAATTAATCAAATTTGGCGCACTCATTTACGATTGAGATATCTATGTAATGGTACGTGTCGATTTCACTTATTTTTGTTAGTTTCATTGTTAGAGGCCACCATAGTTAAATAAAAAATCAACTTTATGTGCCACACTTTTTAACAGAAACTGACCAAACTTTGCACACCCATTTAAGATTGAAATATCTAGGGAATGGTATGTGTCGATTTCATATATTGTTGTCAGTTTCATTGTTGAAGGCCACCATTGTTAAATAAACAATCAACTTTAACGACCATACGTTCTACCACAAACTGACCAAACTTTGCACACCCATTTAAAGTTGAAATATCTAGGGAATGCTATGTGTCGATTTCACATATTGTTGTTAGTTTCATTATTGAAGGCCACCGTTGTTAAGTAAACAATCAACTTTATCTGCCGTACTTTCTACCAGAAAGTGAAGAAACTTTGCACACCCATTTAAGATTGAGATATCTTGGGAATGGTACGTGTGGATTCCACATAGTGTTGTTAGTTTCAATGTTGAATTCCACCATTGTTAAATATACAATCAACTTTATCTGCCACACTTTCTACCACCAACTGACCAAACTTGGCATACTCATCGGTTTACAACTGAGATATCTAGGGAATGGTACCTGCCGATTTCAGAAATTGTTGTTAGTTTCATTGTTATAGGCTACCATTGTTAAATAAACAATCAACTTTGCCATACGTTCTACCAGAAACTGACCAAATTTTGCTCACAAATTTAAGTTTTAAATATCTAGGGAATGCTACGTGTCGATTTCATGTATTGTTGTTAGTTTCGTTGCTGAAGACCACCATTGTTAAATACACAATCGATGGATTTCTAAATTGTTAAATAAACAAACAACTTTACCTGCCATACTTTCTGCCACAAACTAACCAAACTTGGCACACTCATTTGCGATTAAGATGT
The DNA here is from genome assembly GCF_964235325.1 of Thermobia domestica. Taxonomy (NCBI): domain Eukaryota; kingdom Metazoa; phylum Arthropoda; class Insecta; order Zygentoma; family Lepismatidae; genus Thermobia; species Thermobia domestica. The sequence continues at coordinate 197,161,183 of NC_137459.1, read as the reverse complement.
CTATGGAATGGAACGTGTCGATTTCACATATTGTTGTTAGTTTTCTTGTTAGAGGAAACCATTATTAAATAAACAATCATCTTTATCAGCCATCTTTAGCAGAAACTGGCCAGACTCTGCATACCCATTTAAGATTGAAATATCTATGGAATGGTATGTGTCGATTTCACATATTGTTTTTGTTTCATTGTTGAAGATCACCATTGTTAAATAAACAAGTTAAATAACAATCAACTTTATCTTACATACTTTCTACCACAAAATAACCAAACTTTGCACACCCATTTAAGATTGAAATATCTAGGAAATAGTACGTGTTGATTCCACATATTGTTGTTAGTTTCATTGTTGAAGGCCACCATCGTTAAACAAAGAATCAACTTTGCTATATTTTGTACCAGAAACTGACCAAACTTGGCACACCCATCGGATTACCACTGAGTTATCTATGAAATGGTACTTGTCGATTTCAGTTGTTGTTGTTAGTTTCATTGTTAGAAGCCACCATTGTTAAATAAACAATCAACTTTATCTGTCATACTTTCTACCAGAAACTAACGAAACTTTGCTTACCTATTTACGATTGAAATGTCTATGGAATGGTAAATGTCGATTATCAAGGGCTAACAAGCCTTAGTCAAATTGTGTGTAATACGTCATTATGCGTTGGGATCAAATGATAATTATTCGTGATCAAACGAGCTGGCCAAATTCCGATTGAATTTGTTTTCATGGTGGCTGTGGTGGAGGGGCTAACAAGTCATCGGTAAATGTTATTGTTCGGAAAGTGGAATAGTGCAAAAAAATAAACATATTTCATTCAGAACTTTGTTGTGCCTGCTTTGTAACCAGTGTGAATTAGTTGTGTGCCGCCAGATTTCTTTTCATTCTTTTTTTTTTTTTTTTTTTTTTTTGTCTCAGGTGGAGCGGGATGGCCCCCTACAGCGTTCCTAGAATTACACTCGAAAAGCCCACAGTGTTCCTAGAGCTGCACTCTAAAAGCCCCTCCCATATAACTGACCTGTGTTTCACAGCAGACACCTCACATTTGAACTCTGTTGAGATTCTGTGTGTCGGTTGTACGCACAAATTGAGAGTATAAACATGTATTAGGGAATGAGAAGTTCTCGAAATAAATTTGCAAGCTGAATATTTTTTCGCGACATAAGTGAAGAGTAATTGTATATCCTTGAAGAGTACCCTGGAGAGTAAGAAAACTCGTAAGCAAAATAATCATTGAATAAATATCAATGTAATCACAGTAATGTACATATGGCATGTTGTATTTCTACCAGATTGTTAGAGCACTAATTTTCTCATTGTTTGATCTGAGCGGTCTCGCTATCGAATCTCCAGAAGAACATTAAAAAAAAAAGATGTATTTAGGTCTATTCCATTTTAAACAAACGAAATACGTTGCGTAAAAGAACTTTCCATGTTAAAATATTTGATGGGTAGAGTAGTTTGTGTGGGATTTGATTGTTATTGCATGTATCTATTGCATGCTGATTGGGTAGCTGGGAAGGCAGCCAAGATATTCATTCTGACGGTTGCAAGCCCGTGAAAATACAGAGCAACAGTTACTCCAAGGGAGTAGATAATAGATAAAAAAAAAACTACCGTGGGGGAGAGAGCCGAAAAGAGTTTATAGTATGAAATTTTGTCCGCAACTAGGGAAGTTCCGCCAGGAACGCAGGATCACCTAGAGCGCCATAGACGCACGCACTTGCATTACCAACATGTATGAAAGGTTTCTTTCATCATGCATCTTGAAAGAATTTTTTGCCCACACACGTACCAACGTGCTGTCCAACATACTGAAAGTAGTTGGAGAAATGTGGAGGACGAGGAAACGCGTGCTTTTTCTTTCTGCAACTGCACGACCTTGGCATGCGACGGAGGAGAGGCTCACGTGATTTCTTCCGCTGTCGTGATTGGCAGACCTAAATATAAAACAGTCACCTTGCATGAACGAGCCCATACACGGTAAACATGCATGCAGAACGGCAAAAACATCAAACATGTTTTCAGAAGATTTTGAAAACTTTCAACATGAATGAACGAGGCCATACACGATCAACTTGCCTGTGGTTTTATCATTTTTCATACAAGTCGGGCTGTTTCTTCAGGCATGTGTTTACGTGTATGGGCCGCTTATATGGCTCTCATTGTTGAGACACTAAAATTTTTAAATTAATCGTATACGGAATATAAACATTAATAAACTATTTTTATTTATTTACTTATTCCTCGGGGGGTAGTCTATCTCAGAAGATTACGATTAGCATAATTCGATGTTTCAGGGGTGCGCTTCCAATCCACCTCCCAGATGCGGTTTTTGGGTGGGCGAACCGGACCTTGTCCTTAGGTCCACACATTAATTAAAGTATATGTAACACACATGTACGTATGTGTGTGTGTGTGCGTATGATATGTGTATATGTATGTATGCTAAATGTAAAATATTTTTGAACCAATGTTTCCAATCCAAATAATAGAGCCCCACGGCTCCAACTCGCCAAAAACAAATTCCGCCTGTGTCACCTTCTACACATCAGCGGCTATGCCCATAGTATATTCTATGATAACAATTGACTGAATGTGCTTTTCAAGTTTCTAGCTCATTTTCTTGGAAAGATAATGCGTAAGAATCTCTTAGTGTTGCAACGAGACGAGACAGGACTCTTTGAAGCGAGACACGATACAATACGAAACGTTTCGTAAAACGTCTTGTCTCGTGTCTCGAAAAATACAAACACAGTTTCTGAATTTGCTTAAAAATTTATTAACTCGGAATAAATTATTTGCCTTCGAAATGTATACCATCTTTTATTATTTCAAATGATCCAAATGATTCAACGTTTCAAACCCTACAAAGAACAGGGAATACCTAAAGCACTTTTTAAAAATGATTCTTACAAACAGCTTTCACTTCCATTTTTCAATCAATTCAAGTTTAATTATTTTGTGATAGTGCTCCAGATTCAAATACAATGTAAAGCGTTCATTGAGATCAGTGTTTCAGAAGATTTTATTCCGGGGGCTGGTGGAGATATCTACGTATAAAAATCCTTTAATAGAAGTACAAGTATGCGTAGAAGTGGCAATTTTATCAGTAACTAACTATTGTTTCATGGTCTTTCTCGTTCCGAACCAAGACAGAAACGTGTCAGCCTTTCTCGATACTGAGGTTTGAAAAAGAATTTTGATTTGACAATAAAATTTATCTTTTTTTATCCTTTTATGATGTTATTCGAAGATAAACCATTTTTTAAATGGGAAAGTTACATAGGCCTCCTTATTTGTTGAAGTGGCGCCAGGGGTTCTGAAAAAAGGATATCAGAATAAATGGGGAAATCTTGCCTTTCGTCTGTACTGACGGTATTGACAAATGTTCCTATCGAAGTAATTACGGGTTCAGTCGAAACTAAGCAGTCGTTGCTGGAAGATTGCAGTCGTGTTGTGTGTTGTGCTCTGTTAACCAGACTTGGTTAAAAGTTATAATTTTAACCACTTGGTTTAACAGCTCTTTTGTGGGCCTAAGCCTTTCTGGTGTTGCCACGAGACGAGACAGAACCATTCGATACGAGACGAGACGGACACATCTTTTCTAGACGAGACGACACAGCCAGAAGTCTCGTCTTGTCTCGTTTCGTCTCGTGGCAACACTAGACTCTCTAGATATATCAGTGCAAGGTATGACAACGTTCCTCACGGAGCACATGTTAGCTCTCAGCCTCTTTCTTTCACTGATGTTTGTTTACGTAGTAGATTAATATATAGAGAGTAACAAAAGGATGAGATATGCAGATTCTCCTGAAACCACATTAAAATTGTAGCAGTATTTGGAGCTTGTTATAAATGGATTTACCGGGGAACTAAAATAATTCTGGGAACTGATCATACAGCATTGATATAAATAAACATGGAAACAAGTAAATACAAAGAACTGAAATCGTGAATTGTTTTCAAAATACAGAAATCTTGAAGGAATATCTGTTTAGGCGGCTTTAATTGTAAAGGAATTTTGAATAAATTTGCATCCCCTGAATTCTTATACATAAAAAATAGAAATCTTTCTTTTAGCGTACGAATGAGATGCTTTAGTAAATTAGGTTAAGATAATTAAAATGATACTGTCCTTTACAAAATTTAAGGGGAATACCATGAGTCAAACTATAAAGGTCAGTGGTAGCTTTTGTCATTTCTTACGACCACTATACGCACCTTATTGCGAAAAATTTATTCGTATTATAAAACCGATATCATTCAATAAATGTCAAATTTAACAGATCTTGAGAGATGAAATGACAAAAATTGTCATTACCTCTGTTGCATAAGATATTCTAGCTTTGGGACCCATGTTATTATATGACTTTCACGATAAGTGACAAGGAGAATATAAATCCCAAGTTCAAAACGTAAGGAAAGAAACCGGCTGTTTGCGCTTCAAATTATGAAAAATGTACCAAAATGGTTGAAATTATGATTTTGTATTTCTTTACGAGAAAGAAGAATAAAAATAAAAATTGGAGCAATTCTAATTATGTATGTATAAGTCCACTATCTTCTTCAAGTTACTAAACTAACTTCAAGTGTTTCAACCATTTTTGACACATAACTCGAAAACTTTTAGAGATATTAGAGGCAAGAATACATGGTTGATAATGAGCTTTTTAATTATATCACAATACTTTTGAACTTTACCTTATGAGAAATGGCATATTCAAAAATTAATTCAGTACCACCCTAACCTGAATTTTACCAAATGATTAGCGAAAGTGATACGGTGTGCATCGTCCAGGGATTAATTCCCGGTGTGGCACTCAAACATTTCTGTGTTGACCAAATATCGAGATAAAAGTTGGGAAACTAAAAGATAGCGGACTTCAATCTAGACAGCCGGCGACGTTGGGTGTGGTTGTGCTTACTACTAACATAAGCCCGCTGCAGGCTCAGATCACAAGGGACTGTTGCGCCAGGATTATATATATATATATATATATATATATATATATATATATATATATATATATATATATTGGTGTTATTATTTTACCTTACATTCTCTCAGTAGCGTAAGTAAGGATGAATGGGCCTCCCAGCAAAAATGTTAAACGGACCCTCTCTTTCCACATTCATGAGTCACGTAAAATTTACAGAGAACAGTTTTGACTTTCTATGTTCTATCTAGTGAGTCACAACTTACTCATATGCAAAAAATGCACATTATTATTATTATTATATTGTGTTATAGTTTTGGTCTATTCTGCTATACCAACTTCGAGAGTCTACGACATCCGACATTTTTAATGAGGTGTGGTCGTCCCACTTTTTGTTGTTTGGTTCGATGCTGGTTTCACTGTTCTTTTCCCATCTTTGAAATACATAAGCACAGCAGATCGCGAAAACTCGACAAGTCGCGTTGTTTCCGAAACGAAGCTCCCAGCCACTTAGTCACCCTGATATATCGTCGTCCTTCCCCATTCAAGGCACAAGCATCACACTGACTAATCGAGTGAGATTCTTGTCGTGTTTGGCGCGCGGTTGTGTTATGCCTTGTAGCTCTTATCTCAGCCCGATGATTTCGTTCAAAAAGTAGCGAGTGGTCATAATGTTTTCGCTGGTCAGTAAAAGTTTTGTTGGCATTTAATTTACTAAATAATCGCTCAGGTGTTACCGTCTTCATAGGTAAAAATGAGATATAGTTGGAACATCACATAATTTTTAACATCTTAACATTATAAAGTTTAACTTCGAAACTGAAATGGGCCTCTTTCTGTTCTGGGCCTCTCAATGTTGCGGGCCCTGCAGGCCCTTTAGTTGCGCCACATCATTCTCTCTACTCAGAAGGATAGGGACAAATAGAAAAGTCAAAATTCATTTTGTCCATTTTTCATGCATCATACACTTCAGAAAAAAAATCATATAATACTGATATGTAAGAAAATATTAGTATTGTTTGTCTGTTTTCTGTATACAAAGAACCATTTAGGTTCTTTTTATCTCATATTCTGGTAATAATCAAAAAAAGAAAAGAGTTTCATGTGATAAACGTACGAAAGATAATTTGTCAACGCGATGCGAATGACGTTCTCTGCAACCTAATTCCCGTTTTTCGTACAAAAACTCTATTCCTACCTGCAAAAAGAAAAGATTTATGTTACTCATCAATGGTTGAGGTTTTGCCCTGCGGCTGAACAACACGGCTTGTATAAATAAACTCTGACTGACTGCAGGTGCACGAAAAAAAAAAAAAAAAAACGGTTGGATTCCTCTCCCCGCCCACTTCAAGTGTGGATATCCTGGACACATTCAAACTGAGCGGTACGATCTTTCAGTTCTTCCCAGTAGATGTGCCAGCAGTGATTGCTAAATGAAAAAGTGAGCATCTGGTGGCGAAAAGGCGAAGTGCTCGGACAAGGGGGTGGGCACAGTAACCTTTGGGCAAGGTTCTAGATTACTGGTCCCCCTTCCCATTAAGCAGTAATGAAGACAGAAAACATATCCTGCGGGGCTTTAACCCGCCTTCATTCGGTAACGCTCGCTCGGCAATATTATGTAAATTAAATGTACAAACTTTAGTACAGAGAGAAACCAACCCAGCTACTAACCTACATGAGGGACCAGTAATCTAGAACCTTCCCGTATTAATGCTATTGCAATTTGTGTTAGCATATAGGGTTGTCCTCTCTCCGTAATTGTATTTTGGATGTCTTGTATTCTACACTTGCTTGAAGTTGTACTTGGTTTTAGGTATATTTAGGCTTAGTGAAGCCGTGTACAACTTTCGAAACTTGTCTGCAGGATTCGAAAATTATGCAGACAAGTTCCTCGTGCTATTTTGTTCTTTTTCTTGCGTTTTATTGTTTCTATGTGAAATTCAGTCTTGACAGTTTCTCAAAGACTTTTCTCGTTATTATCTTGGTTCCATCTATTTTATTGAAAAAAGTTTTTTTTTTTTTTGTTTAAATATTTTGCTCTATGTATTTATATCACATATGGACAGAAATAAGTTTATTTCACCTTGGTGTTATTATCCAACAACCGGGTTATGCTGGAAGGGGTCACATAAAAGCTTAAAGCGGAGTTCAAATCGTTTCTCGACTTACATCAGAAACAAATTGTCCTCCTTTTGAACTCTAAACCGGGACTAATTGACCACAATTGCGATACGTCTGCCGACTGACTCACGAAGGACTCCTGATACTTTGTACTGATCTTTACATACTTTTAAAATAATTGTCTAAACAGTTGCACAAGTGAAACCACTATACAGAATTACATATGGACAATACTAAAGAGTACAGACGAACTAATTAAGTCGAAGTTAATTCACTACGACTTTTATTAGTTAAAGGAATACGACTACTTAATTTGCATATCAGTAAGAAAAGTAAATAAAGATAAGAATTATTTGAGTCCACTTGGGCTCTGACCCATTTATACATCAAATAGATACCAAAGATACTTTTGGTTTCAGTAGATACCTCTCGTGGGGTTTGTATGACCCCCTCCCCCCAAAAAAGGTACGGTCTTTCGGTGTATTTTATCAATAGTAAACATCATTAAAACGAAACAGTTTTTAAATTTTTCTTTGATTGCAATTGCATAACAATAATAACAAACTATAAAAGATTACGAAAGAAACATTCATAAACTTAAAAAAAAAAAAAAAAAAAGAAAGAAAAGTTGCTTTTGTAGTATAATCTCTTTGAGTAATGAATGGGGAATTTAGGCCTGTGTATAATACGAACAATATGCGGGAGTTACACGCGATACCACAAATGTGTTTTCATTGAGATTTTACGAACACTTACTTTTCCAATTATTTTTCGTTTTTTTGGTTTAAACCAATTGGGTTTTTGGAGAAAAAAAATAACAGCTGTTTAAACCAGCCAATCAATCAATTCGTAATACTTCTCCCACTCATCCATTGAGAATGTTTTGGTTGGCTTTAATCTGGTGGTTTTACGACTTAGCCATCTGTGTTTTATGTATTTTGATTGTTTAGTGCTTAGGCCTAGATGGTGTATAATCTAAGTTTTGTGTGATCGCACTGGTAGGAAGCAGTCTGTACGTCGTTGAAGTTGCTAAGAGGTTTTTGCCTTTCGCATTTGGAACATTGTGTTTTGATTATTTGTGAACTAAATATCTTACTTCTATCATGCATGTCTAGGAATGAAATCGACGAACGTGCAAGTAGGATATATTAGGGAAGGTTCTAGAACACAGGCGCCCCTCCATGTAGGTTTGTAGCCATGTTGGTTCTTTTCTGTAGCAGAGTTTAATAATTAATTCACATAGTATTACCGAGCGAGCATTAGCGAATGAAGGCGGGTTAGAGCCCCGCTGGGCACGTTGTTTTTCTTTATTACAGCTAAATGGGTAGGGGGAACTAGAACCTTACCTAGATATTACACCATGCCATATTACGCCTGTGCATTAGAGTTGTTTGCTTCGCGACTCGGTCAGTCCCGGAGTCACACTGGTACTTTTAGTGTGACTTACAAAAATAAATTATACAATTCTGGGATGATTTGGAGCACGTACTTCGCAACATCCGCTATCCTCTCAAAGGTTTATCCTTTAACATAATTATTAGTACTGGTAGTGTTATTGACACAACTCACTTGGTGTTGCAAGCTAAATAGATTGATATATTCATTTAGCGATATTTGTAATAATTTAATTTACAGTACCCGTAGTTTAAAACGTATCAGTAAATCCAAAGACTATTACAGGATATATCCATTTTCTGGATGTAAATCCTGGGAGAATCTTTATTCGTACCTAGTTCACAGTCTGAACCGACGACGTCCGAATTGGTTGGAAGGTTTTTAGAGTTCGACATTGGGAAATATGTCAACACAAGCCATTTCACAAGTAATTTTTAAGGAGTTTTATTTTCAGGAATAGCTTTAAATATTAGCCTTGAGAGTCAATCGGGCTAAACTTCCACAGATGGCGGCTTCGGATTGGACGTGCAAAGTTCTAGATTACTGGTTCCCCTTTCTGTACCAAGGTTTATTATTTAAGTTATAGTATTGCCGGGCGGGCGTTAGCGAGTGAAGGTGGGTTAGAGCCCCGCAAGGCACGTTGTTTTGTTCTTGTACTTTGGGGCCGCCAGAAAGTTAACCCGTCAAATCGTTCCGAGAGGAAAAACATATCGAAAACTTTCAAATGGTAACCAACAATTTTGGCCAAGATATAGAGAATTTAAGGTTAGAAATCTAATTCACTGATGGAGATTCATCAACTAATAGTAGTAGAAAACAGTCATTTCCGGTTGTAACGGCGAGGGGAAACTGTAATAGATGGCAAAAAGCTACGCATGCTAGCAACTGAGCGTCTCAAGAATGATTTCATTTTCATGCTTAAATCTATTAAACAGGAAGTGATCAGACATCCACTAGAACTTCCGGTTTCGGTACTGATCTATAAAAGAGCAAAAACAATAAGAAATTTCGAGAAGTGTTCTCTTTGCCCTTGAGTCAAACAGGATGTTATAGAAATCAACCATTGGTTTTCACGTTGATCGCTCTAGAGTGAAAACGGTAATATAGTGAGAAGCGATTTTCTGCATCAATTAAGGCGTCATAAGAATATATTCCATCTCCATTGTAATCTCTACGAAAACCAGAAGCTGTGTAAATCTACATCACTTCCGGTTTCGATATTGAGAAAATGCTATACAAACTAACTTTCACATGTTGTACATGTGACGCCGCTGCTTGTATATTTACTCTGAACATCTCAAGAAGTACGTGATGAATCGCCATCAATTTTGGCCAGGATACGGAGGGTCCAGTTTGTTAATGGAAGTAGTAGAAATCAACCATTGTCGGTTTTCATGTTGAGCACTAAAGAGCAAAACCGGTAATAGCGTGGAATAGTCTCCTGCAATCGATTGAGCGTCCTAAGGATACAATTTATCATCCTTAATCCGTGTCGAGTTCTAGTAAAAACCTATAATCATGACTGGCCTATACCAATGGTTCCCAAGCTGGGAAGAGAAGTGTGAAGGGGGCGCAAGCTACTGACAGAAATGAACCGTTAGATTATGAACGAATCACTATTTTCAATTTAGCTTTAGCAAACTTTACGGACGCTATGTTTCACTACTAAATACTGCTTGCTTTCTGCGTTGCTCGTAAGGCGTGTTATACACTACGAGATCAATCCTAGGAAATATCTTAGGATTTATATTCGGAAAAATGTTATGACATATCTTGTAGGAAATCCTACCCTTTTTGTGCCATACACGTGAAGAGTTTTCCTGTATGACCGAATGACGTTTATCAACATTGTGAAATAGTTCTATTTAATAAAAGTACAAAATAGAAGAATTACTATGCTAACCATACTGCACATCCCACTGATATTAATACAAGGCGTTATATTGTTAAATTGGATACCTCTAAAAAGAAAAACATAAATGTCAGAAGGGTGCTGGTATACTTTTGGTGTACCACATTTTAGAAGATTTACAAATAAAATTTAATACTTTGCATGAAAAGACGTAGTTACAAGGATCAAATTTCTGCAAACAACAGAATTAAATGTAAAGTAATACTGCTGTATTTTATGCTTACAATTGTAGGGTTACTAGTCTGAAATCATTATAAATGTTTTGACGACGGTTAAAATAGGTGAGAGACAATGTTTAGCAGAAAGGGTCCTGCTAATTTTTCTAAGACATGTTACAATTTCGGTAGTTTCTATTTACATTAGTTTAGTTTAGGCTGCTTCAGGTTAGTTACGGTTATGTTACGTTAGATTATATTAGTATATGACTCCAGCCAATTTTCAAAATGTGATAGAATTTCGCTTACTTCTATTAATGTTAGGTTAGTTTTAGTTCATTTCATTAGGTTAGGTTAGCAGGGAATTCGTGTTACTATTCGGTTCAAAATCTCTTGTTGTCGCGAATCCTGTCGAGAAATTTGAAGCTTAAAATATACAAAATGGTAAGCATGCCTGTTGTTTTGTATGGCTGCGAAACATGGTCACTTACTCGAAGGGAAGAACATAGACTGAAAGTGTTTGAGAACAAGATCCTGAGACGAATATTCGGACCCAATAGGAACGGGAATGGGGAATGGCGGAAACTTCATAACGAGGAACTACATAATTTATATGGTTTACCCAACACTGTTAGGGTCGTTAAGTCTAGGAGGCTTAGGTGGGCGGGTCATGTAGCTAGAATGGAAGAAAGTAGAAACGCTTTCAAAGTCTTGACAGGAAGACCAATCGGAAAACGACCATTAGGAAGACCTAGGCGCAGATGGGAGGACAATATTAAGATGGATCTCGCAGAGATTGGAATACAAAGTAGAAACTGGATGCAGTTAGCTAAGGGTAGAAGTCAGTGGAGAGCTTTTGTGAACGCGGCATTGAACCTCCGGGGCCATAGAGTTAGTTTTAGTTAGGTTAGGTTGTGTTAGGTCTAAGTACTTGCATCTTCCATTTCTCCTGTAAATTTTGTATGTTTTGCCTACTTTTGGACCACTTCTGCGAAACATTTACCTAAGTGATTGCATATGAAAGATGACCGGTGGTACTATTTTCCACCGCCGGTTTATTTCTGTACAGTTTAGAGAAGCAATAGTTTATGTTTACAAGTGGAGCGCTACTACCACGATACCATGACAATTGCTATTCAAACTCGTATCATTGCCGAAACTCACTCGTTTTCACTACATTCACTGACGCGCCTGCTTCCTTCGCTCGCAACCCCTGACTGACGCTCAGGCCCTGACTTCGCCCTGCTTGACTCGGTTAGATAGCATTCGTACTTTCCAGAGGCCACCTAGCACAGCTTGGTTTGCGTTTTTTGCACCATAGTTTTTATACTATATATCCGGACCTCGTATTTGTACGCAAATCGTAAAAGAATTGTAGTTTATCAACAATTGCTTTTGATGGTCCCCTTGAGAGATTTTATCTGTCCTATGTGAATAACTTTCTGTCGGTGAACGCAAATCATTTAGGAAACAGTGAAAAATTATAGTTTTTCAACAATTATTTCGAATGGTACACCTAAAGTAAACCTGCACGATGAGAAGATACCTCATCAGTTGTGTTTTCACTTGTTTTGTTTTCACTTTCTCTCACCTGATGTCGCTTAAATCGAAGTCTTTCGAATTTTCTTTCCGAAATAGAGCGTGGTCTAAACAAGAGAAATCTCATAGGATCGTTCAGAACACAGGAAATGACGTGCGATCTGATGCCATACACGTTGAGATTTTGACTCTAGAATCGTAAGAAATTTCCTAAAGTGTATAGCACGCCTAACTCTTTACTTTCAGAAATAGCATTAACTTGTTTATTGTTGAAAGGGTTGTCGTTGTTGGAAATATTGAAGAAAGAAAAAAAACAAGATATCTATTTTTAGGTACTAAAGTATTTTCTTCGTGATTCGATTAAAAAAGAACCAATAGAGCTTATTACTTAGTTTTTTCTTTTTTTTCCCCAAGTCTAGAAGCATTGTAGGACACGTTATGGTTTCACGCCTTTTCGTCAAGACATGGAAGATGATGCCCCGATGATGACGTCATAACTTTTAAAAAAAAATTGTTAGCTTTTTTTTGGGGGGGGGGCTGCCTTTTCACCTAGAAGATTGAAATTTTGCACGCACATTCATTCCACCAAGTAATGTTTATGATTTTTTTTTTCAGATCGCTGCGTTAACACATGGGGGAAGGGACCCAGAGGGACAAAAAGGTTTAAAGAATGGACTTTTTTTTTTTTAAGCAAATAATCCATTTTTTCGCGATTTTCACGCCTTTGATACATGGAGACATGTGAATGGTGCCGCTTGAAAGGCGGTTCTATTCTGAAGAGAACGATGTACGAACCATAATCCTAGGATAAGTAGGAATGTCTCCAGAAGTTTTTATCTGAGGTCCTGTTTTATACGGTCATCTTGAGTATTGTGGGGTGTATTATTTTTTTGGCGATCTCACTTTTGTACCTAGAAGACTGAAATTTTGCACAAGCATTCAGTTCACCAAGTGGTGTTTGAGATTTTCTCAGGTCTCTGCTTAACACAGGGGGGTCCAGAGAGGCAAGAAGTTTAAAAAGGGATATTTTAACCAACAAAAAATCCTTTTCTTTGCGATTTTTCCGCCTCAGATACATAATGGAGACATGTGAATGACAGTTTGAGAGGTAGTTCTGTTCTAAAGAGAATGATGGGCGAACCAATGTTCTAGGGTAAATAGGATGTCTCAGGAAATTTTTACCTGAAATCCTGAAGAAAAAATATTTAGTTAGGACTACTTTTATTATTTTATGGCAGTCTACTTTTGCACCTAGAAGATCGAAATTTTGCACAAACATTCACCCTACCAAGTAGTATATGTCAGATTTTTTCAGATTTCTGCGTTAACACAGGGGAGGGGGATCCATAGGGGCAAAAAGTGTTAAAAGGGGATAATTTAACCAACATAATCCCTTTCTTCTCAATTTTTCCGCCTCAGGTACACGATGGAGATATGTGAATGGTACAGTTTGACAGGTAGTTCTATTCTGAAGAGAATGATGGGTAATCCATGATCCAAGCATAAAAGGAATGACTCAGGAATTTTGTTTTACCTGAGATTAGGGTCTTTTGCGGTAATCTGGGGCATTGTGGAGATTATTGATAAATATTTTTCACGCCCTTGCTATTCAAGACAGAAGCTTAAAATTTTGTACACACATTTAGTACACCCCTCAGTATTTTTCAGGTGATTTTCAAGTCTCTGCGTTAACACAGGGAGGGGGGGTCCAGAGGGGCTCAAAATTAAAAAATAAAGTATTTGCAGAGAAAATTTCCGATTTCTCTCAAAATTTCTCGCCTCAGGGACATGGTAGGGGAATGTAAATGATGCCATTTGAAAGGCTGTTCTGTTGTGAAAAAAGAGGTGTGAACTGTGGTCCTACGGTAAATAGGGATGATGCTGTAGCCGCTTTACTTAGTCTATAATTTACCTTAAAAAAAAGGCGGAATTTAAAAGGGTTAACTCTTCCAAGACTGGAAGTGGTAAAAATCCACTTCAACTTCCGGTTTCAATATTGATAAACATAGATGAAAAACGGTTAATAGATAGCGAGAAGCGCTTTTCCGGAATCGATTTAATGTTGTAAAGATAGAAACCACCACTGAATTTTCTGTTCAAACAGGAAGAGACTGAAATCAATCACTTCCGGTTTTAATATTGGCCGATATAGAGTAGAACTAATAAATCCCGAGAAAGTGTTTTCTGCGATGAAAGAGTATATTCCAATGTATTCGCTATACTAAAATTGGAAATGATAGAAGTCTGCTACAAATTCCAATTTCAGTGTTTAGGAAATACCACGCGATGCTAACCACTCTTTCACGTGCACACATGACACTGCTACTTGCTTCTAAATAATTTCGCTGAGAGATTTCAATATTTAATTTCGGAACTGATTAGCGCCTTGTGTAGGTCTGTAATTCCGTATTCCAAATGATGGACTAGAATAGTAAACATTAGCACAAAGCTGCGCTACGTTCTTTTCGTCTTGCAGACTATTAAAATCATTTTACACTTAATAATACACATTTTTGGTGATCAGAGACATGGCAATGAATATCGGCACAGAAGGTGCGTACTCAATCCAGTTTTTATTATATATATATATATATATATATATATATATATATATATATATATATAAAGAAAGGAGGTAATCACTGCTGTAGGCATTAGCAGATTTAGACAGGAGTAATCGTAGGTGGTTTATGGAGTTGGCAATCCCGTGTGGGTGTCAAAGCCAAAATCTAGCAAGTTCTACGAAACCACTGCAGAGTGAGCAGAATATATCTTGTATTTTGGAGTTCCGAATCATGCCAGCATGAAATCTCGTCCCACTTTCCAACAAATTGTAAGCTTATGATGTTGAATTACTGGAGTTTTAACTTTTTCATCTATAATTTAAAGGAACGCTATGCAGCATTCAGAATCACGCGACGCATATTTTCCTCATGAACTGTTATTGCTGTTACACTTAGTCATGATAATAAAAATGAGCTGCACTTCCTCTTGCAGCCATTTCTACTCAACGTTCTTAGGCATAAGGTCAAATAAAAGAATGACGCATACTGCACGGAAGTATAGCACAATTATCCAGCATGAATCACTTCAGATGTAAGATGTCGAATTCTTTCTTGCAGTTAACAATAAACGGAAAGAAAAGTGATCGTATTACATGTTACAGAACTGCATTCCAGTTTGTTTTTTAACTTAGTTTTGTTTGTGGCGTATTTTGAGTTCAGTGAAACATCTATGGTTTCACTCACTCAGCTAGCATACACAAATATGCTGCATATGAAATATAGATGAATTTTGAAAAAGAGCTTTTATGTTCTCTCTTTCTATTGTCTTGGTGTCTAATCTGTCTTTCGAAACTAAAAGCGCTAATGTCATATTGTCTTCAGAGGCGAAATCGGTACCCTCGATTTACGTAACGTTGTTAATATTACGATTTGCCTGTCACTAGTATCGTTGGGAATTTATTTTCGGACAGCTTTGACAAAAGGTTGTTCGAGATGGGTTAGTTTACTTTTCGGCTTTCTCCCCCTCTCTCTCTTTCTTTCTTTTATATATATATATATATATATATATATATATATATAAAGATATGAAGATATCTGTGACTGTCTGTCTTTATATAGGGTTGTCATATTTCTCCAGTGTAAATACAGGGCGCATATTGTCAGAATAATAAAATAAAATAAAACTGAACACATTTTAAAACATGCTCCATCGTAAGTTATGTTTTCTGCAGTACATTTAATTATTTGAGCATTTTCATTACTAAACAAAGTTTGGGAGAGGTTCGAATTAAGTTTTCTCTGAAATTGTGTAGCCGATAAATCAATCTTAAATTAATGGAATTCGCTAATCATACTGTATTCAAGTGGTCCGTAATTTGAATCCCAGTCGGGCACAGTGGTTCGAACCTCGTGATGTGGTAAATTCTCTCTGCTAAAAGATGTGAACGTCAATACATTATGAAGATAACATGATAGGTATGTCAGTTTGCTTCGTTTCTTGCAGAAACTTTACTGACGGCTTTGTTGTGATGAGAATTGGTATTCGATTCGGAGGCTAACTTTACGTGAATGAAATGTTTTTGTCATTCTCACAGAATCTATAAGAAACTTATACATTCGAGAGATTTCCCTCTCAAACATGTTTATTTATACATTTATTTATTAAATACTTCAGTACATCGAAATACTTGTTTGGGAGAGGGGGGGCTATGAATGCTTTAAAGAAAAGCTATGCTTTTTGCGTTTTTGTCTACTAACCCACTTCAATTAGGTTGTTTACAGTATTATCGAATTCAAGGAACGGATGGACTAAATTACAATTCTGTGAATTAGTTTCTTAGCATTCCAATACAAAGATCAACCAAACTATCACCCTTTCTGATTACCCACAGCTAAGAACATACCAATATATTTTCCATAAAACGCTCATGTTAACTTTGTTGTTGGTTTGGAGGCGTAAGGAAGATAGAAAGGGAGGCAAAATGTAAACTGACAGCTTGAGTTATATTTATTTTTTATTTTATTTTATTTTATTTCTTTTACAGAAGTCTGAAAATAAGCGAAGTGGTGCATTTGTGTGGTTGTCATAAATTTTCTTCATAGCTTTTGTCTCTCCTAAAATTAAATATTGCTTACCGATGTGGAACATGGGCTGTGCTTCAAACTTATCCCGTTCTGATTCTGTTCTCAATTTTTACGTTATCATTGTGAAACAGTTCTTTCGGTGCGTAGTCTTAGTAAAACACAGCTCAGAAACGGACTTACCATTCGAACTCCAAATACTCGATGCACGGTGGCAAGCCTACTGTTTCTCCATAAAATTATCAGTGGGAAAGTTAACTCCGATTTAATGGTTTCTGTTCTCAGCTTTAGTGTACCTTCTAGTCTTACTCATTTATACGTTAGTCATATGTAACAACCAGACTATCAGTTACACAATGTTCCTTATATTTCAGGTTGGCATTACTGTATAACAGTTTATCGTCAGATATTGATATTTCGACTCTCAGAATAATTTTAGAAACAAACTAAAGTTTCTGTGAATGTTGTACATATATATATAATTTTTATTTTATTTTGTATATATTATTTTAGTTTTATTATATAGTTACTTTGTTACATTGTTTCAGGGTAAAATGAACCTAGATCTGTATCTAAAATATTTGTAGATAAATGAATAAATACATATTCTACCTTTCAACGATTAGTTTCGGTAAAAATAACTAGAAGTCAAATGAGGTTCTGAAACTGTTCATGAATTTTAATCATAAGCAAAAGAATAATATAAAAATACATACTGAGTATAGGAGTTCGATGATCTTAGGTATAAAGCCTGAACTTTTTTTTAAATATAAAATAGCATATTTATAATCATGACTGGCCTATACCAATGGTTCCCAAGCTGGGAAGGGAAGTGTGAAGGGGGCGCAAGCTACTGACAGAAATTGACCGTTAGATTATGAATAAATCACTATTTTCAATTTAGCTTTAGCAAACTTTACGGACGCTATGTTTCACTACAAAATACTGCTTGTTTTCTGCGTTGCTCGTAACTCTTTACTTTCAGAAATAGCATTAACTTGTTTATTGTTGAAAGCGTTGTCGTTGTTGGAAATATTGAAACACACACACACACACAAAAGTACATTAAATAGTCTATAACTGATTTACAAGAAGCCAAGAATGTATACTTAGTTACCCTGTTTCGTACAGTTATTTAACTTAACAATACTATATTACGAATGTTATAACAAAGAAGCGTTAAATACAGTGTTTAACCAATGAGCTGGAAAGGGGAGGGGAGTCGTGAAGTGTTGAAGTGTTTACGAAGAGGACGCCAGTTAAACAAAATTGGGAACCACTGACCTATACAATATCAGAAGATCATATAAAGTACATTTGTTTCATCTTGTGCGATACGTTGAAAAGTACTTCATACTTAATTTGTAGATTTTAAGTTATGTGATTACAAGTCTACAAACGCTTCTTTTTCTTTCTTTTAGTGACTTCATTATATTGCCTGGATTTATTGACTTCACCGCGGAAGAAGTGGTGAGTATTTCTTTTATTCTAGACTGTTATGTTATTGGTATACAAGATTATTACAGATCAAATAGGCATTTTATATATAGTATACAGAATTAAATATAGTATGGCATACATCTAGTATTCTACATGATTTCGTGACAACTTAGTTCGCGGTAGATGATAATTATATCGAAGCCTTTGTCAATCGGTTCAACAGTTTTCCACACGATTTCATGACAAACCAGATACTTTTCATTTTTATATAAGTTTGGCCTGTCTCTGATTATCTACAACCAACTAACTGTTTTTTTCTCTGACGTATGAATTTAAGTTCTTCTTTCAAAGCATAAAATTTTAAATCCTTTTGACGCTCCTCAGGCTTCTTTATTTCTATACATGATTTTCTTTTATTTTTATTTTTTTTTTCTGAGTCGTCTTTGAGGTGTTCATAGCTTCTCTGGGTAGCTAAGAGAATTTTCTCACGTTCAAGATTAATATGAACTATGATGTAGCTAGTTGTAAAGTTATGTGGAAATATACATAAAATCATTGACTTACGTAGTCGTTTCGGGGTTCTGCGTAATTTGAACTATTATTATAAACTAAAACTTTTCAATATGTATGGGGGGGGGGGGGGGAATCGAAAGAAGCACTTTGGGACTCTTCATAGAGATTGTTCAATAATACTTAAACACACGGTTATTAGACGTGGGGTTGAAATGAATAATATGATAGATATTGAAGGAATAGTTCTTGATTCAAGCGTAACAGTATCGAGTATAAGGAGGTAGTAATTAACTATTGTTTAAAGAAGTTAAGTCTGGTGCTGAAACTATGGCATACTAAGAGGAACTGTAGAAACGACCGATTTGATTTTGAGATAAGGTCACTTGGTTAACGTGTTTGATATGTGTGTGCGTGGTTCCGGGGATTAAAAAAAAAAAAAAAAAAATGATTCAGATCTCGTTTGAAGCGGAAGTTCCCGTCTTATTACAACGGTATGTTGTATAGTGTTGTACTGTTGTACTATTATTTACCTGTACCGGTATTAAAAAGACGATCAGAGGTGCGACAACGGAGCATATTTTGTAAAGAAGAAAAAAGGAAATTGAAAGGATTATCATTGCTCCTTAGTTACTAAAATTGAATATAAATAAGAGAGGTTGTTAAGTGAAAGAATAGGAAGTTCTCAGGAGAATTGATGTTCAAGAAATTAATGGTTTGTAAACGAAGGTATAAATAAATAATATTTACGTTTCAATGTTTTGTTATAGATATTGTGGCTCAAGAGATATTTATTAAGAACCAGTAGTGTTACATTATATCGAACCGATGCTGAAAAGCGACGTTGGAATTCAATTAACCTATATATTTGAAGGATATATTTTGAATACTTTAAAAATCTTCATTGATTTCCAAAATCTAAAATTAAGATGGCCGTTGGACAAGGCATCCTACATATAATTGAAACTTTTATTTATATGTATATAGACGTTCCTAAGTTCCTTTTTTCTACTACCCATTACATTAATAAGGAAGTAAAGAAGAATACTGAACTGTCTTCAGTTTAAAACATGAATTCTATATATTGCAGGATCTCACCTCTGCCTTAACGAGGAAAATTACATTGAAAGCTCCCTTAGTGTCATCACCAATGGATACTGTGACAGAATCAGACATGGCTATAGCAATGGCTGTAAGTATTGTTATTTTCTAGATAGGATTATTCACTCAGAAGTTGTTTTTTTAATAAACTTTCTCTTGAAATGAAAATGAAGACTTTAATGCCCCCTAGTTATGCTTCTTAGGCTGAAGGAGACAAATGGTTAATGAAAATGAATAACCTTGAATTAATTGGTGGAATGCAAATGTTAGGGGAAACGTGAGAACCGATGAACACGATGTTATCCAAGTCACATTGTCTAAGGTCGAACCCGGGATCCCTCGCATCAGAAGGGAGCGCCTTACCACTGAGGCACTGTTTTCTTTAGTACCTTGCTAAAATAACATGTTGAAGTGCAGTATTATGCTACATGTGAAGGATATTTTACGAGTTGTAGAGACTTGTTACAGATTTTGATTTGTTTTTCTTTAAGAATTTATTATTGTAGATTTCAATGCTTATTTAATAGTACCAGTGCACTCATCCCTCGGTTTTACGGGTTTCAGAGTAGTGGACAAAATCTGGAGCAAGCGATTCAGTTTGAAATTCCTGATTTTAAACTATAAATGTTGAATTTACTAGGCCTATATTCTGTACTTAGATTTACCAGGCACACCATTTTTACAGTCAGATTGGATAGTGTGCTTGACTAGAAATACAGTACTGTGTTATTCTTCTTTTGTTCGTAATGTAATTGTGAATATTGGCTGCTGCAGACAGTCGGCAACATTGGACACTTTAGTCCGTTAAAACAAGGGTTAAGTGTAGCATAAATGTTGAGTTACTATCCAAGTATTAACTTGACCACCGTAACATATTTCACAGTTCTCACATTTGGATGTGTATTTCGTTTTATCTTGAGTTGTGGTAAGACTGTATTTCAAGATTTTTTTTTCAGATGTTACATTGCTTGTTTCCGAAGGATAATTTGCATGCTTCCAAGCATTGGCTTTATAAGTAAGGTTTAGTAAAATGAAGTGCTCTTGATTGGTATAGAAATTGAAACGTTCGGTAGAAAAAATTTGAATATATTAATGTATTGATCTTGGTAATCACAATATTTAAATTTGATGGATGATTTAAAATGATTTCCATTTATTAATGTGACTTCCTGAAATTTCCATTTATAGTTGTGTGGTGGAATTGGTATTATTCATCACAATTGCACACCAGAGTATCAAGCGAGCGAAGTTCATAAAGTGAAGAAGTACAAGCATGGTTTTATCAGAGATCCGGTCGTTCTTAGTCCTCACAATAAAGTAAGTATTAGGTGTGAATGGTAGAGTGCCTAATCTCCGGAGAGTGAAGGGCAGTTTTGATGCCAGAAATCAGACTTCCATATTGGAACGTATATAGTCCTTGTTTCTTGTTTGTAGCAAGACAAGAGTTTAAATAGGTATGCAGTTTCAATACTTGAACATACTGAAGGTATGTTTATTTCAGCAATTTGTGTAATGTAATTTGGTAGGGTTACGTGACGTTTTCTGTCATTTTAGGTTTACTTTAGTAGATTGTGGGGGATTTATATTGTAGAACTACTTCATTTCTAATGAAAATCGTGAAGTTTCTGATCTATTTATCTTCTGAGCAATATTGCAAATATTGTACTATTACCGTGCAATGAATAAATCACCTTGTCTGCCGTAAGACAGTTTGTATGTGTTGATGTTGAAGGACAAAGAAATGTTTGAATTTTTGATTCAGGAACAAATACGCTACAAAAGGTTAAATAAATAAATAAATAAATAAAAAGGGACTGGATGAAAAATTGCCTAATCTACCAGTGGGACGTACAAAAAACGTTTTGTTTAAATTCTCATGTCAGTTTATTTATTTATTTATTTATTTATTTATTTTTGTTCAGGTATTTTGAAACCTTAAGAGTGAATAACTTGAGGGAACTTCAAATCTGGAGCGACATAGGCCATAATAAATGAGCACTTTACTCTCAATATTTGTAGTAGTCCGTGAAGATATTGAGTAAAAGCCGCAACTAAAGGGACGTTATGTGCGTGTGTTTGTGTGGAATTCACTTAATTTTTGTTGTATTTACGGTTAGGATAATTGCTGGAATTTGTCACGATGTATGTCATCCTGAAAATGATGGAAAAACTTGAATTGCAGTAGAAAAACAAAGCAAATTGATTCACGTAGAAGTTAATAAAAGTGTAAAATGAACTGCTAAGCTCTACAATTTTCAGATATACTACATAGTCCTATATTTGCACCATATGAAATGAGAATTTTAAGGTGATTTATGTAACCAGCAACTATGACACGAATTCTTTCAGGATAGCACAGCTACCTAGTTTTCGGGACTGCTTCAGAAGTTATATTTCTAATGGTATATTTGGTCTAAAAATAGGCTTACGGGGAAAGTTACACAACGCAAAAATCTACGAAGAATGCTAGTTAGCGAATACGGAAAAAAGTAGATTGAGATCTAAAATGGGTAGAACATATTACTTGCATAGATGTACTCGCGAGATAAATAGTTTGAAAGTTTTGGGGAAGGAGATTTCTGAGTAGAACAAGATAATAGTATGAAGTCGGATCGTAGATAATTGATTACATTGGCACAGAATACGATCCTCTGGCGGGCTTTTGTTTGAAGTGATGTACTTGAAAATTTTTAAGCAATGCAGTTAACAGTATCATGGTAGTACAGTTGTTCAGTGATAAATTTTAGTACTGTTAAAATTATTCGAATAATTGCCTGCTGTTGGACTATCCGAATATTATTTTCCAAAATTCGAACAGTTATCCATTACCTTGATAACTGTTTTAGTAATTTTTCATTATTCGAACATTAATAGCACTAGTAAATACTGTGATAACTTTTATAAAATAAAATTGGTATACTTGGCTTATTTCTGATTAATGGCTTAGAAATAAATAAATTAATAAAAAAGGAATTATAATTATTGTAATCTTATATTTAAGCTGACGATGTCAGTTAGTCTATTTTTATTTTAATACGGTTTTC
Organism: Thermobia domestica; assembly: GCF_964235325.1. NCBI lineage: Eukaryota > Metazoa > Arthropoda > Insecta > Zygentoma > Lepismatidae > Thermobia > Thermobia domestica. The sequence goes on along the minus strand of NC_137459.1, from coordinate 197,138,437 downwards.
ATTATACGTATAAACGCACACTTCGCTTTTTTTTTTTTTTTTTCTGCGACTGTAATAAAATAAAAATCTGCAATTGTCAGTGTAAGGTAAAACCAAAGGGAGGGAATGAGAAGAACCCATGAACGTCGCCCTATTGTTGTTCCCTCCTTATTTATTTACGTACTTATAACATTCTTTTCACAATTGATTTATATTTTACCGTATAATCCCAGTTGAAAGAAACATTTTCAAAAGTTATGAAGATAACCATTTCTTTCTTTTTATATATATAGTTGAAAGAGAACTATCAGGATATCATTTGATGGGTTTTATAAGTTTCTTCGTGATACTAACATATGATCTAAAACATTAAAATATATACTTATTTGCTTTAAACATTAATTTACTGGAATGAAAGATTGATTATTTTGTGGAATAATTAGTACTTTTGAGTTCTATTTCTCATTGCAGCAGTCACTGTAGCTATGTTGTATGTATATATTACTTCAAACTGTTGAGAAATATGCTGTATATCCTGACAGCTGTTGTATTTCATTAATATTTTAGCAATCAACAAACGTTTTATTATTTTTAGTGTAAAATAAGTGAATTTTATTCACATATTAATTTTATTATTCCTTTTTTCTTTGGGGGAAAAGGATTCGATATATCTGCTTCCATACTCTTAAAGGTTTTTCTACAGTATGAAGTGCTCGATGTTTTTGTGATTGTATAATTGTATATTTCTGATGTGTTACTTTGCCTAACTGCATGCATGGTATTTTTTCTTAACTATTCAGTATTTCAATTTGTGCTTGTTTTAAGAAAATAAAAAAATATAAAAAAGTGCTTGATATACTGTTTGATGTTTCCTTTTCGTAGGTAACAGAAGTTTTTAATGTGAAAAATGAACACGGTTTCTGCGGTATTCCTATTACGGAAAATGGTAAGCTCGGAGGCAAACTGGTCGGTATCGTTACGTCTCGTGACATCGATTTCTTAGAAGAAAGCAAGAACTATAACATGAAGTTAGAAAGTGTGAGTATTGTTATTCTTTTGTGATCTAATTTTAAATTTAAGTATTCAATGTTGGATTAAATGTCTTTTAATTGTCTGTCTAGTTTAAGCTTTCCTAAAATATAAGTATATGCATTCTGTGAAAGCTGTAAAAACTGTTTCCTAGTAGTACTTTTAATAATGAATTATTATTATTATTATTAAAAAAATGCATATTGCTTATGATTCGTAGTCTTGAAATTAGTAAGGTTAAAACGCAGTTACTAATTATTGTAGCCCGCATGGGTTTGTATTTAATAAAGACTGTCTACCATTCTTTGTTCGATGTAAATTGAGTTCAGCGTCCTGTCCCGGCTAAGGCTATGAGAAACGAGACCTACTACTTAAAATGCGACTCAGACTGCAATGTACGAATTTCAGCCTCTGATTGCATAGCACATTTATATGCACAGGCTACAACAAAAGAAAAGAGCGTATTAATGTGTATATACTCATATATATAAAACATTATTTTCTTTTGTTAGTAGCTTTACAAGATTATTCAATGATACTGACTTCGAGAAATTTTGTATTGAAATTTGTAGGTTCTCTCTTCATTTATTGATTTTCCTTCGTATTGATTTGTAATATTTCTTCTGAACAGGCTGTAGTGACATTAACAATATTGATGTCCGGGCTGATCTTGAAAGTGCAGCTATTGACAGCACACTTAACTGTATCGACTTTAAAAAGTAATTCTCTTACTGTCGTTCATTCAAGGGTTTTTTCATGTAGTAGAGATTTCCATACCTTGTCTTCTCAAAACAGAATAAGAGAGATCGTGCCATTTGGCATACGGTTCCAGATAAGTTTGGAAGGATATACTCTTGATCAGTGTCTTAAATTTATTTCTTTTAGTCGATTTCCACATTGCTGGAAAAGTAGCAGCAGTAGGTGTAGATGTAGGAGGGAGGTGATCGAATAGAGGCTATTTATATCTTAAATTCAACTTTGATTCGATATCCTAGTGTTACTGTTTCCTATTTTTTTCAATGAAGTTAAGTATTTAGAGTAATCAGTATTTTGCGACAACTAATAATAGTAATACAGACAACAAATTTGAAATACAATTTTAGCGTCGTACGAATTCTGTTTTTTATTGCTTTTGTAACTTGTTTTCAAATTGATATTGGTACTTCTATTTATCGTTATGAAATATTTAGCTATTTAATTCTGGGTTCAATTTTGAATATTTCAACTTGCTGGTACAGCCTTGACACAGTGTTTATCACTGGTGCGTGGGACGCCTGTCACTTTTCTTTTTCTTTTAATGCTGGCGATTTAAACAAATGGATAAACAATGTTAAATGCTCCAATAATTTAATATTTTTTATTTTACTTCATTTGAATAAAGTAGAATAACTACAAACACAAGAAAATGGAGTGCATGTGAAAACTCAATCTAGTTAAATTTTGAGCGAGATCTGATATGACTAGTTCTATGCTTAATTTCGACAGCCAGGTAAATGCATTGGGCCTTCATAAATGGTCGTTTCTGATTAAATAAACCAACCTTATTATTTAGGGTCTTAAAAAGTCTCGTTATCGAAACTTCGATTTAGAGGGTTTTAGCCAAGTTCCTGGTAATCGGAACTAATTGTGTGTCGCCACTAATGTTTAATAGATTAAATATAAAACTACATAAAACCTTAGTGGCTTGTTAGACTATGTAGATACCAAAGTTAATGACTTACTCGATTGCGAAGTCACAGGAAGGAACACAGACTAGACTTTTTTTTTTTTAAGAATCGTAAGGAAGATACTTGTAGTAGTGAGATATCAGACGTACGGTGACTTAATGAGGATCCTTCACAGTATATATGCTAGTCACTGAATATAATTCACACGGTGCAAGATAGACATTTTATCGTTCTAGTTGGGAAATCTAATCTAAAAAATTTTGATTCGGCCGGGATGATTTGAAGCTGGATTTCTGGGAAGGGTAGCGTGATGTATGATTCAAATGATGCAAAGAACACCTAGGTTAAAGCGATGATTTAGTATAAGTGAAAATATGAAAAGCAAAATCATTTGGAAGGCTTAAAATTTAAGAGTTGACTGAGGGATGCAAACACTAGCAATTTCAACCGATTTGGCCTAATAAACGAAACAAAAATGGAAGTAAATTGCTTCTTCTCAGTCTATTAGTTTTCAGACTTGCGAATTAAAAACAAGAAGTATTTGAGGCAAAGTGACTTACCGATACTGGTATAAAATCAAATGCAATTGAAAGTTCAGTTGAAATCAATGCATTTTGTTTCAATTTTAGCTGTTTAGAGCAGTAATTATAATTTTTTTTTTTGTGTGCGTAGATAGATATTAATACAATAATGAATAGGAAAGAAGTTCAGTCATAAATGATATCTATTCTACTAATTTTAGCGATCCTTACATATATTTAATCATGTGTATGGTTTTTGATGTAGAAATCAGTTACGCATACATGTAAACGACGACAAGCAAATTGGATGAATAATGCATTTGTGCAGTGGGAGTTGAGCAACTCGAATCTTCAGTGTCCCAAATAATGTTGTTAGAACCATCAAAAGTATCACATTCAATTGGAAAAGTATTCTCTTTCAGACATAATCGTGCTATTGCATATGGGGCTCTGAACTGATTATGGATAAGCGTAAGAAAATTTTATGATAGGGTCACAGCTCTAAAGGTCAGTAGTAATATTGTCGAGTAAAACTCGCCCACAAAAACGTTTGGCGAACTTTTTCCAGTGACGAAAGAAGGAAACATCCAAAGATTGAACCAAACAAGTTGCATAAGTAAAATGCTTGTTACCTGTGTCTGTCTATCCGGAATTATATTTTGTTGGAGTGAAAATGTATCGAAAACCAGACATTTTGTTCCGAAATCGAGAGAAAGACATTTATACCACCATTGTTAAAGAATACTGTAGTCGACTTTGCCCGACTTTAAGTAATACATATATATTTTAGAACACTTGATCACGTTCTGTTGCACACGGGGACCATGTCTCATTTGGTTCATAACTAGTGGAGAGAGAAATTTAACTACCGGGGATACAATAAGCGGAATTATGTACTAATGTAACTTTCTACACGGTGATTTAGAGCTCCTTCGTGGCTAAGCGGTTAGCGTACGAGCCTTGCCGTGGGAGTCCCGGGTTCGATTCCGGTTGGAGCTCATGTGGTTTGGATTCCACGTTGATCAGTAGGTTCGCGTCTCAAATAGGCTCGCTGCTGAACGGGACGTTAAACTCAAAATCAAATCTAATAAAATCTACACACTGATTTCATTCTGGTAATCGTCTCTTTCACCGACGCTAGGTAGTGTTTGATTTTTGTGAATTTCATAATTAAATCCAAATTGGTCGGTATTGAAACTTTCAGCTGGTGAATAATTAGGGACCATCTTGTCCACAAATTCAATACTAAATGCTGTCGCGGAGTTCTTAAGCACTTCTTGCGATTGAGCATACTTGTAATTGACAATATGTGTAATTAAATTTGCGACTGACAATCTTGTGAATTACCTTGAAATTCTAAACCCTTGTCGATCCAGCACTGAAATCACTCAATACAAGACTTCAGTGCACGTCCAACGCATTATCCTCAATACCGTGCACGGCTGTTAGATTAGCCCTAACTATTTGAAAATTACAATACATACCTGATATGCCCTTTAGTTTCTCACCTGCAATAATAGTGTAGTAAAGAAGAGTACTCCAGTATGTTTTGTCAAAAGTTAATATTATGTATACTGGATGTAAATACTGTCACTTAAAAACTGAAGTAAAAGGGTTTTTTATCATCAAGCCCCCTGTAGGTAAAATTTGTATTTGGGAAAATCCAATGAAATCGACCAATTTCCAGGTCAAAGGTTGCTGACAACATTTATTTATTGTTTACCGGTAATTTTTTAACTGTGATTGTACCACATTCAGGTTTGTTTGTGGCAGCCATTTTGTATAGGTGCGTGTGCGTATTTCCGAGGATTCCGTTAAACGCTGTAACTTTTAAGGTTTTAAAGGTAATGAGTTCAAAACCATATGGAAGATAATGGACAACATTCTGTGTTCTGTGCACATTGAGACATACTTTAGAACGTCGATAAAAGAATCTCTAAACATTAAGGTTGGAAACTTAGAAATGACCATTTTGGAATGTACACTCATGTCCAAAATTGTCGCATATCTATAAGTGTCTTCTTGTAAGAATATAATTTGATAAGAGATGGACAAGAAAATCTTATTTTAGTTTTATTGTTCTTATTTACTGCTCTTTTAACATGAAATTTGCTACATACATGTCTTTGTCGATTATACACATACTAACATAAGAAATACCAGGCGAATTCATTATCAAATTATATTCCTAGAAAAACATATTTATAGATACGCGACAATAATTTTGGACATGAGTGTACATTTTGAAACAAAATAAATAATACTCACTTTTAATTCTTTGTTTACATAGACTCGATAGTATACATCCCAAACAAGTTTGATCTGGGAACCGTATACTTGATTTTTTGCAAACTTTTGAACTTTGCAAATTTTCGTAAATCGTGTATTTTCACCATCAAATATCTGAGGACAGAAGTAAAACATCTGGAATTTGCACAAAATAGACGATAGTTGTGCAGTAACAAGTGAGTAAAATTGCATCACTGAGACTAGTAGTTTCTGAGATGTAAGTTGTTGCAGCGATGTGAAATTCGCGATTTTAAAAGCTGAACAGATGGGCAGGTTTTGTGTTGATATAATATCTCAGGCATAAAATTTATCTGTTTCATCAGAAGTAGTGCAGTCAAACAGCAAGAAATTCGAAATTTGCTACCTGTAAAAGAATTAATACCATATCATAGATTTGTACCTCTGACGAAAATACAAATCAGATGTTATGAATACTCACAATCAGATGGACAGTACTTCAGTACTTCCAGAACATAGCATGTTGTCATTTACACCTAATGATACCGTAGTCTGTATTGATGATAAAAATGGTGGATTAGGAGAATTGAAGATATCAGTCATAAAAATAACTATCTTTTTTGATCACTTTTTCCATCCCCATGGTCCAAGAACCTCTTAAACTATGTACGAATGACAGTGTGGGTGCCAATCAGAGGTTCGCCGGAAACTCTCACTCACAGAACTCACAACTCATACAAGTCGTACTTTCAATATCAGTGCCAAACTGTGTACACAAATTTATCAAGTATTTACCTCAATGATGTCGTTACAGCAGCGCTATAGGCAGAAAAGAAATAACAGAAGACTTTCGTTTTTTTGTACAAAATATGGAATATGATTCATAAATTATGCACATTTTACCCAGTTTACATTACTGTCGTGTTATTTTGACTTTTGCTACAATGTTTTATATTCACTCCAGTGGTGTTTCATGATATTAAGTCCCAGTAAAGAAAAACCTTGTAACTCAGAAACTACTCAAGTCTCAGTGATGCTATTTTACCCACTTATTACTAAAAAAAAACTATCGCCTATTTTGTGCAAATTTCAGATTTTTAACTTTTGTCCGTCCTGAGATATTTGATGGTGAAAATACACGATTTTCGAAAATTCGGAGTGCTTATAGTTCTCAGATTTGAAACTTGTTTGGGATGTTGTCTATAATCTAGTCTCTATGTAGGAAAAAAAAAAAAAAAATGGAGAGTTTCATTTATTTAGTTTCAAAAAGTACATTCCAAAATTGCAACTTCTAGGTTTCCAACCTCAATGTTCAGAGCTTCTTTTCCCAACGTTCTGAAGCACATCTGAATGTGTACAGAACATAGAATATTGTCCTTTCCATCTTTCATATGGTTTTGGTTTGAACTCATTATCTTTAAAACTTAAAAAGTTAGAGCGTTTAACGGAATGCACTAAAAAGTTCAAAATACGTTTAGGCGCCTGTATAAATGGCCGCTACGACAAAACCTGCAGGACGAAAAAGTAAATGAATACTCGTTTTCAACTCCTGAATGTGGCGCAAGCTTAATTAATTAATAAATAAAAGAATCAAAAACTAAATTTTGTCAGCAACCATCATTGGTCGATTTCATTTGGATTGCCCCATGTACATGTAGACCTGACATGCATTTTTTAGTAAATTGCTTTGATTATTATTATTATTATTATTATTATTATTATTATTATTATTATTTTCAGATTATTGGTTTTGTCAATTTTTGTTAAGCCTTCGTTTTTCTCTTTGAGAACCAGGAATATGAGAAGGGTTTCTTGTACTTCGGAATGCAAGGGTGGCTTGTCCAAACAGATGGTGAAACCTGTAAATACGGCACTTGTTAAGAAAGACCCTGTCTTCAGAACACCCACTAACATGTAAAGTTCCTATAGCCTTATGTTGTCTGGAAAGATCGTACGCAGAGATGGACTTATTACTTCCTCATGAGACGACCGTAAAGATGTGACCAACTTTTTTTTTAACAAATTTTCTCTCATTTGTTTAAAACTTCTCTACATAGCTCAACTTAAAGACGTTAGATGATATTGAGATGAGAGCAGGAAGTGGCTATTATATTTACAGAAACATCTGATAGCTTGTACACAAATTCATCACTGTGCGGACAACTAACATAAACACTTCTTAATTACTTTTTGTACAGCTATATATGTTCCTTTCATGCTTTTATTTTAGCATACATAAACCATCTTAGCCTGATTTTCATTCTTTAAAGATTATGCCTCTCGTTGTTTGATAGTTTCTGTAATATTCATTAGAGAGAATAACAAATAGAAACAGAGAAAAAAAATCAATGTGTAACATTAGTGGAATTTTTCATTAAAATAACTCACGGGCCGCGGTGGCTCAGTGGTAGAGCGTTCACCTCTGGTGCTTGGGGTCCCGGGTTCGATCCCAGCCCCCGCCAAGTGAACTTTGTGGTGGACAAACACCGTGTGCGTGGGTTTTCTCGGGGTTCTCCCGTTTCCTCCCACTTTCTTCATTCCACCATTTCATTCATTACTCATCACCGTCTCCTTTAGCCTCACCGGCATAACCGTGGGACGTAAAATTCAAAGATTTCATTTCATTTTCATAAAATAACTCACCTTCCTGAATACAATTTAAAATTTAGAGTATTGGAGGAAATTTAATGATTTAAGCAGGGATAACCGAAAGTTCTATGTATTAAACACTGATTTACCTTCCTTGCTTGTTCAGGGCAATTAGAAAATGTGAATACCCTTATTTGGGCTATCCATAAACAAGTGGACTTATCGATTCTAGTAAATATGGTGTCCGGTGAATGAGCGATGAATATCAGTATTTTCTATTTACTAATGATATTTCTTCGTAATTTTTTCGTTAAATGCGCCAAATTCACTGTGTTGTTTCTTCAAGGTGAATGAGAAACATGTGCATTATTTATGTAGCGTTATTTTCCGGGACCAAATTAATCTTCCGTTTAATGTGGAAATACAAAATCGATAAATCGTGTTACTAGAAGTAGAAATATTGTCGTTCATGCTTACTCTGAAACTGGTATAAAAATCTGACTTAACACTTAGAATGACAACTTCCACTCTTCTAAACTGCTGCTCTTGTTTCAAACTTTTTATATCCAGACTAAACACTTTTAATTCTGTTAGGGAAGAAGGAAATACGGTGATCGTGAAAAGTCGAATTAGAGATTTCATCGGATTTGTGTTTCATGGACCCTACACGCCGAAATAGAGATTTTTTGGGTATCTGTTTGTTCTCTCGTCTCGATGTAAATACAGATACATATCTATTTAATCGAAACACTCGGGAAAAAGTGCGACTTCACATTAATATGACGTTGAATCACCTTCCATCTTCAGAAGAGCTTTGATACTACATGGAATGGAATCAAAGGTCGTGAACGGTAGCAACTGGAATATTATATCCTGTGTACAATGCATTTCAGTTCCGTGAGAGGATGGAGGCTGAAATTTGCTCCGGATTCATGTCTCGTAAACGAACCACAAATCGTCAGTTATACTCAGGTCTGGGGATTGGGTGAGCTAGGAGAGATGTCCAGCTTAATCTCGATGTTCGTCAAACCACGCCGCAACATTTTCAGCTATGTGAATGGGCTCATTATCCTGAAATATGGCGGCATTTTACCATAGGATGCACTTGTTTCTGACTTTCTCCCTTACATGAGATTGACTTTTCTGGTGAGTCTTCTCCATATTAGCCCTGTCCTGAATTCTTTCCCTGTTAAACTTTCTCTCTGAAGTCGTTCTTAATTATATCCATCAATGTCCTCCTTAGTTTCCGTCTGCCTCGTTTCCAGTCCACTTCATTGCTATAATTCTTCTGACGACATGGTGGTTCTTATTAGATTGCATACTATTCCAGTATTCTTTCATGCACCTTCTTAGAAATATCTGTAACCTTGATTATTTCCGTTACTCTCTCATTGCTCACTGTCTTTTGTTATTCCACACATACAACGTTAGTGTGGTGGTTCATACTATTTGTATTAACATTTTAAAAATAATAGGGTATATGTTCTAATTCCCTATTGACTTTCTCTTCTAGGTGCTGATTTGTGGAAGTTTGCGTGTGCAGCTTGCTTAAATTATTATTCAATATTAATTACAGTGTTAGGCTTCTGTTAATAGTTATTGTCTAAGTGGTAGGTTACGTTTACAAATAAAATTCTTACAGTATTTTTTTTAGCGTGTTCAGAATATTGTTAATTCTACCTGGCAGGACACAGGGTATAAAATCAGACTATTTTAGAAGTTTTGTAGTTCCGAGTCCAGTGCCGATTATTAGATACCTTTAGGTGAATGTGGAAATAGTACACTTTATGAATATTGAGATAGGCCCGTTTACCATTTTCTTTCGAAAACTTGAAACTGAATATTGTATAAATGCCACTTAACCCACTTTATACCAAAACTGCTTTAATTAGCGTCTCAGTGCTATCCGCATATGGCAGCAATATGCGTTAACAAAATAAAAATGTAAAGCGTTAAATACGCATGTAAAGAAAGAAACACCCAGGTAGGATAAATAATCTAAAAAGATACTTAAAAGGTACCTCACAAATATTAATAATAATAATAATAATGTTGATAGATGCAAAGTAAAATTCTATCTAGGTTTTGTGGGCGACAAATTCAGCTAATCCAGTATATGTAAATATGGTAGATTTTGTGTTTTTTAATTTTCAGTTACAATATTTGCTTTATTGTGCAGCTGTTTTCATACGCATGCATTTTTAAACAGTAAAATGACTGACTACCAATCTAATTGCTTTCATGTTTAAAACACAGAGTTCAAAAATTAAACTACTATGAGTTCATTACTTTGTAGTCTATTAGACTTGAATTCTTTGTTGTATAATTAAATTTTACATTAACTTCCTCCCCCCCATTAATTTTAATATCTTTTCTTTAAGAAGCTGATGCAGTTATGTGGTCTAATTGCTTAATTCATTTAAGTTATTGAGGGGCGGAAAGTATCAGGCGTGGCTTTAGAATTACTGATGCAATGGTATCTTTTTTTCCGTAGTAAGCATTTTCTGAACTATATTATATCTACTTCTAATATATCTTCTTTACAACTGTTTCGATATGCTATCTATATTTACAGGTGATGACGAGGCTGGAAAATCTTGTCACAGCAACTTCAGGTGTAACGCTGGAGGAAGCCAATAGCATTCTGGAAAAATCCAAGAAGGGCAAACTTCCAATAATTAATGAAAATGGTGAATTGGTTGCACTAATAGCTCGCACTGACTTGAAGAAATCACGAAACTATCCAAATGCTTCAAAAGACGAAAACAAGCAGTTACTTGTTGGAGCGGCCATAAGTACAAGAGAAGATGATAAACAAAGATTACAGCTTTTATCTCAAGCTGGAGTGGACGTTGTAGTTTTGGTATGTATATAAATTGTATATATTGTTTGGATCAATTATTCAGCTTTGGTATTTCGGAAATTCAGTTGAAAATAGTTTTTCAGATCCTTAATAGTTCGCTTTTCAGTTTGAATGAGTAATTCTGTATTAATATATATATATATATATATATATATATATATATATATATATATATATATATAATATATAACATGTAGTTTAAGTAGTGCATGCAGTACAGAAGTATGGAGGGAATGCAGATCATCCGAATCTTCAGTGATTTTCCTTTATAATAGGGATAAGTGAAAGTAACTGATGTTAGTGTGGATTATTCAACATGCATCCATCAGGATATGTAGAATTAAACGGATTCTTTTGTATTTGATAGATGCTATTCAGTTATTGTGAAAATTTGGGTAGCACTAATGTAGTAGGAAATCACTACATAATAGTGTCTACCTACCAGAATATTCTTATGGCACGAACAGAGAGTGTTTCTGTGGCTAAACAGTAGAGACTTATCATTGAGTTATCGTCGTTCCCTTGCGTAATTCACTTCTGTTTTAAGTATGCCTCTATTGAAAGCCGTTAACCACTTTTAGTGCGTCAAATATGAACTGTACGAATTCAGTGAGTTCCGAATCTGGTTCTGGAACTTATTCAAAAATTCTAGGAATTTCTTAGTTTCTAGTAAAATATTAAGGCCCAGTACAGGCTTTGACCTGGTTTGAGACACTGTGGTAAGATGATCCTCCAGTTCGATCCAAGGTCATATACTTTTTTCATGCTAGGCATTGTCCATGAGTTTCATTAGTTTTTCTACATTTCATGGCCGTTAGACGTTAAACTGAATATTTCATCGCCCACTGGTGCATGGAGTCCCCCTACATGGGTTTTCTGAGTTTTCAGTCTCCTCCTCCTTTCTTCATGCCACCATTCCGTTTATCAACACTGTCTTAGTCTCGGAACTTGTTATGGGACGTTAAAGGGATTTCATTTCTAGGGTGGCGACAAACCTTGAAACCGGGAAATGACAGGGAATTTGAGAAATCAGCGAATTCTGTTAAGTCAGAGAATTTCGATTTGCTAAGAGTGAGATTTTAGACACATTTAAAAATGAAAAGTTTGGTTATTTCAGATGTGATTGAATGCCTGCTTTATTTGGCAACTTCAAGCTCAGAAATTTATTTTTTTCCACTCACAATGTATAAGAAACATACGCTTTGCAACTATTCACGTTATCTTTTACTTGTGCAATAGTATATCATATTGATGAATCGCCCATAAAGTGCAGTTGGTTCAATAATGCAATGATAAATTCATATTCGATGGGTGGCACGTGTAATTCCAATCTTCTTTCGTTCCCACTAGTTAAGATATTATGGAAGTTCCCTATCCCGAATTAAGTGACTGTAGCTTATCACAAGTAACTGAAAATATTTTGGAATGTGGTTATTGGTAGTTGAGCATCTGTGTTTTCATTGCAATGTATTCGAATTCAAGTACTTATGAGTTTACAAAAATTGCTGGTAAAGTTGCTCATCAGTGTATGCATTGGATCAATACTTATTGGTTAACCGGACTTATTTCATCTGACCCCTCTCGTTCTTTAAGTATGGGATATACTTAAAAGGGGCATAACTGGGTTTGAATGGTTTTTTGCCGTCCGAAACTATTAGACGTACAGGCTTAAAATTTTGTATAAATCTTAATCTTGCATTTGAAGCTGTAGATAAGACGGAATTTTTCTAAATGCGGACCCTCAAGGGGGATAATGAGGCTTGAATGATTTTCTGCCATTCGCCACATCTCCCAAACTATTAGGCGTAAAACTGAAATTTTATACAAATGTTCGCCTTGCACTGTAAGCTGTAAATAAAATATTTTGAGAAAGGCGGCCCATAGGGGAATAAGTTTTTTTCCACTACATTTCTGAAACTATTAGAAGTAGAATCTTGAAATTTTGTATAAATGTTCTTGCAGTGTAGACTGTAGATAAGTGGTGAATTTTTGAAATGAAACTCCTATGGGAGATAAAGGTTTTTGAATGCAATATTTTAATATTTCTTATTTTGTTTTTGTTATGTTTTTGCCGTTCGCCAGATCTCCGAAACTATTAGTCGTAGAATCGTGAAAGTTTGTGCAAGTACTCCCCTTGCACTCTAAGCTTTAGATAATAATATTTGGCGAAATAGGCCTTTAAGGGATTTGGGTGATTCTAATTTTTAAAATTCTATTTATATATTTTGTTCAGCTGATATCCAAACTATTAGATATACTATCTTGAAATTTTTGTATCGATATTTTCCTTCACTCTAGGCTGTAGATATGACAGTATTTTGCGAAATACAGTCCTTAATTAGGGTATTGATAGATTTGAATGAGTTTTTGTTGTTCGCCAGACCTTCTAAACTATTATGAATAGAATCTTGAAATTCTCTATAAATGTTCTTCTTACACTCTAGGCCGTAAATAACTTTCTTAAAATGCGATCGTATGGGGCGGGGGAAGCTTTGAGTATTTTTGTCGTTATCCAGATCTCAGACTTTATTATTCTTCTCATAGACTAAGTAAAGAATAATGCAAATAAAATTAAAATTTCATGATGTAGTTGACATGTATCCGTCCATTCCTTTGCAATTAGTTTTTCAATCAATTTTTAACATCTTTTACAGTAAAAACGTTAGTACTCCAAAAGTGAATGAAATTTTCAGTCTTCTTGAATGTTGCCTTAAATAAAATATTTTCTCATTTGAAGGTTATATATATATATCAGGTTGAAGGTTTAGCTTATGTTAAACACTTGATCACTATTGTTAGCTAATTTAGTACTTCATATGGTTGAAAGTAGAATTTTGAAAGAACGGAAACTTGGTACAGTTCGATATTATAGATATGTTGACGATGTACTTTTCTTGTATAAGGACAATTCACAACTGAATTTCTTATTGAAAGAATTAAATAGTATTCACAGGAGTTTGAGATTTACTGTTAAGAAAGAAAAGAACGAAAGTCTTACATACCTAGACCTTAATATAAGAAGTCATAACAAATTCATTGCCCGTGTCCACCACAACCAAATAGCAAGTACACAGTACATTGATTACGAATCTACACATTCAGCAGGTGCCATTGCAAACATTTGGGAGAAATTATTTTTACGTGCCATACGTCTCACTTCCTTAAAAACAGATATACAGACAGATTGAATACTTGATGAAACGGTAATTTGAATGGGTACCCACCTTCATTATTAAATAATTGGGTTAAAAAGAATTTGTTTCGACAAAGCTGAAACCGACATAAAGGATTAAAAAAAGAAAAGAAATGGATTGGATTACCTATTTTTTCCAGATTGACAACTACATTAAATATAATCTATACAGAATACGGTTTCCGTACAGCCTTAAAACCCCCAAAACTTTAGAAAAGAACATCACACAATTTAAGAGTTATTACACGGATCCCAATGGAAAGTCGGGTATTTACGAAATAAAATGAAGTTGCCAAGAGAGTTACACAGGCAAAAGAAAAATTTAAAAGTCCGAGTAAAATAACACATTAGAGATTCGAAAGCGGAAAATCCGGTGTCAAGTTTATCGGAACATAAAAAAAAAAAAAAAAAAAAAAAATCAGTGTAGAAGATTTAAAAAATTTATTTATAGCTAAAAGTGAAGTAGAAAGATTGGTTTTTGAAAATTTATTAAAAAAAAAAAGGTCTAGATAATCGATGGTTGAGTGAATGGGAGGCGGTAATTACAAAATTTTCAGCATTGGCATGACAATAAAAAATAACATGAGCTGGCAACCTTCCAACAAGGATCCAAACAGGCGCGCAAACTGAACCCGCCATATTTTTTTTATTTTTTTTATTTTTAATTTATTTATTTACTTTTTTTTTCGCTTCCTCATTTGGAGATCGCTGACAATTTGGACGTGATTTTGTACAACACAGCTCCTCTTAGAAAGTCCGTTCCTTTTTTATTCATTGGTGTTTATATTCTCTTTCTTCCTGTTTTTAACCTCCGTGACCGAAACTCCAGAGGAAGAGTCGAAAGCTTGAAACTATAAAAATTCAGGAATTACATAAATCTGTAAGTAGAATGATAGAATTCCTCAGCGCGGTTTTGCAGTGTGTAAATAAAGATCAAAATTGGGCCTTGGAACATTTCTTCGACTTCTACCTGATCATTGGAATTCTTTGTACAAATGTTGTTCTTGAACTTTAGGACGATGTTAATGTATTACGAAATGGCACTTGTACAGGGAAGAAGGGGACCTTAAAACTTTCCTTTGAATTCTATCAGATCATTGGAACTCCTGGATATCGAACATACATTTTCATACAGATTTGCTCATTGAATCCTAGGCTGAGGATAGGATGGAATTTTACGAAAAGTCAACCTGGGCGAAGAAAGTGGATTTGGACTGTTTTCCACTGTTCATCAAATCTCCAAAACAGTTGAGCGTAGATATTTGAAATTTATCAAAAATATTTTCTTTAGACGCTATACTACGGATAAGATAGAAATTTCCAAAATACGTAATCTAAGAAAGTGGGATTCTTGGTGTCATAATAATCATTATAGGTATTCTGCCATTATTGGCAGGTCACTTGCCGCAACTGAGAAGCTTCCATGCTCCAAGGTCTTCCGCTAACCTTTGTCCTCACGTATGATTTTTCTATTTTGATATCGTCCATTAATTGTACTCTCCTTATTCCCTTTCCTCTCTTTCCTGCCACGATACCCTCTAGCAAGTTCGTAATGGTACAGTTCCTTCTTGCCCAATATCCCAACCAGTTTATCTTCCTCTTCTGAATAATATTTAAAGTTGTTCTTTTCTTCCCCACCATTTCTAAAACCCTCTCATTCGTTTTCCACTCAACTACTAATTTTCTCTATTCTTCTCCACACCCACCTTTCGAAAGCTTTCAGTCGTTTATCATTTCTGCGTAACGTCCATATTTCTGACTCATGATGTAGAAAGTTGAAATTTTCCAAAATGGAGCTTTCAATAATTCTACTCCGAGGCGTACATAGATTTATTGAAAAAGTTTACATTATTAGTACGAATTTCTTTTGAAACGTTCACCATTCACACACATCCATAAAATTTGTATATTATATACTTTGACATACACAATATTAATCTCTTACACGAAGACAGTTTTACTAATTGTCGACTCAAGGGTGATTTCTGGAAAATTCCGTTTGCGGGATATCAATTTTGAGTAATATTTTCCACGAACGTGAGAAAATCTTCCAATGTTTGGTGTCCGAAAGCGATATTACGACATAACTCTGGCAAAATAAATACCTTTAAAAATACATATTTCGGGATGACGGAAATTGGCTAAAAGTTTCCTTAACGGTTTCTTTGGATTTTTTAGTCTAGAATTTCGGATGTGAAAGAAACTTGACCTTGTTTTGACGTAGTGTAAAGTTATTTAGGAGTACTTGTGAACAAAATTTCAGTGATATCAGATTTGCATTGACAAGTATTTGAAACCATAAAAAAGTTGTATATAGCTTTCAGATATTTTCCATAAACTTTATTCTTCCTGTCGGAAGAATAGACATTCTACTAGCATTAATATATCCATTTCGTGAAATAGTGAAAAACGTTCTATAAATGAATACAATTTTGTGTTTGATATGCCGTAGGAGTAAATACACTTTTATTTCTCTTTTTAGGATTCTTCTCAAGGAAACTCTGTGTATCAGATCGACATGATCCGTTACATTAAACAAAACTACCCAGATCTCCAAGTTATTGGTGGAAATGGTATATGAAATTTTATACTTATGTATGTACGTGAGTCAAGTCTCTGTAATTAGATTTCTTCCAGTAGTGAACTTGAAATAGAGGTTCCTTCACCATGTTTCGCATGTGTATAGTTGAACAAGACGTTGAAGCTTTTTTTGTTCATTTGGCTCACATGGTAGTGTAATATATATATTTGTGTACTGTACTTACCGTGACACACAATTATTAATATTCACATGACAGATTTCCTTTGTGTATTTATCCCAGTGCCAAATTACGTGGAAAAACACATTGCAGGTGGCAAGTAGGAGGGAGAGAGAACGTGCAATTGGGAGTTATAAATTAAAATTTACCTATTAGAAGAGTTTGAAGTTCGAGCTATATAATGTTTCAGTGGTAGCAGTTATGGCGAATTTCAAGAGGCAAATGGTAAAGATTTTAAGAAAAGGCTTACATTTAAAGCAAATATAGTATCTACTTTGACGCTGGTATAATTTCAAGTTTTTATTATTGATCCTTTTTAAGTATTTCAATAATATGAAATATTTTCTATGATCAGTTTAATTTACAATTAAATCTTAATTTGCTAAATTAGACCAGTTTTTATGTTGAGATAAAATCGCAGTTGATAAAATTTGCATCTTGTGTGAATTGGATCTAGGATTCGCTCTGCGAATTCATGTAACCCCCAACCCCAAAACAAGCTTAGTTTCCGGTTTCATGTAAGGGGTTTTAATAGCAATGTTGGGTAATAATCTCTGCTACAGCTTCAGCAGTGACAGGTGGAATAAATGTCGATCGTAATGTCTCGTGAGTCAATGCAAATGTGACAAAGGGGACCATAATGTTAGGCTGTTGTGTGTTGAAGTTAGCGTCCGTTTACAGCATTGAGGTTGTATGAGACGTGGACAGATAGTTTGAGAGAATCTGAACCACCGTAATTCGTTCAAATTTCAATGGTTTCACCGGGAATCGAACCCTGGGATCCCTATGCAACAGAGGCAGGCGCTAGACATTAGACCAGAGTGAAGGGTTATCATGTTAGGCGTGTCCATGATAGCTTAAATAGTTGCATGCAATTGGTTGGTGTGCCAAATCGCATCAACTAACGGGTGAGAAAGGAATTGGTTAGCTCGCCGTCAATCTTGAATGGGTGACGCATCTGTGGGTGGAAAAAGGGTCTTAATATAATAATTCTAATTTTTATTGCGATGCATTATTTTCATAAAGTAGCACTCTTGTTGAGCGCATATGAGTATTACTTGCATGTCTGTCAGAAATAATATATATAATAGTGTGCTATTCAGTTTAATTTTTACTATTTATCTTGCATGTCATTCAGCTGCGTGCAATATGCATTACAGTGCTGTAAACGTAGTTCATTGTGCTGTTGCCAACTCTCGTTCTAATGAAAATAGCAAAGTAACAATAGATTTTGGATTAAATAAACTCTTTGTTTCTTAGATTTATTTCCCATTAATTTAAAATCTTAAGCAGCTTCTGTTGAAAAGTATCGCTGTCAAGATTTGCCGTATGTATGGCCGCGCACCAGAGGCAGTTCGGCGGGAATTTCAAACATTTAAAAAAAATCACGATATGAAAGATCTTTTTCACGAGCACCCACGCCAACATTTGTTGGGGTTGAACCCCTGCTAGGGTACGCATACTCGTAGGAATACGTGATGTCTTTGTAGGAAATACGTTAAATTACGTAAGTTATACATTATACTATACTGTAGTATAGTATTTTTTGTGCTAGTAATGACGTAGTTATGGCATGTTTCTCCTGTTTATAATAAAATTGGGTTATTTAGTTAATCCTAATTATATATAAAACTACATGAGCTGACATAAATTATCGAACACTTCCTGTAGCGCTACAATGATTAAATTTGACATGATTGTAGCTTTCCGGAACTAACCCACACGAAAATTCCCGAAAGTGAATATTTTTAATTTTTAGGGGGTGTAAAGAGGGGATGAAGAATTTCCCTATGTTCTTTAAATGGGCATTTTTTTGGACCTATAATCTTATGTTTCAGGTACTCAGAATTGGAATGAAAACTTGAAATTCGGTATACTTGTACGTTTTCGTTAGCACTACCTAAGTAAATCAGTAAGAATAAAAAATATCTATATTATAAAATTGAAAGTGACTATGTTTGTGACTCCTAATCTCTTGAACCGCCCGACTGATCTCGATCAATTTTTGAACGTAGATGCGGTTCTGGCCTGGGAGTGTTTTTAGCTATTTACTTTGACGGTACAACTTGGGGGGGGGGGCATAGAAAAAATAAATAAAACTTAATAACTCTTGAACCACTCGACCGATCTTGATCAAATTTCCAATGTAGATGAGGTTTGGGACTGGGATGATTTTTATCATTTCACTTTGACGGAGCAATGTAGGGGAGGGGGTGGAGGGGAAGATATACAAAAATCAATAAATATAAAAAAGTGATTATGTTCGTGAATTAATTACTTTTGAATCACCCGACCGATCCCGATCAAACTTTCAACATAGGTAAGGTTCGGGCCTGGTATGTTTCCTTCACTTCACTTTTACAGTGCAACGAAGGGGAGGGGGGAGATATATGCCAAAAAAATAAAAATAAAAGTGACTGTCTCTGTGACTTCATCACGTTTAAACTACCCGACCGATCTTAACCAAATTTTCAACATAGATGAGGTTCAGATATGAGGTGGTTTTTGTCATATCACTTTAACTGTAGAACTTAGGGAGGGGAGAAATCTATAAAAATAAATAAAATTTAACTCTTGAACCACCCGACCGATCTCTATCAAATTTCAACCTAGATTAAGTTCGAACATGAGATGATTTTTGTCATATCACTTTAACGATGTAACTTAAAGAAGAGGAAAGACATTTACAAATGATCGAAAATGACTGATACTAGTGTCGAGTCTATAGTTTTTGAGGTCGCTGAGATGAACAGTGACACTTCTGATGCCGTGGCCCGGAGCATGGGGAGGAGAGGGGATATATAAAAATCATCGAAAATGGCCAATATCAAGGAGCGCTTTAGTAATAGTAAAAAGTGACTAACGAAACATATCACTATTTTTTCTTAATTTAACCCAGCGAAGCGGGTAATTGATGTTAGTAAATTATATAATTATTTTTGATATTGTTACCTATAATTTGAATTAAGGATAGCTTAATCTAGGGGTATACACGAATGAAAAATTTCCTTAGGATAGGGTGAGCAGACGTCTTGTTCTTAACGGCATTGTCCCCATTTTCAGAAAGTTGTCTAGTGTCCCGAGAAGAATGTAAATGGGGCGCAAAACGTCCGTTAAAAAATAAGTGTCTCGTTTTTGGCAAGTAGTTACGTATTGAGGTAGTATAAGCAAACATGAAGTGTATAAACATATCTGTTGTATGTACTTTCACAGTTTTATTAAACTTTTCTACAAGAAATATAGTTATCGGAAAGTATGACAATCGATCCCCCCAATCCTAGTTCCTATTAAATGGTAAAAGGTATTGTAAAAACTAAAATTTGAATAAGGTTAAATAAATAAAAATCTGGTTATTTTCAAATTTTCACTAACAATAGCTATATCTATGTGGGTTGCCAAATTATGCTAATTTGCTAAGTGTCCCGGGTTTTTTTTCTCTAAATCTAGTCACCTTATCTTAGGGGTACGCGGAAAGTAAGCAGTTGAATACCACTGCTCTAGACCAAGGTAGGGCATAGGACCGACAATCCTACACCTCCCTCTATCCAAAAAAATAAGAAATCAATCTAGTTACAGATTAGAGCTTTTTCTGTGGATCTTGTAGTGAAATATCCGGAGGTAAAAGCCCCCCCCCTCCCTTACCGACTGTCTTATTCGAATCCCTTATAACTAAAGCTTGAATAATGTTATAATCCTATATAAAGCTGAAGGGACTCAATAATTAAGGCGGAAAATAAGTTATGTTAGTACATATACCAGCAATTCAGGAAAGTTAATTTCACGGTAGGTACTGGGATACGCACGTTCATAAGTTAGTGACAAGATTTTCATTAGGATCATTATTGTGTTGGTAGTTTAGAAGCTCAGTTTTGTAAACTATACACAATTGTTGCGCATCATGTCTCCTATGTGTTTGTGTCCTGTTTATTTTCATTAAATACGTTTTTTGTTTCAAGTGACAATCGTGACATGTAGTTGACTTTTATATATTTCATACTAACTCGGGCCTTTCTTTACTCTTGTCGTGTAACCTCGGCTCTAAATTAATATCCCGAGGGAATGTTGTTACTAATTTTACCCTTGTGCTTTTGTCATTATGTTTGAATGTTTTCTACATATTATTAGTTTTCGTGGCAGACTAGTTATTGAATTTTACACATTATCCGCTGCTAAAAGACCTTCGCCGTACAGCACAATCCCAGTCTTCCTTTCGTACTATTTCACATAATTTTTGAAGTGACTGTGGTATGTGGTAACCAAAACTTTGTACGTGCCTGCCAAGAGAAGCAAAAGTCTGTAGAGAGAATTGGAACAAAATTTCAGCATTTGTCGGAATAAAGCATGAAAGTAGTAGTTGATGAAATTAACGAGAAGGTGCGACTGGCAATTTTTGGAAAACTTACACGAGAGAAGTAACCATAATTGAGTAAAAGTGGTAAACTTCACGTTATCGAAAAGCATGATAGTTGAATCGACATATTTAGAACACAAGGATATTACTAACTTACATAGACTCGGACGGTGCTACAAAGAAAGAAAGAAAAAAAAAAGTTAGAGTACATGTACACAATCACTATAGATGTCTGATCGTATAAACGGGTGGCTTACAACTCGGGTCACATTCTTGTTATTACGAAGGTATGTCACACTTCCGGTCAGAACAAAAGAGAGCGGAAGTCAAACTTGAGGGGGGGGGGGGGCGATGTTGGAAACTTAAAGGATCTGAATGTGAGGAGAGTATATAAAGTTAAGGTTAGTAATTGATTTGAAGTTTCACATACTTCAATTTGCAAGAAAGATAACTGTAGTAAAAATACTGATGTCGATGTAACATGGCAAACATTCATGATACTGTGAAAAAAGCAGCGGGGGAAAGTATGTGTGGTTTGTTGAGGAATGTAAAGACTTTACTCTACAACGGAAACTAACTAGATTACAATGACTTCAGAATGGATGAGTGAAGTAATTGCCTAAGAAAACTTAGTCCGGGGTTCCAAAAATTGAACTTTCGATTCGAAACATTACTTGAACAGTCGTAACCACCTGGTGGTCTACTTGCTACATATAAATATAAGAAAATACTTATATACAGAGTATTAGAAATATTGTTTCAACTCTTGGGATGTGATTCTACTCACAGAAACAAGACAAATAAAAGATTAAAGGCCACTGCACCAAACCTTTTCGCTCGTGTTCCTTATAGTAAATTATGTTGTACTGCGGTTATTAATGAAACATTTTCTTGTGAATACGAACAAAATTATAAGGTGTTTTTGGAAAACTTTACGGAAAAAACTCATCCCCAAAAGTAAACTATCCCTTGTAGATTTTTCCATAAGAAATAACATGTCATATGTTAGGGTTATTAATGAAGCAGTTTGAAATATGATCAAAATCACCTGAGTAATTTTTAAGAAAGTAATCTGAAAAGTAACTCATTTCGAAGAGTGAACTACGCTTTTTTTTCACACAAGGAATAATTTACACAATATTACAGTTATTAGTAAAATATGTATGGAATATGAAGGAATGCCTGAATCGTTTTTGAGTATATCGCCCGAAAAAAAAAAAAAAAAAAAAAAAAAAAAAAAAAAAAAAAAAAACTGGAAAAAATTGCATGAACCGTATTTGAGAAAATCGTCCGAGAAAACTCGCCCCAAGAATAAACTGTTGCTGGTATTTTTCACCACAAAAAAGTTTCTCTATATTGTAAGGTTATTAATTAAATATTTATGAAATATGAACAAAATCGCGGGAGGTTTTTTTTTTTTTTTTTTTTTTTTTTTTTAAGAAAATCGTCCGAAAGTCTCATTCCCAAGAATAAACTACTACTACTAAATTTTTCCTCAGAGAAGTGACTTATCCCACATGATGGGTTGTTTTTTGAAAATTGATTTATAAAATTTAAACAATAGTTAGAGCCATTTTGAGATTTTTTTTTTTTTATGTTTAAATTAAGTATCTTTATTTTTAGGGATAGAAAGAAAATTCGAGAAACGCCTCTCGGGAATCGCATTAAAACCTTAATTTTAAAATTTGCTCTCTATACGCTGAATTGTATGGCCTGTTAGTGAATGTACATCAGAACAAACACACGGACAGATGTCGAAAAATCAGTTTTTCGGTATCTATGGAACGTGTAAGTCCATTGGAATTTCGAAATCGACATTTTTCACTATCAGCATACTTTCGTCGGTCGAAAGTAAAAATTATTAAACATTTCCTCGGACTCGTTTCATTTTAAAGGCAGGAGGCACAGGTTACAGAAAGAAAAGAATATCTCTAAAAGGGGCTATTTATAGAGCGAGTCCGATTGACGACAATGAATGACGTCCTAGCAGCAAACAAGTATTCGTTGACAGGGCGCCGATATCTCGAGCAGAATAGTAGAATAGAATATATTGCGTATTGTGCGTGATTGCATAACTATAGTAATTAATGAGTTAGCATACAGACAATATGGAATATTTAGGTCAACATGCTAAGATTATGCCCTATGGGCTTAGGCTGGGCTAGTGTTGAAGTGAATGATTATGATTGTGGAAGAAAACGGGAGTACCTCCCAAAAATCCATATGTGAGGTCTTCGTTCACACTTTATATTTCTTCAACAGAGATAGCTACCAAGAAGAACATTTTGCAGATAGACTATAGTAACTATTTGATTTGTACCAAACAAAATGTCAAGCCATTACAATAATATATCTTCATAAGAGATATGCTTTATCAATAATATCTTGGCTGAAATAAAAGGTCACTGATAAAGATATGAATTTATTATACTTGAGTAATTTCCATTTTAATGTTTTGTAGTGTTAGTTTCCTGGTCGCCTCTCTCAGTGAGAAGAGTTGATAGGCAAATTGTGATGACAGGCAAAGGACATCGATGACGTAGTCGATGGTTTAGCTGTCATAGTACTCGCGACTGCTTGTACACTGCCAACACTTGAATTTCCTCGTAGCTGTATGGTTAACGTATGCGCCTTTGGCGTAGGAGGCTCGAATTTGATTCCCGGTTGGAGCTCATGTGGTTCGGATCGCATGTCAAGCTATATGTCCAGGTCTCATATAGCTTCGATACTGAACACGACGCTAAATTCCAAATCAACCAACTGCCAACACTTGTTTTCCTAGGCTATCCCCTTCCCTCCTCTGCTCTTTTCTTTGTGTCTGCTTTTCTCAGATTGTAAAAACACATTCCTACGCCAGACAATTGGAAATAACTGTTCTATATGGTACTGCTTGTCTTTTCTAGAATACAGAAATGTTATTTATACTACCAACGCTAACAATATGTAATTATTGCAGTAGTAACGGCAGCCCAAGCGAAGAACTTGATCGATGCTGGTGTCGATGGACTAAGAGTAGGAATGGGGAGTGGATCCATCTGCATCACACAAGAAGTCATGGCTGTAGGACGGCCCCAGGGCACTGCTGTCTACAAAGTAGCAGAGTACGCTAGACGATTTGGTGTACCAGTGATAGCTGATGGCGGAATTCAGTCAGTCGGACATATTATTAAAGCTCTTGCACTAGGAGCTTCGACTGGTAAGACAACTAATTGCATTTAAAGTGTGAAGTAAATCAAACTCAAAATTACTCACTTTTTTGCTCCTTCGAGTTCCTATAAATATCTTTGAAAAATTACCCAACGTCTTATTTTTTAAATGATTCGTAAGAATTTGAAGGAGCGAGAATGAATTCATAAAATTGATCTTCAATAGGTTTACATTACAATGTGAAGTGAATATTTAACTTTGATAGAAATGAAATTACCGTATTTACTAAGGCCCAACCTTCCTATTTTGGAGAAGTTTCTTGAGAATTTCCTTAATTTTAACGAATTCTTGATAATTAAAATTACAATTTTTTTTATTGATATAAAATATCTTAAGGTACATCAAGAAAGTTAACATATCAATTTATCTCAACAAAGACACGGCTATGATTTGCGTGCATTATCGGTCCATATACGTAGCTTTGACAATGAAAGCAAGCTGTGAATGCTGTGATTTCTTTTAAAAATATTATCGTCGCAAAATTCAAGTACGACGTACGGTAACGATGATGGAAATGCAACTTAAATTTAAAATCTAAACAACAATGGAGGTATATTTTAATATTCGGTATAAGCTATTATGCAACGCAAAAATATTGATCTCAACTACTCAAACTTAATCTGCGAATGTAAGGTGACCCTACTTATAGTCTAGTAAATGCTGTAAAATAATTATTTAACGTCCCACGGGTGCATTCCTTAAACAAAAATAAAATGGATGGGTAATGAAAGTGAATGAATGTGAAAGAATTGGTGGAATGAACATGTGGAAGGAAATGAAATAACCTTGAGAAAACTACTGAATCGGACCAGGATTCTCGCACCGGGTATAAGCGCCCTAACATTGAGCCACCATGCCCCTTAAGTGAGAGAGTTTAATAAGAATGTTTTGTGTTAATATTCAAGAAACAGATATTGAAGTTCACTTGTTACAAATTCAGAATACAAAATTTATTTTCTTTCTGGGTTAAATGCAATTCGTGCTTTTTCTTTAATATGCTCATTTTTTGGTATATAATATTTGGTTTTATTCTTTTTATTTGGTAATATTTGGTTTTATTTGAAAGTAGTTCGCATTAAAAATAAATTTAATCCAAAGACTACACTGCAATTGATACTACTTGTCCTTTCTGACACCTCGCTGCGCCATGTGGTGTTCAACGGTGTGTTGCCAGCTTTTGCGTCGGGTATTGAAACACGAAATTATTCACTGCAAGTAAATTTCAGTTTTATAAAATTAAATGACACAGAAGAGAACTATAAAGAATTCTCTCAATAACCGGTAAGTCCACTACTCAAGTTGACATTCGACTAAAACATTGTGCGTTTTTTTTTATATTCAAATTGGCAACGTGCGGAAAGGATGGAATGTTTACTATTGTAGAGTGAGATAAATGAGCCCTATAATTGGCTGTACGTGCTGTTGCTATAGAAACAGTTCTTCTTGCCTGATTGTTATAACTACGTGCAGCAAGGAAAAAACAGAGGAAAGCAATTGTTACGACAAGTTGTATCAAGTGAAGGTTAAATTTAATTTCCGAGAACTTTTTCATCAGAAGTAAATTACTATATCCGATCTTTATGTGGATAGTTCTCGAGGTGTAAAAAATACTTGACATTTTCTTGCAGTTATGATGGGCTCTTTGTTGGCTGGCACATCAGAAGCACCAGGAGAATACTTCTTCTCTGATGGGGTTCGTCTCAAAAAGTATCGTGGTATGGGTAGTCTCGAAGCAATGGACAGAAAAGATGCCAAAGGTGGAGCAATGGATCGATATTTTCATAGGTTCGTATAGTTACATAGTAATGTAGCGGCTTTCATAAACTTTGGTATAATAATAAATACATCGTTTTAATCCTTAACCTGTGGAGAATTTACTGCTTAAGGATACTGAAGAAACTAGAAAATCCTTGTTAGCTCTGATTGCTTACAAAGTAGTATGTAAAGAAGAAAAACTTAATCTTAAGGGACAAGATTAAAGCAAGGCCACTGTATTACGTTATCACTCAAGACCTTGAACATACTTTACTTCTCATGTAAGTAACGTTATTTCTGTCAACAGCATAAAGTTTTGTGGCCAGAATCCAAGCAGTACTTTCAGTGCCGATTTAAATCGTCATCAAATACGAAAATTACTTATTTCTGTCGGATAAGAATCACTGGTGAGATATTGTAAAATAACAACCAGTCAGAAAGTAAGTAAAAGAAATAAAAAAGTTCAATAAGTATAAAAAAAACTAAAGGGACTGCAGAAAGGAAAGAAGATTAAAAAATGTGTTTGGTACGCAGGGGTGTAGCCAAGAGGGGGGGGGCATCGGGGCCAGGCCCCCCAAATAATTTCCTGACCTCCCCAAATGATCAGCTTTTAAAACATCATAGTAAAATTATCTCGCTTCATTCATTTAAAGGTAACAAAGTTTATTGACAATTAATAATTTACGGTAAAGTAGTATGGAGAAATAGTTTTTCCATACCGATCGAAAAAAGGTGTAGTATCTCTTCCTTATACCGATCGAAAAATAGGATACTTTTTTTGTGACAGCAGATTACACAATTTACTGCGATTTATATTTGACAGTTTGAAGACAAACGTTTTAACAAGGTACTACAAATACAGCCATAAAAAAAAGGTACTAAACTGATTTGTAAGTACAGTATATTTTATATGCTTTAACAAGTGTTTAAAAAAAAAAGAGGATGGAAAATTTGACGAGTAAGAATGTTTTTATTCAATTTGGATTTCATTCGCTCTTTTATTTCTACTCAGTTTAATAAAATAATTTTTTTTTTTTTTTTTTTTTTTTTTTTGTCACGAATAATAAATATTTTTGTCAGGAAACCGTAAAGAAATTAAGTGAAATTTCAAAGAAAATCAATCTTGTGTAGATAAGTTCTGTATACAAGGTCTTAAATTTAAATATAAAGGTAACCAAGAAAAGTTTTGTTGTTTTTCACCCACCACTTTCGAACATCGATATGTCACCTAACCTGGAAGATCAAAAATAGTCCCCATCAGCATCGACGACCTGAAAACGTTCTGGAAGGCCATGGAATCCATCGCGGTAGAACTTGGTGGGCCGTAGAACGAAGAAAGTATCAGGTGCATCTTGGACTTTTACTAGAGATTTGAACTGACGTCCTCTAAGGTGGTTGTTCAAAGAATGAAACAGGTGATAATCGGACGGTGCAATACCTGGGGAATATAGTGGTTGCAATATTGTTTCCCATCCAAGGCGGAAAATGGTGTCCTGAGTCATCCTAGTCACGTGGGACTTAGCGTTGTCCCGCAAACGAGGACCCATTTGCAATTCAGAAGTGATGGCTCCAGAGTTTTGAGTTTTTGTTGAGCACAGCTCAACTGCTGACACTACACAGTTGCATTGATACTCTGACCAGCTG
This sequence comes from Thermobia domestica, assembly GCF_964235325.1. Classification (NCBI taxonomy): domain Eukaryota; kingdom Metazoa; phylum Arthropoda; class Insecta; order Zygentoma; family Lepismatidae; genus Thermobia; species Thermobia domestica. The sequence continues at coordinate 197,110,633 of NC_137459.1, read as the reverse complement.
GTAACAGTTCCCGATGCACGATGCAGCAAACACAGAGAAGGACCTTCTTCTGGTACAGTGCTGGTTTCGGCTGTTTTGAAATCGGTTTATGGGATGCTAACCAATGATGAGGCGCCGTGGAGCATCGTATAGGACCCACTTTTTATCACATGTTAGCGCCCTGTCCAGAAATGGCTCCGAAACAGTAAATAAACACAGGCGACTGCCGCGTTGCCTTCTGGCCCGGAGTCAAAACATGTGAGACCCATCGACCCAACTTGTAGTGCTTCCCAAGTCGATGGATGTGCTGCCGAATGGTTTCTCCACACACTGAATTGTAGTCCCAGTTCCTCTTTGTACATGTGTTGGTCTTCTGGCACGTGGTGTTTTCGGGTGTTTCGTCATCGTCCTTAAACTTGTTAAACCATCGCTGCACTGTGCGCGTCGTCACGACACCCTCACCAAAGACCTGGCATATCTTCTGTCCCGCTACAGCGGTGTTTGACCTCCATTTGAACTCGTTCAGCATACATGCTCTTATGACGCTCTGTGGATGTCCCATGTTCCCTCTGACTTTACGCAAGTTCACGGTGTATCTGAATTGCCACAATCAGGTAGTATGTTGGATATCCCCATACCAACAACTGACGTTCGCCTTATCTCCACTCGCATTCAACTCACGGTGTGAGGTCCAATTGAACACAGACCTTTACGAAAAAGACAGAACCTTCTTGGTTACCTTTATAGTTATGAACAAAAGTATAGCGTTTGGTCCCGGGCAGTAGTTCTTGATTAAGCATAATAAAAACTATCTTGAATATAATTTATGGATAATAATAATAATAATCTAAAATAGTGTTTTTAGTTTTCCAGAAGGAAACCAAAATTTTCCTTTCTTTCAGGCCTCAAAAACACTACCAGCAACACTTTATTTTTTTTGCGTTGTACTATGTAGCTGCCCCCCTCAAAAACGACGGCCCCCCTACACAAACCTGCTGGCTACACCCCTGGTGTTACGTTAGTGTTATGGTGGTGATATGTTATAATTTTTTAATTATAATACTAGAAAGTACATAAATGAGTAGTTTCTTGTTGCAAATTATCTCTTTTGACTGTTGCAAATTATCTGTTTTTACTATCTGTCTTAATGCTCATTGATGTTTTTACATTATATTGCTGGATTTCAAGAGTCTCTTCGAATAGCCAGGAACAAAGTAAAAACATTTCACCTTCACACAACTTGATGCAGACTCGGTAATAAGTTCTTAATCTTACGGAAGATAAGAACCAATAGTTCTTACCGCTTCGCTGCCAGTAATCTCAGTTGTGTGAACGAAAGTCAATGTATTGTAAAATATATAATTTCGATATCATTTTGATATCCGTATTGGCTAAATGAAGCGTAAATACTGGCTGCGACGAATTACATCATAATTGGTGAATAAAATTGAATTATAGTTCAGTAGAACTATAGTCAAGATAGAAGACAGTAATGCCACCTACTTAATCTTCATATATATAATATACAGGTATATATTATACAGGGTGGCCCAAAAGTAGGTATACACCCCTGCATTGATCAAGTATAACTTTCTAGCTTACAAGTTTATTTACTTCGGCTGTTCCAGGGTTACGGTATAAATAAAAAGACATTAAGAAAAACTAATAAAGAAACTAGGACTACCTAATTGATAACAATAAGAAATGATATGAAATACAGAGTCTAACAGTACGGGACCGTATACCTACTTTTGGGCCACCCTATATATATATATATATATATATATATATATATATATATATATATATATATATATATATATATATATAATATACATACAGGGTGTATCAGACCACCCGTCCTAGGCATTTTTCTCGGCTCGTAGTGCACATAGATACTTCAAACAAAAAATTGAATGACCAAATCATATGTGGAGAATCAAATGGTGATACTTCCATATCCAGTGGCGTAGTGGAAATATTTCCACGGGGTGTCAACTTCAAAATTTCAAATAGAAAGTGATATCAATTTCAATTTGTTTGGAAGTATTATTCATAAAGAAAGAACTTTTACAGGGAACACTTTTCGTTAAATTCTACGATTTTGCATCTGTCTTATTATTGTTTAATTGCAACTACAGATCAAAAGCTTTACGAGGGGCGCACTGAAAGTCGTGAGCAATATTTTTTCAGAACCGCGATCTTTATTTGTAAGTGAAACCAAATATATCGTCTCAATGTATAGACCTTTCCTTTCCTTTTCTGCATAGTCTTCGTTCTTTTGCGCACATTTTTCCCATCGTTCTCCAAGTTTGAAGGTACCCTTGCGATAGAATTCCGTTCCAGGTGTCCATAGACACTGATGCACTACTTGACGAATATCCTCCAATGTCTTTATCGATAGCCTCGCATCTGTTCCTTCACAAAACCGAAAAGATAGTAGTCGGAGGGTGCCATGCCGGGGCTGTAGGGAGGATGTGGAAGTGTTTTCCACCCAAATCTTCTGATCTGCTCCATAGTGGCATGTAAAATATGCGAATGCTCATTATCCTATTTAAGGATGATCATCTTTCCAGGGCGCTTATCACGCAAGGCACGACGGAGCTTCAAAAGTGTCTGGATGTAGCGACCAGAATTTATGGTTTGTCCAGGCTCAAGAAAGTGAACCAGATTGCAACCCTGTGCATGTCAGAAGACGCTCGCTATAACTTTTCCCATTGATTGCACTCTCTTGGCTTTCTTCGGTGGTGAAATCAAGTGGTGTCATTCCATACTCTGTCGTTTTGTTTCAGGTTCATAATAATGGAACCAGCTTTTATCTCCAGTCACAATACTTGTCAAAAGGTCATCACCTTCATATCAAAATCTCTGAAGAAGGGTTTAGGCAATGGTTAGTCTCTGACGTCTGTGGTCCTCGGTTAATAACCGTGGGACCCAACGGGCAAAAACCTTCTGATAACCTAACCTGTGAATCATTTCTTGCACCGCACTAAGTTCAACACCAAGTTTTGCAGCGATATCATTCACAGTGATAAGTTTTACCCTTATCTCCCCTAATCAGCTCATCAACCTTTACCTTGTTGCGTTTCGAGAGTGCGCGCTTCGTGGCTCATATTCGATAATCGTGTTTCCATCCTTGAAATGTTTCACCCATCTCCTAATACTGCTGGCACCCATGCACACATCTCTATAGGCACGCTGCAGTCTGCGGTGAATTTCAGAAGCAGATTGGTTTTTAACAAGGAATTCAAACACAGCACGGTGTCGAAACGAAAGATCGCTGCAGGCCATTTTGGAAATCCTGCCTGTGGTTACGTGCTAGCAAAAAACAGCGTCAACGTCTGGAAAGAAAAGAAATGTCTGTAGATTGAGATGATATACTTGGTTTTATTTACAACTAAAGATTACGGTTGTGAAAACATGTTGCTCATAGAGTAATTATATAGTATAAGAGGTTTCAGCTGCTCTTCCGCTGAAACTGTGGAGACCGTGGCACCACCACTTAAGGAAGTTAGGTACTACGAACTATTAAAAACAAGAACGAATCAAATCATTCAGAGCGCCTGAGTCTGATAGAATTAGCCAATGATGCACTTAGCTACTGCCAGTAGCAGACGATACAGGTAGTTACAACTCTAGCTGATAGTGTCGCAGAATCACTTTCGTCAGTGTTGCCACAATCCTCGCTCTGAAGTGGGCTGAAAAATAGTACCAAATTGAAACATAAAGGGCCGAATTCATTATTTTATGTCAGTGTAATACATGGTTCTATAACACGAAACTAAAAGAGGTAAAGTTGTAGAACACTCCCCCCCCCCTCTTCCAAGTCCAAATCAAGAAAGTGCTCTTTTTAAAAATTATTTTTTAAAAACATCCAAATAGCAGAACCCAGTGGCGTAACCATGGCCTTTGGCGCCCCCTCACCCATTTAATAGATCAATGTATGACCATCTGTAACTTACGCGTATGCGCCACATCCCATTTGACTAGCTTTGGGCAGTGTTGCCAATGAGATTTTTCTTTCCGCTAAAACAGGGCTAAAAAAGGTTATCACGTCTACAAAAATGCTGTAAGTAATATTGCAATCGGTATTTAAGATGATTAGCTAATTATTACTCTCCAATAATGTTGAGATTAGAGCCTAAATAGGTCAGTATCGTCCTCATCCATTTAACACTAAATCATCTGTCAGCATCAGGAGCGGACGATGGCAAAATTTTCACCCTGCCAATGAGTCTTTGCCCCCCCCCCCCCCAAACACACACACCTAGTCCTAGCCTATATTTTACATTTTATTACAGTGATGTAAGAAAATATGTTAGAAAATTTATTTTGGGGTGCTCGTTTGGGCGCCCCTGACGTTAGCTTCCCGGGCAGTTGCCCGGTTTGCCCAACCTTTGGTGCTTGGAGAATTTGTCGTTATTGTTGAAAGCCTGTTGCGCAGGGGAATTTTATTTATAGATAGTAAGCTCAGTACATGTAATATAGGAGTGATATCGTATTAATACGGCAATAATTAACTACCAGGAGGATTAATTTCTTAATCATACAGTGCTATGACCTCGACGAGTTTACAGTAATGCCAATAATTTGATACACAAATGTAATAAACTGCGAGAGAGGGGGGGAAGGAATTTTTATTTTTGCCATGTTTGAAAGTGAAGACCACGAAAATTTGGGGCTCCATTTATATAATTTGTTTCTTTTTTTATTAAAAACCTGGGGCTCTCCCTAATATACCGAAACGTCCTGCGCCCGTAGGCAATGCCTACCCTGCCTACCCTATTGCTACACCGCTGGGAGGATCCCAAACAACCGTGGAAGTAGATGAAACTTTTCTCGCACGTAGGAAGTATAACAGAGGCCGCAAATTAAAACAGTTATCATCTTCGGTATGTATTGTAAGGAAACCAAACGCGCCTCTATTTCAAAGTGACCATAAATCAAAACGGTATTGTGGCCAGATATGAATATATATATATATATATGAGATGTAGGAAAAGTCTTCCTGACACTTTTGAAAATGTGACAAGTATTTGTTAAATGGTGCTGAATTAGGTACAATTGTACCAATTTTTTCACAAAAGGGGCTGAAAATGCCAGCGTGGTACCAACGGGCCGATGAATGACAAAAAGGGCTGAATTTGGTACAATTGTACCATGTGGCAACAGTGCTTTCGTTGCAATGTGGGAAAATGTTAATTCCCATTAGTTATATAGGAAGTAGTTCATTAGGGTAATCAATGATGTTGCTCACGACTTTCAGTATGCCTTTCGTAATTGACAGTTACTTTTAAAGAACACCAGATAACACATGTTCTGTCAAATAGCATTTTTGTTGAAAACTCTTTATACCATTCAGTGTCAAACGTTATGACATCTCTTGTACGTATCAACAAATCAAAACAATATTGCAGGTCAATGTAGTTTAAATTGCGGGGTCGGAACCAATTCAAAATAGAAAAGCAAAGAAAAACACTCATGGGTTTTAAGTTAAACTACGTATGAAACAAATTTGATCTAAAATATCAGCAATAAAACAAAAAACAAAAATTAAAATTTAAAAGTTATGAAATTGTTGCCACTCTCCCAGGCTTCTTAACGAGTTACCTAACGTATGAAAACGTTTCAATAAAAATCACTTTTCACAATAATTGCACAAATAATTGTTCAAAAATAGTACAAATAAAGTGCATATAGTACAATAAAGTACAGATAATAAATAACATGAACTGCAAGTTCTGTACGTTCTTCCCAAAATGTCATACTTGGACAAAATAAACTCACAATAAATGTTTAAAGGATCGTCCAGCACTTGCGATGCACATGCGAATGCGTACAGGGACATTGTTGACTGCTCTTAACACTTCATTTGGACTTAGTGCACGGCAGACATTACGGATCCTCTCCATCATGTCCTCTCTTGTAGTAGGATGCTCTTGGTAAACCAGCTCCTTGACACGTCCCCAAAAGAAAAAAATCAAGCGGAGGCAGGTCCGGAGAACGAGTTGGCCAGGAAACCGGGCCTCCTCTTCCGATCCACCTGTTTGGAAATAAACGTTCAACAGTTTGTCTGACATCTCTTGCAAAATGAGCAGAGCAACCGTCTTGTTGTAGCCACATCATTTCACGAGTTGCTAGTGGGACATCTTCCAAGAACTCACAAAGAACATGTAACAAAAAATTAGCGTACTCTACCCCTGTCAAAGTACCTTCGAAGTAATAGAGACTGATTATTTGGTCTCCCACTGCACCACACAAAACGTTAAGTATCCAGATATGTTGGTTGTCAACATCACGTACCCAGTGAGGATTCACGCTGTACCAGTAGTGAGCGTTGTGTATGTTGACATCTCCATTACTCTTGAAGGTTGCCTCATCCGTCCACAGAAGTTCTGGTGAAAACAGGGGTTCCTGGCGTTCATCCACTGACCAAACTCCAGACGGTTATGGAAATCTTGTTCTCGGAGATCCTGATGCAGGTGAACATAAGGATACAACAAGTTATTATGCAGAATTCTCCGAACAGTCATGTGGCTCATAGCAGCATCCGTTCTAATTGTCTTGTCGATATTTGCGGATCCATATGGACTGCAGCAAGGATGTCGAGAGACCGATCATTCTGAACACTGCGTTTGATCTGGTGACGTTTGTTGTGATGAGGTTGAACATGCCCAGTCCTCTGCACACGAAGTACCAAGAGCCAAAATAGTTTTCTCGACTGCCGAGCACGATCGGGAAACCGTTCACCGTATTTTTTGTTTGATGTGTTTACGTGCACTACGAGCCAAGAAAAATGCCTGGGACGGGTGGTCTTGATAGTAGCAATTCAACAACAAATAACACTCGTAGATGCCAAACCGTAGACTTTTAGCGAAAATTGTTTCCTATAAAAGTTTTCTTTTTCAATAATACTTCCAAAGAAATTGAAATTGATACCATTTTCTATTTGAAATGTTGAAGTTGACACCCCGTGGAAATATTTCCGCTACGCCACTGGATATGGAAGTATCACCATTTGATTTTCCACATACGATTTGGTCATTCAATTTTTTGTTTGATGTGTTTACGTGCACTACGAGCCGAGAAAAATTCCTGGGATAGATGGTCTGATACACCCTGTATATATATATATATATATATATATATATAATATACCGGGAGAGACATTTAAAACGGTTTTTGGAAATATCTGAAAAACTAAAACTCCCCAAAGTTAGTCTCGAAGGGGGACATCCAGTGATACCACACTCGATCTCCTGCCCCCAGCCCGTGGGGGCGGGAGGAGAGTCAGCTTTGAATTCTTAAATATGAATCCCCAATTTTTTAAATCCATATTCTGATTCTCCGTGAAAAAATACGTAACTTCTGCATTGAACATTTTTTCGTTGCGAGATAGATGGCACTGTAATCAACAAAAATCAAAATGGCTTGGGAATATCTGGAAAACTACAAATCGGATTTCTAAAATGTCATAACAAACGTTGTTAGTCTCGAAGGGGGACATCCAATGATCATCTCGGGGCCATTAATAAGCGACTATTTTCCTGGAAGAGGAAAGACTTATGGCTTAGCAACCGCAAACTGCACTGGAGGTCGCGAAGGAGCCAATGCTGCCAGATTTCTAAACTGATTGAAGTTGTTTATCTGTTTGAAGGTTTCCATTCCAGATCGTCATATGGGAACAGCAGAAATAAAAACTCATTTTTTAATTCAACCTAGACCCAACTTGTATTATGTTAGTATTCGAAAGTTTTCGATAAAGTGGTATGTTTATTTATTGCCCATAAAAGATCTGTAGGGAAAATGAGCTAACGAAGATTCTCTTTTTTTTTTTTTTTTTAACGGATTTATTTTCTTCAGGATGACATATTTTTAAAGGGAAAAAAGTATGGAAAGGGGAAAATTTATGCACTTAAAAGGTAAATATTTATTCTCAATTACTGTAAAAGCCTAACTTTTGGCGTTATAGTTTACAACTTAAGGCAGGTAGAGGGGCGATTTTCCTTTCTTCCCTTTATAGTTTTCCGATTTTTGCAAACCATAATAAAATGAATCATATATTTGTAAATTTAAGCATGAATTATTTGAAGTTTATATAAAAAAAAGAAAAGAAAGAAAGAATGTCTTACGTCTTTATCCACGATTGAGTAACAATACAAAAAGAAAAAAGTTGAAACTTTTTTTGTATTGTTTTGAAAATTAAAGAAACGAAGAGAAAGGAACTGAAAATCTTAGCTTGGAATGCTTTCTCAAAAAAATTTCATTCCTTATAGAACGCTTCAATTCATTGTTTATGACCATCAATGTTTTTCACAGTTGTCAGTTGGTAAGTTTCTCTACCTTCCTTGAGATTTTGTTCGAAGAGATTGTAGTATGCTGGTGGTGTATAGTATTTTCTCGCTGTTTGGAAATATCTAATTTCTTTCGGCGGTACCAGATAATAAGCAGCCTGGTCCTTCTGGCCAGAGAAGTCTAAGTAACAAATAGAAGAATCGTGTACTTGAAGTGAAGCAAAGCAGAGGGAACAAAACGTGAAAGTTTCTGGGGCTGAAGGTGGCCGAAGGGGGCTCTATCCCTAGCTAGGGTCTGGTTTCGATATGAACATTGGTTAAGAAATCCGGGCGATATGTATCTTTTTAAATTAATGCTAATTATTCAACACTTATCCTCATAAAGTATTTAATTTTCTTATTACTAAGTGCAAAATTGACATACACCCATGTCCAAAATGATTGTCGAATATCTATAACTATCTTCTTGTAAGGATATAATTTGATAATGATTTTGCAGGGCAATTTTAATATTGATACTATGTGTATAATCGGGAAATGTATATTTGTGGTAAATTTCATAGGAAAAGAATTATAAATACGAAATTAGAATGATTAAAACAAAATGTTGCTAAATGGACAAGAAAGTTTTATTTTAGTTTTATTGTTCCTATTTACTGCCCTTTTGACATGAAATTTTCCACATGTCTTTGCCG